>NW_020175435.1:2751299-2793450 GCF_003031525.2 Neophocaena asiaeorientalis asiaeorientalis | reverse complement strand
TATATATATATATAGTCTTCTTTGCATATAAGCATACATTCATTGCTTGCTGACTTTTATCTTTTTTTCCACTTAACATATCTTGGAGGTCTTTCCATGCCAGGCATTTTTAAGAGATGCCTAGAATCCTATGGTACAGACACATCAAAACATAGGTAATCAATTATCTAAGAAATTGGACATTGAGGCTATTTGTAGTGTTTCACTATTACTGACAAATCTACTTTGAATATACTCATGAACAAATGTTTCTGTGCCCATGGTAGTAGTTCTTTACAACAAATTTCTAGAAGTGAGATTGCTGGGTCCATTCACATTTGAGAGTAGAAAACTACCTGCCAATCCCTATCAACAATATATGACCTGTATCCTTGCCATACTCTGCCTATTAATATTTTGGTACTTATTGTCAATATGGGGAAAAAAATTGATTAGTTTCTTTATTTGCTTTTGTCTGTGACAAGTGTTTCATAAACGTGTTGTTTTATAATTATGTTATTTTACTGTTTCATACATTTACTGTTAATTTTTCCTGAGAATTCACTGTTCATGTTTTGCTCTTTCTTCTATGGAATTTCTTACTGATTTGTAAGAACCTTTGTATACTAGAATGTTGGTGTTTTGTCTCAAATCATTACAAATATTTTCTCACAGTGAATTTTCAAAGACAAGTAGGAGTTTATTAGGGGATAAAGAGAGCATATTTAGGCATGAAGAAATTTTTGATTACTTAATTGAATCAGGGAGTTATGTAATGCATTTAATTTGCATCAATTCAGGTTAAAGCTTTTATATGTAGAGACAGCCTTACCCAACTATGAATACAAGACAGTTCCTTTAGTCACCTTGAACTACACCTCTAAGACTTATAAGGTAGAAGAGCAAGGTATATGGCTGCCTACACTGTATTGCCCATACTATGAAACATCTGAACAATTTGACCTCCTCAAAAATAATAACTATCATCTGTCTGCCATGTTCTCTATAATTTCTTTCAATAAAGTTGTATATGTGTGTGTGTTTGGAGAGGGAGGTTTTGTTGAACTGAAAATGGGAAGGGAAGATGGGAAGGTGATTAAAGCAAGGTACCCAGGGGCATGCTGCTAACATTTGAAGGATTATTGATGTCTGGCATTGACAGTTGCCCAAATGTTTCCACATATGTCTTAATCCTCAAAGGTGACATTTTGAGAAGTATAAGGCCAGTCTGTTCTCTTATATGATATTAAATGACTTGTCCAAGCTCAAGAACTGGTAAGGAGGAAGCCTCTTTCCTTCCCTCTCCTTCTTTTCTATCTCATATGCCTATAAAGGTAACTGCTTAACTGTTAGAACATCTTCTCTTTATTTTTTTATAGAAATGTTTGTTGATCAGCTTAGTGGATTGATAATCATAGTTATCATGTAAGCATAAGAATGTGACACAGTTTTATTTGTTAACCCATTCAAACTATGCTTCTTCATCACCCACTATGTGCAAGATACAATGAATAGAGGAGAGAAAACTAAAGAAGTCTTTTGCCTTGCCCTCAAGGAGCTGACCTATGAGGCAGAGAATGTTTCCTTGGCTTGGTCCTGAGCTTGGTTTCAGCGCAAAATATGGCATCTACCATTTAGCAGCAAGGCTATAAATATATTTTTAGTCAGTGGGACTCAGATGTTGGATTTAATGGATCAGTTATAACAATAAGAAAGATGAAAATAATTAGTAATTGACACACAGTTGAATGTCAACATTCTAATTTAGCAAGTAAGGCTATTTAAAAACTACTAATCAGATAGCAGTGGTAAATATATATGGACCCAACGTTGGAACACCTAAATATTTAAAGCAAATATTAATAGAACCAAAGGGAGTCCTTTTCTTGTATTTCTGTCTATACAATAATAGTAGGGAACTTCAATACAATACTAATACAATAATAGTAGAGGACCTCAATAGCTCACTTTCAACATTGGATAGCTCATCCAGACAGAAAATTAATAAGGAAACAGAGGACTTGAATAATATATAGACCAAATGTACCTAATAGATATATACAACACATTACATCCACTAGCACCAGAATACACATTCTTCTCAAACTCTCAGAGAACAGTCTCCAGGATAGATCATATGTTGGAACACAAAGCAAGTCCTACTAAATTTAAGAAGATTGAAATCAAATTTAGTATCTATTCTGACCACAGAAATAAGAAACTAGAAACCAAAAACAGAAGGAAAACTGAAATACTCATAATGCATGTAAATTAAGCAATGTACTCCTTAACAGCTAATAGGACAAAGAAGTCAAAAGAAAAATCAAAAAGTATCTTGACCATAATAAAAATGAAAACACAACATAAAATCTTATGTGGTGCAGCAAAAGCTGTACAAAAGCTAACAAGTATATAGAGGTATATACTTAAATTAAAAAAAAAATAGAAACATTTCATATAAACAACTTTACACTTCAAGAAATTACAAAAGGAACAAACTAAGATGAAAATTAACAAAAGGAAGGAAATAATAACGATTACAGCACAAATAAAGAAATGAAGACTAGGAAGACAATAGAAAAAAATCAAGGAAACTAAATTATTTTTTTTGAAAGGTAAAGAATATTGACTAACCTTTAGCTAGACTAACCAAAAATAAAGAGAGAAACTCAAATAAAATTATAAATAAAGCAGGAGAGATTACAACTGACCACAGAAATACAAAGGATCATAAGAGGCTATTATGAACAATTATATGCCAAAAAATTAGATGACCTATAATAAATTCCTATAGTATACAACCTACCAAGGCTGAATCAAGAAGAAACAGAATATCTAAATAGATCAATAAAGACCAAAGAGTTTGAGGCAGTAACCAAAAACTTCCCAAGAAAATTCCAGAACCAGATGGTTTCCCTGGTGAATTCTATTCTAAAGAAGAATTAACATCAATTTTAATCAAATCATAACAAAAAATTGAAGAGGCAAAAACACTTTTGAATTTATTTTATGAGGCCAGCATTACCCTGACAGCAAAGCCAGGTAAGCACATTACAAGAAACAACTTTGGATTTTTAGGCCAAAATCCCTAAAAAATATAAATGAAAAAATTCTGAATAAAATTTTAGCAAATCAAATTCAACAGCACATTAAAAGGATCATACACCATGGTTAAGTGGGATTGATCCCTGGGATGCAAGTTTGGTTCAATATATGAAAATCAATAAAGGTAATATTCCATATTAATAGAATGAGGAATAAAAATTATATGATCCTCTTAGTAGATGCAGGAAAAAGCATTTGACAAAATCCAACACCCTTCCATGATAAAAGTTCTTAAAAATTGGGAACAGAGGATATATGTGAGCATATAAAGTCTGTATATGACAAACCCATAACTAACAAAATCAATGGTGAAAAGTTGAAAGCTTTTCCTCTAAAATCAAGCATGAGACATGGGTGCCCAATCTCACCATTCCTACTCAACATAATAGGAATGGAAGTCCAAGCCAGAGCACTTAGGCAAGAAAAAGAAAGAAAAACACCCAAATCAGAAAGGAAGAAATGAAATTGTCTCTGTCTGTGGATGGCATGACCTTATATATGTAGAAACCCTAAGGATTCCACCAAAAAATTTTTAGAACTAATAAATGATTTCAGTTGTTGAAGGATGCAAAATCAACATTCAAAAATCAGTTGCATTTCTATACATTAACAATGAAATATCTGAAAGAAAAAAACAATCCAATTTATAATAGCATAAAAAACAATAAAATACATAGGAATAAACTTAACCAAGGAGGTGAAAGACCTGTACACTGAAAACTATAAAACACTGATGACAGAAACTAAAGAAGAAACAAATGAAAAGATATTTCTTATTTTCACAGAAGTAGGAATAAACAATCCTAAAATTCATATGGAACCACAAAACAATTTTAAGAAAAAAGAACAAAGTTGGAGACATCCCACTTCCTGTTTTCAAACTATACTACAAAGCAATAGTAATCAAATCAAAAGTATCATACTGGCATAAAACACACACACACATAGAACAGTTGAATAGAATAGATAGCACAGAAATAAATACACGGTCAACTAATATTTGAAAAGGGAGCCAAGAATACTCAAGGGGGAAAAGACCATCTCTTCAAGAGGCGATGCTGGGAAAACTAGGTATTCATATGCAAAAGAATGAAATTGGATCCTTACCTTATATCACTCACAAAAATTAACTTAAAATGGGTTAGAGACTAAAATATATAATCTGAAACTGTAAAAATCCTGAAAGAGAAAATGGAGAAGCTCCTTTACATTGATGTTGGCAATGAGTTTTTAGATATAACACTAAAAGCACAATCAAAAATGGCAAAATTAAACAAGTGGGACTACATCAAACTAAAAAGTTTCTCTACAGCAAAATAAACAATCAACAGAATGAAGAAGAAACCTACTGAATGGGAGAAGATATTTGCAAGCCATATATTAGATAAGATGTTAATATCCCAAATGTGTAAGGAACTCATAAAACTCAATAGCAAAAAAATTAAAAAAAAAATTAAACCTGATTAAAAAATGAGCAGAGGACTTGAATAGACATTTTTCCAAAGACAGGCAAATAGCCAACAAATATATGAAAAAGCACTCAAAATTACTAATCATTATGGCAATACAAATCAAAACCATGGTAAGATATTCCCTCACACCTGTTAGAATGGCTATTGTAAAAAAAGAAAGAGATAAATGTTAGTAAGGATGTGCATGAAAGAGGAACCTAGTGCACTGTTGGTGGGAAAGTAAACTGGTGCAGCCACTATGAAAAACAGTATGGAGTTTCCTCACACAACTAGAAATAGAACTATCCTATGATCCAGTATATATATATATATAAAATATTCCATTATATATGTAATGGAATAGTGTTCAGGCATTAAAAAAAAAAAAAAGAAAGAAATCCTGTCATTTACAATGACCTGGATGGACCTTGAGAGAATTATGCTAAATAAAATAGTAAGACAGAGAAACATGAATTCTGTATAATTTTTCTTATACATGGAATCTAAAATAAAAAGTCAAACTTATAGAAGCAGAGTAGACTACTGGTTGCCAGTGGTTGCAGGGGGTGGGTGGTGGAGAGATGCTGGTCAAAGTGAAACTTCCAATTGCAAGATGAATAAGTTCTGGGGATTGAATGCACAGCATGGAAACTATAGTTATCAATACTGTATTACATGCTGGGAAATTGCTAAGAGAGTCAATTTTTATGTGTTCTTGTCACACACACACAAAAAAAATTGTAATTATGTGAGGTAATGGATGTGTTAACTAACCATATTGTGGTAATCATTTTGCAAGATACATTTCAAATCATCACATTGTACACCCTAAACTTAAACAAAATTACATGTCAATTGTATCTCAGTGACATTGGAAAGAAAGATAAAATGCAGGAGCAAGCTGAAAAAATTAAAAAAAAAAACCTATTATTCATACAAGCGGGATAAAAAAGAAAACTATCACATGATCATATCAATAGATGCAGAAAAAGCATTGGACAAAATCTCACCCATTTATGATAAAAACTCTAAACTAGGAATGGAGAGGAACTTTCTCAACTTGATAAAGGCTATCTGAAAAAAAAACCTCAGCTAACATTATACTTAATGTTGAGAAACTCAAAGCTTTCCTACTAAGATCATGTACAAGTCAAAGATGGTCCTGCTTACCACCACTTTTCAACATCCCACTAGAAGTCCTTGCTAATTTCATAAGGCAAGAAAGGGAGTAAAAAATACACAGATTGGAAAGGAAGACAAAAATTGTTTTTGTTTACAGATCACATGATCATCTATGTAGAAACTCTAAAAGAATTGACAAAAACAGAAACACCTAGAACTAATAAGTGATTAAAACAATATCATAGGATATAAGATTAATATACAAATTTCAATTGATTTCTTATATACAAACAATGAATAACTGGTATTTGAAGTTAAAAACACAATACCATTTACATTAGCACCCCCAAAGATGAAACACTTAAGCATAATTCTAATAAAATATGTTCATGACCTCTATGAGGAAAATGACAAAAGTCTGATGAACAAAATCAAAGAAAAATTATATAAACAGAGAGATAGTCCATGTTCATTTTATTGCGCTTTGCAGATATTACATCTTTTACAAGTTGAAGATTGTGATAACCGGCATCAAGCAAATTTATCAGCACCATTTTTCCAACAGCATTTACTCATTTTTGTGTCTCTATGTCACATTTGGTAATTCTTGCAATGTTTCAAACTTTTTCATTATTATCATATTTGTTATGGTTATCTGTGATCAGTGATCTTTGATGTTACTATTATAATTGTTTTGGGGTGCCACAAACCATGCCCATATAAGACTGGGAACTTCATAGATAAATGTTGTCTGTGTTCTGACTGCTCCACCAACTGGCTGCTCCCCCATCTCTCTCTCTCTCCTTGGGCATCCCTGTACCTTGAGACACAACACTATTGTAACCAGGCCAGTTAATACCCTTACAATGACCTCTAAGTGTTTAAGTGAAAGGAAGAGTCACACGTCTCTGATTTTATATCAAAAGCTAGTAATGATTAAGCTTAGTGAGGAAGGCATATAGAAAGCCAAGATAGTCAGGTAGGAAATTAAAAGTATAACTCCAGTGAATACCTGAATGATAAGAAAGCACATAGACTTATTGCTGATATGGATAAAGCTTTAGTTGTCTGGATAGAATATCAAACCACCTACAACATTCCCTTCAGCCAAAGCCTAATCCATAGCAAGGCCTTAACTCTCTTCAATTCTGTGAACACTAAGAGAGGTGAGGAAGCCACAGAAGCAAAGTTTGAAGCTAGCAGAGGTTGGTTCATGAGGTTTAGGAAAGAAGCTGTCTTTATAATATAAAAGAACAAGGTGAAGCAGCAAGCTGATGTAGAAGCTACTGCAAGTTATCCAGAAGGTCTAGCTAAGATAATTAAGGAAGGCGGCTACACTAAACAACAGATGTTCTATGTAGACAAAACAGCCTTCTATTGGAAGAAGACACCATCTAGGACTTCTATAGCTAAAGAGGAGAAGTCAGTGCTGATTCAAACTTCAAAGGACAGGCTAACTGTCCTGTTAGGGTCTACTGCAGCTGGTAACAAAGTTGAAGTCAATGCTCATTTACCATTCTGAAAATTCTAAGGCCCTTAAGTATTATGTTAAATTATTCTGCTTGTGCTCTATAAATGGAACAACAAAACCTGGATGACAGCACATCTGTTTACAAAATGGTTTACTGAATACTTTAAGCCTATTATTGAGATCTACCACTCATTAAAAAAAAAAAAAAAAGATTCCTCTCAAGGTATTAGTGCTCATTGACAATTCACCTATTTTCCTAAGAGCTCTGATGGAGATGTACAAAGAGATTAATGTTGTTTTCATGCCTGCTAACACAGCATCCATTCTGCAGCCTATGGATCAAGGAGTCATTTTGACTTTAAAGTTTTATTATTTAAGAAATACATTTTGTAAGGCTATAGCTGCCATAGATAGTGATTCCTCTGATGGATCTGCGCAAAGTCAATTTAAAACCTTTTGAAAAGGATTCACCATTCTAGTTGCCACTGAGAACATTTGTGATTCATGGGAAGAGGTCAAAATATCAACATACACAGTAGTATAGAATACGTTGATGCCCACCTTCATGGATAATTTTGAGGGGGTTAAGATTTTAGTGCAGATGTGGTAGAAATAGCAAGGGAACTAGAATTAGAGGTGGAGCCCGAAGATGTGACTGAATTGTTGCAATTTCATGATAAAATTTGCACAAATAAATTGCTTCTTATGGATGAGCAAAGAAAGTGGTTTCTTGAGATGTAGTCTACTCCAGGTGAAGATGCTGTGAAGATTGATGAAACAACAACAAAGGATTTAGAATATGACATAAACTTAGTTGATAAAGCAGCAGCAGAGTTTGAAAGGATTGACTCCAAGTTTCATGGAAATTCTACTGTAGGTAAAATGCTATCAAACAGCATTGATGCTACAGAGAAATCTTTCATGAAAGGAAGAGTCAATTGATGCAGCAAAATTTATTGTGTCTTATTTTTAAAACTTTCCAAAGCCACCCCAACTATGATGTCCCTCAGTAGGCAAATGGATATATAAACTGTGATACCTCCAGAGAGTGGAACATTATTCAGCACTAAAAAGAAATGACTTATTAAATTATGAAAACATATGGGAGAACTTTAACTGCATATTACTAAATGAAAGAAGCCAATCTGAAAAGACTACATACTGTATGACTCCAACTCTGATATTCTAGAAAGGGCAAAACAATGAAGACAATAAAATGATCAGTGGTTGATAGGGGTAGGCATGGGGGAGAAAGATGAATTGGCAAAGCATAGAGGAGTTGGGGGCAGTGAAAATACTCTGTATGATGTTACAACAATGAATATGTGTCATTATAGATTTATCCAAACTCATAGAGTGTACCTTACCAAGAGTGAATGAGCCCTAAGATAAATAATGAACTTTCAGTAATTACAATGTGTCAATGTAGAGTAATCCTCAGTAAAAAAAAAAAAAAAAAAGTACCATTCTGGTGAGTAATGTTGCTAATGGGGGAAGCCATGCATATATGGGGCCAGGGGTATATGGGGAATCTCTGTACCTTCCTTTCAACCTTCCTACAACTGCTCCAAAAAATTGACTTTAATTTTTTAAAACTATTATCTACTATCACTGTTATTTTGAAGTAGTCTCCTCCAGAACTTGGGAGGAAAGGGCAAGTTGGTCCTCACTCCTAGCCAGTGGCTGGTTTAGCTTGTCTTCTGGCCTATGTTCCTTCTACAGGGTAAGGATTTTGCCGGCACTTATTTGGAGACTGGGCCTGCTCTGCCCATCTCTGTCCACATTCAGACTACTGAAGATTCACTCAAATATCTGGACCTGAAGGTTTGAAGGCCCAAATTACATAGCTTTTCTTTCTACTTTAATAAATATAAATGCACCTCTTGGTTAGTCTTCATAGACACAGGACCTGTGGAAGACATCTGGATTGATTAGCCAAGTTATACATGAGAGTGTATGCCTTAAACTTCAACAAAATGTACATTTGTATTATGTGTTTTTATGTGTTATGCTTAGTAATAAATGTGGGGCTTTTTGGTATCTGATAATTGGATTAAAAACATCAAATATATTTCTATGAGTTCATGGTGGCACTTGAAAAAACAAAATCTTAAAAACAAGAAATCTCACTGGTCACTTTTAGAGATTGTTAATGAAAATTTCTTTATTCTTAAAACTAGTGTTTAATAAAATGTTTAATAAACAGTGTTTAATAAAATGTGACCAAAATTTCCTTTTAGTTTGTGCCTAATAAGCTTAGATACAGCCTGAAGAAATGAGGCTAAACTAGGCAGCACTGATTAAGTCAGCTCGGCTCATTCATCTCATGACTCAAGAAATGATGGGACTTATGAAAAGGACCCTAACAGTATCAGGGTTCTGCCTTAAGGAGTCACTATGGCCAGATAGGGCTGCACCCCTTGCCTGGTTGATTTCTCCTCTGGAGCCATGAAGGCAGACCCTAAAAAGAAAAGTGGAGAAGCAGAATTAACCAAGAAGTGTAACAGGCAAGGGCTCGTCTCTAAATCACATTCATCCAGAGAAAGCTCTTAGCAGCGAGATTAGCAAACTTTCAAGATATCCACCATCAGGTGACAAGTGCTCTAGAATGGGCAACATGCTAGAAACACATGCATAGAGAACCAGCTTGATCTGGTTAAAAATATGTCATTTCAGGATCTTCATCTCTAATATCATCAGTATACAAAACCCAGAGCACTAAAATTATAATGCCAGTTGGTAGAAAAGTTAATAATAATACAGATGAGAGACCAATGATAAAATCATCAACAGCAACGACTCTCAGATTATGTGTATGCTTCCTCTGTGCCAAGCTCTGTGATACATACCTTGTTGAATTCTGACAAACACCAGTGATTTTCTCCACTTCACATGTGAGGTAACCGGTGACCACAGATAAGATAAGTCTTCTAATAAGTGGCAGACATGGGATTTGAGCCTAGCAATGTCTGGCTCAAATCTTGTGTTAATAAACACTGGACACAATCCTTCTATCAATTACAACCTCAAGAAGATGTTGCAAATTATGAGAAAAAAAAAGTTGGCATTTTATTTCCAATGATAAAAAAATCATTTCTTCAAGGAACAGGCCCTGCACTTAATCAGTATTTGCCACATGCCATCAAGCTCATTTTCACAGTGGTAATATCTATTTAACAACCAGGGATAAAAGTGATCATCTTTGAAAATGAGGCCACAATCCAGTTAAAATAAAAATGTCTGATGCAAGGTAAGCTTTAATTTAATTTAAGTCTTGGAAAACAGCTTGCCCAAAAATGACTTCTGCAAGTCACGTACAGTATTTCAATCTGTCATTTCATATTGACCTTCACAGGCCTGAAATAAATTGCACTGGACTTGTGAAGCTTGTGAGAATGATATTAAAGTTGGTAATATTTTAAAAATCTTATTTTATATCCACTCTCATTTTAACTTCACTGTGTACAATTCTTGGGAGCAGTGATTTTATAGAGCATTCTTAGATATCTACCAGTTTTCTCATTAATTAGAATTTATGGAAGTTGATTCAATAAATCACTGTAAAGGTAGAATGTCTATTCAAGTAAAATGCAGAGAATCACATATTCAGAAGAATAGTCCCTACAATATTTCGATGCTAAGTAGTAGGTTTTATTTTAAGGTTTTAAGAAAGTGTGTTTAAGGCCTAGCACTCAGTGTATTAAAGTTTGCAAATGCAAGTAGAATTCAGAATAACTTACTGTAATTAAATCTTACCTCGTTGAATATAACTCTTCTATAATCTATTTCTCCTATTTTAATTTTCACTTTCCAATAACCTCATAATAGAAATTAGTCTTCTTTAATGTGTGGTACCTTTTGCTTTGTTGGCCAATGTGGAACTCAATTCTGCATCATACATTCTGCCTATTTCACTTTATAGTCAGACATTCTCTACTAATGTTGGGAATAATCAATTGTTGAAATAATTAATAACATGTTACTTCAAAAAGTAGCAGTTAAACAATATAAATATTAAAGTGATGTTAAGCAAACACTAGGACATGTGGTACACATAATTAGAATCTTCTAGAAAGGTGGAAAATTATACACTATAGTACTTCAGTATTTCTAAGTAAAAAGTTTCTAAAACTACAAAATGCTTTATAATCACAAATAAAATAATAAAACTCTTCTATTGGAGGTTATGCCTTTCATTTTCATTTTAATAGATTATCTTAATTACCTTACCATCTATTTGTATTTTTTAAAAAATACCTCCAAATTGGCTTCTCAATAAAGATACCTGTAAAACTGGAAAGGAAAAGATTTTCCACCCTAGAATTCTAGTCCAAGCAGACTACCAGTTAACAGGGTGTATAAAACAAGAATAATTTTAGACTGCAAAGTTTCTCCCATCTCTTTATAGCCAGCCATAGGGAGGATGGGCTCCACATATATGAGACTAAACCAAGAAAAGGAAAGAAAAGAGATACAAAAAATAGGAGACCCAGCATAGGAGACAGGTGAAGCATCTCACAACCAGATAGTTATGAAGGGAGAGCCTGGAATGACAGCTGTGCCCAGATAACAAGGGCAGCTGGTCTAGTGGGAGGTAGAAGTTTCCAGAATAAAAGCATAGACAGAGTAACTGAAGTATATAAATGTCTTGAGAGGAGATTCAGAGATTGCCAGAGAATTTAGTGATGACCTAGTGGCGACTACCTAGAAAGTAAGTAAAAGAAAAAAAAAAAAAAAAACAACTAAACTAAATTAAAAACAAAGCAATTATTAACTCTAGGAAAAACAGAAAATGTTCAAGAAAAGGTTATTTTATTCCCCAGCACAGCCCTCAGTAGAATTTATTAGTGATATTACACACTGACCATTAATAAAAAATGCAACATAACTGTATTAAGAATATTAAGAACATGAGTATAGTTGGGGACAGGGGTAGTAAAGAAAGACAAATTGTGATATTCTTTTGTGTAAAATCCATAGATAATACCCCAAATTAAAATAATACTAAGAAGGAGAAGAAGAAGAGGAAGAAGTTGTTAAGAAGTAGCAATACAAACATGTTACTTACGGATATGGAAGTGAATTCTGAAGAAATACAATAGAAATGTTGGAGGTAGTTGCCTTTAGGAAAAGGGAAATGAGATAAAGGGTAGAATCAGGGATGGTCATTCTTAATATTTTAGAATTAGATGTTTGAAACTATTGTTGGTATAACTATACTACATATAATCTGCATTGTATATAAATGCATTTTATTTAGGAGAACAAGTTAGAAAATCCAAAGTTTAGTTTGTAGAGAATCATCAAATTTCAAGACATTCGATAATGTCTTGAAAGAATTCTTAATAAGCTACGCTATCATTCTATCAATAACAAAATACATGTTCTGTATCATATAACTTCCGTTTGAAATTTATATAGAATTTACATCTAACACTGCATGTTTTTAGGTCTCATGTGCATTTTAGCAGTCAGTTAGCCCTGATGATGCATAAAAGCACATGAGCCAGGCTCTTCAAACTTGGTTTTACTAGCACAATGGAATCATAATTTTCTGAATGAAATATATAAAAAGAGACACTTTGAGGTTTTAAGAGTAGAAAACCATAGCACAAGATCTGCTTTAATTAAAATCACTTAATATTATAAAGTTCATAATTTCCATTTGATGTACATTCTAAATGATGCATTTATGCATTTATGCATTTAATTCAAAAACCAGACTGGGGACCGTTCATCAAGTACTCATCATATGGACATTCAGAGATGAATGATGTAACCAAGGTGTCTGCCTCATGAGTCTGCTCATTCAGTAAGTACGATATTCTAAAATTCTCAGAAAAATGCTAAAATTCCCTTATTTATATTTTTATGTTCCTCAGGCAAACCATGTTCTCAAATTAAGATCACTAGATCAGTCTCTTTAATTAAAGGTAAGAAATCTCCTTCAATTTAGGTGCAGTTGATTAGAGTGAGAATAGGATGAAAATGGACAGCTCTATATTCATGAAAAGACTTTTCCAAAGTATTCTTAATACATCTTATTGGAACCTATTTCCTCTGGAAATAATACCAACATGGGAGCAGCTAATATATTAAGAGTGTGTTTGGTGTTCCTGGGAACCTATAACTTATTTATTTTCTATTGTCTACAATCACACGTGTGTATTTGGTTATGCAAATATATTCAGATCATGTTTTGTGTCTAAAAGAATTAGTAGTGTTGTCAATTGGTGTAGTTAGAAGTTTTTCTTTCCTCACTCCTTTCTGAAGGCACATAGAGCACTAAAAATACAGACATGTGCCCAGATGTTTCAGGCAGCCTATGTTTCAGCATGAAATTCGATATTGGATGGTATATTATTTTCTCATTCCCATCAACATTTTTTTGCATGGACTGCATTATGCATAGCCTAGGATTTGGGGGAGGAGGTGTACAAATTAATTCTCATTGCTATGAACAATTTGCTTCCAGGTAAAATGCCAAGAAAAAGAAAAAAAAAGACTTTTGCAATAAAGTCATTTCAATATGAATCTATTAAAATCTATTCAAATAAAGAGCTTTGAGAAAATAAACTTTTTAAAAACATTATTTTGAAACAAATATAACATTTTCAAAATAGACAACCATAGACAAGCTTTGTCTTGGGCATGTTACTGCATATGTATGACTTTCTCATTTCAAAAGAAAGGGACCTTTTTGTAAATGCCCTTTTCTAAAATGTGGCAGAACAATTTCCGTTGCAAAGTAGGTTTTGCACAGTCTCTGCGATCATACCTAAATTATTAATTTTGTTAATCAGTATATTCCCTTCACAGGTATTGTAGAGAGAGACTGGTCCCACTCCTTGTTCAAACTTTCACACAATATTAATTAGTAAATTTTTATTTTTTAAACGAAAACAGTATTAAACCCAGTCAATGCTCACTTGTCTTATATAAGATCTATGATGCAAAGTACTTATAACAAAAAAATTGGTATATTTCATTACAGTTTGCACAAAGGAATTTGGTCTATAGTTCCACTACATATACGATTTGCATTTTATAACTGAAGAGTTCCCCTCCCCAAACCCACTACAAATAATTTTTTGGTTGTATAATTAGAACACCTGCCTCAAATCCTTTGAAGGGTTTTTAGTTCATTTCTTGGAGAAGCGTTCTGGCTGTTTCTTTTCTAATCAAAGTTACTTTGGTAAATTGCTTTTCAACCAGACCTCGGAATATTAGCTAAGGCTGGCTATGACCTTGTCACAATTTGAATATTAAGTCATAGTTTTACAGCCGCTCCGTGTTGAGTAATGTACTGTAACTCTCACAATTCAGTCGTCGTCGTTTCTTCCCTTCCTCAGCTGGCCCTGGCCCTTGGAATGTTTGCGGGGTGTCACCGTGGATGTGCTCAGAGCAGAGTTATATGGCATCATTTGGAGAAACATTGCGTTAATAAGCAGAGTTCAAGGGCAAAGGATATAAACGGAGCAAATTACAAGTCTGAACAGATATATAGCTTTTGTTAAAAGGGACATGGGCTGCTACTTTATTTACTAGGCACTGGTGCACTTGCAGAAGGTGTCAGAATGCATGAAGGCATTTTTAAACAATCACATCACAGTTTAAGAAAACAACACAAATTTTCAGGCTAGAAAGAAAGGCAGTACAAAGATCAATGAGCTTGGGTTTCCTAATGGGAGAATACGATTTGCTATAAATTACCTTTAGTTTCTGGGGTAATTTCACCGATGATAATATCATTTTATGTGCCACCGTGAAGGGATAGCAGAAGCCTGCTGGAAACCTAAATTCAATAGATCATGTCAAACTGCACCCTGGCCCAATTTTGTCCAGGATTTCTTGCTGTGATTATTCTGCTATGATTATCTTAACCAGGGGTTACCACCTTAGTTCAAAATTAACATCATGAAAGAGTGATTTATAAAAATGCTATATTTTATTTTTATATGTGGAGGGCATCAGGGCTACCTCAATAATGAAATAAAAAGGGAACCAAAAATTCAAAAGAAGGGAAGCAAAAAATATTTTTTAAAAAAAGGAACAGAAGGACTTTATTAATAATCGAAAAAGAAATAATTTTCATCTGCTAATTACCAAATATTTAAATTAATATTCTCAGTAACACTGAGTATACTGTAAAATATGTGACCTAATACTTTCCTATTGGTAGGATGGAAGGCTATAACTTTTTTTTTCTTTTTTGGGAAAGTAGCTTGGAAACTATTACAAAACTATCAAAATGTCCATAAAGCATGGCCTATTTGTTCCATTTAAAAATTTATTTGAAATCAATAATTTCAAACATGTAAATTTTGCCTTAAGATGTCCCTTACTGTAGTATTTACTTTACTGGAATGTAGAAGCAACCTGAATATCCAACAATGGGGAAATGTTTAAGCAAATTTTATATACACTCCATGAAATATTATGTTATTGTTAAAATTGATGAATAGGACTATTCTCTACTAATATTAAAAATTATTTTGACATAATATTATATGAAACAGTCCCACAGGATTCAAACGTACTCATTCCTTTATAAAAGTATTTAAGCATCCAAACAAAAATTCAAAAAAGAAACATGCATGAACATGTGTGTACTTATTTATTTGCTTCTTTTCTTGTTTTGTATATGCTATCAGTGTAGCCTGATGATTTATTATGTTCCTTTAAATTTTCTGTTTTCTAAACTTATAGTATTAAAATATAGTACTTAAAAGAGAAATGCATGTGGCTAAGTTCTTTCTCCCCCTCCTCACTTTTCAACACAATGAGATAAAGCACATCTTTGTCACATGATTCAGTCTCACTTACTGCTATTTTAAACGTGGCTTTCATTTTCTTAGTGGTGATAGTGGCGAAGCAGAGCGGTGTGGTTTATATTCTAAAGCACAATTAGACAAGAATAATATTTCCCTCACATATTAAAAAAAAAAAAGCCACTATATTCTCCAAACGCTCCAATTATATTGTTCTCAGAAGTGACTGCATCAGCGTTCAGCCAGGACTGCCTTATTCCCTGACATGAGATGTATTACCTTCGGCTCGGCAGCTTGTACAGGACGAAATACTCACGGTGAACCGACACGTCCTTCAGTTGCCAAAGAGCCTGGATGATACAATAGCTCTCTACCAGCCCCATTTCCATGATGCTTCAGGACATATTTTTTCCTGTTATCCGTCTGTCTGCTTCAATCCCTGCTCTCAGCCTAATAAGTTTTAAAAAGGACACTTCTTAAATCGAATTCCCAAAACCATGCTCTGTCATCTTTTTGCAAGGATAAACAAAACATTCAAATTGCTCATGACTTTTAAACACGTAAGAGCCAGTCAAATTATGAAAATTTTACACATTCTAATGTGGAAACGATATCTCTAGAATACATCTTTCTATCTCATTTTATTCTTTTTGAAATAAAGTTTTGTTAAGCATATAATATCCAATTGTCTTATATTTTTATCCTGCAGAGAGCATCTAAAGTACATTGCCTCCCCCCCCCCATTATTTTAAACCTATTTTCAATGATTTTAATATTTCCTGAGATAAGAGGATGCAACTGTTCAGGTCTGATTTCATATTGTTTCTCAGATCCTGATAGGGCATCATTCACATACCACAAAAACAGGACTTTGAAACTGCAATTTGGGAAGGGGAGGCTTAGGGATGTTTTGATGGCGAAATGATTTGTCAAACATCAGTCCTAAATTATGCGAGGTTCTTCGCCCTTCACTTTGCCAGAGTGCGTTTTGCTTTCTCCCACAGAGATAGAATAGAAACTCATCTTCAAAACCTAAACATTCCAAGCCGGGTCCTTTTGTGCCTGCGTCTTGCTCTCCCGGCTCGGTGCCGGGAGGCGCTGAGAGCGCGCGTATTTACATTCCCGGCGCCCTGCCGCTCGGACCCCGGCTGGGAGACAGGCCGTTCATCATCTGCCCCCCTGCCGCCGAGCTTGCTGCCTCTGCCAATCGGCCGGCAGGTGGGGCCGCACCTGAGGGACCGCCCGACGCATCCCTTCTCATCCCTCCGCTCTCCTCCTCGAGCCTTGCGGGGCTGGAGGTACCTCTGCGAGCCCTCGCTTTCTCCAAAGCCAGAACCGGACAGGTACGCTCAGGTGACATGGACGGCGTGTGCTCTGAGCCCGCCGCTGGCTGCCAGGGGGGCGGCAGGATTGCTGGGGGATTCGTTTTCCCTTAATGCACACGTTGCTCTGGATTGTGTTTGTGGACCCACGGGCCCTCACTGGGTTTAGTCTCTAAAAACTGGAAGAATTATGATGCTTAACTTTGGGAGGGAAGTGTAAGTGAAGAACACATTTAAGTGATAGAATTCGTTGCCTCTGGTCTGTTTCTGTGATAGTATGAAGTTTGCCAGTTAAGTCTGAACTCGATGTGGTCTCTTGCATGCTTCAGGCAATATTCCCCCAAGACCTAAGTAAACAGTATTGACAAAGCACTAATAACTAGTCTCCATAGGGTGCAAAAACTACCCCAAACAAAACCTAACCTAGATCTTAAGGGCCATGAGAACAGATTGCAACAATTCAGAAAAAGAGCTGAACCTCAAATCACGGGAAATCTTTTCCAAATACTCAAACTAATTGTATTGCAAGCACCTTGCCTTTGTAGTTCTGAGTTCCTAGGCTGTTCTGTGAAGGCAGCTACAATTAGTCCTGCTAACTTGTTACAGTTTTTAAAATTGGACTCCATAATTCTTTCTGGTTTAAAGTATCCAAAACATCTACTTTATCATGTAATTTGAGAACAACTGAGGACAAGCAGAATGTCGACACCCTCCCCTCCCTTATATGTTCCAAGAGTGTCTATACAGTTGTCAGTTATGCCCAGACAAAGCCTTGGAACAAAACAGACAGTGCTGCTGGTGGCTTCAAGGCTTCGAGGTTTCTCAGAAAAAGCATATTTCTTAAAAACAAAAACATAAAAAACCCAGCAACCACAGCAGCAAACATCACCCCCCAACCCTCCACCCCTGTCTTGCTTCTGAATCATACATCACGAAAAAGAGAGAGAGCAGTGACTCCAGCTTTCCTGCCTTTAACAACTGGAACTGAAAATGCCAAAAAGGAAGAGAAACAAACATTTGAGCCATATCGCTGCAGGGGGAGGGTGCATGTGGGTAGTTCCAGGTTTGCCATTTGTTAGAGACCTCCCAGGGCTAGGAAGCATGTCTCCTCAAAGTTAGTGGTTCTCAAGTCTGGCTTCTCAGGAGACTCACCTGGGGGGTTTTAAGAAAATACCAGTGTCCAGAGCAACATTCTGATTCTCTTGGTCTAGGGTAGGGCCTGGACAGAAGTACTTTGGAAAATCTTTCCAGTCATTGGAATGCACAGTTCTCCAGCTGCACATTCCAATTTTGTTCTGTTTTATGGGATATATGAATGAGATTCATGGGGTATTATTCTGTTCTGTTTCATGGGATACAAGTGTCCCCTCTCCTTCATCCTTTACTCTCCCCCCCACAAACACAGCACAGAACCCACATTGGGTAAACAAAGTCTCTGTCTCTTTTCTTTGTGAATTAAAAAAAAAATGTTATTGAAATATAGTTGATTTACAGTATTGTGTTAGTTTCAGGCACACAGTAAAGTGATTCAGTTTTATATATATATATATATATATATATTCTTTTTTGTATTCTCTTCCATTATAGGTCATTACAAGATACTGAGTATAGTTTTTCCTTATCCATCACTCACTTCTATTCACATTCTGGTATGTTCATTCTAGGTACTAAAAATGTATCATTCCTCATTTTAATACCTTGAGAGCAGGGGTTTTTTGCTATTGATATTTTTATGTTTGCATTATTATATAAAATACTGGCTGGGGTGGGGAGGAATGGAGGGCAAGTGATAGACTTGCTGAGGAATTCTGAAGTCTAAAATATTTTCCCCAGAAAGTTCCACCTGCAGTTCATAGCTTTTATTCATCTGCTTTAGGGCCACCTTGAGCCACCCCAGATCGCCGCCCTCCAACGTCTAGATCCACATTTTGTATGATCAGAGCATCCTTACTGTTCACCAAAGGGGAACTAGAGTTTCTCTTTCCCTGGGTTTTTTGTGCTCTCCGTGGCCAGCAGTACAGCATTGCTGGGTTATGTTGTACACTTTTCCTTGAGAGATAGATGATCTGTTCTTTGATTAGACACACTGACCTTTTACAGGTGTTGATCATTGATCTTGATCTGGGCTGGATAGAAAGCTCTTGACTCTGACAAGTTCCTCTGCTGCCAACAGCAGAGGGAAATTCAATTTCTGTGTCCACACAGCCACTGCAGCAGGATTTCTCCTCAATTAGGATTTCTCTCGTTATTCTTTTACTTTTACTAAGCAAGCTGCAGCCTCTGCTTTCCAGCTCTGCCTTTTAGTTACAGTAATCAATTTTTCAGTGTAACTGGCTGTAATTGTTGGCTTGGATATTGAGCTTTCATGAGGCTTAGACGTAGTGTGTTCCCATGAAGGGTCTTTTCCATACCTCGTAGACAGATGGGTAATAATGCCATACATTAATACCTCCACATTGGTTTATGTGTGTTTGACCACAGTGCAAGCATAATTATTTTTGCCCAGTAAAAGCTATTAGAGATCTATTTGGTAGGTTTTACAATCAATAGCTCCTGTGATATTTGTGTAGCAGCCACAGAATAATCAATTGAAGGTCATATAAAGTAAATTAGCATCCTCCTATAATGATTCTTTTTTCTAGATGAGAATTGGGTTTTATTATTTCTTCAGGAGCCTCTCACAACGCATGCTCTGTCTGTCTGAGAAGGAGAGAGATGAAAGTTGTGAGCGTGTCTTGAACATGATATTAATACCCATTACTCGAATTTATGTTATCGGATTATTGAATTAGCGGATTCACACTGGAATTCCTTCAAAAACCTTTCTTATGGACTCAGTGCCACAGTTAATAACAGGTGGGAGCACACGGACATCTTTTGATGCAACTCCACAACGGTGGAGTGAGTCACTTTGCAAAAGTCAATCTTCATAGCTGTCTCTTTAAAGCAAATTTAGAGTTGGTTAAGTGTGTTCTATTGACAGTGTGACTGAGTTTCTCTCTTCAAACCCTTTTGGAGAGTGACTAGTGAACTAAGCAGGGGATGGAGGCCAGAACGCTGAATACACTAATGTCCATTGGTAGCTCAAGGTGCAGCTGAGGTCGAGGTGGAGTGGGGGAGGGTTCTGCACCTGCTTTCCTGCGGGGCTTCTCCCTCAACCGAGATGCCTAACCTGGATTTCAGATTTGTGGTGTGAGCCAGAGCAATGGCCGTGCCTCTATAAAAGATTGCAATTTGCCCACCAGAGGCACGCAATCCCCCAACTGTCTTAAAGGGACCCATTTTCAGAGTTTAGCCTTTCTTTTTGTGGGTACAATCAGTTGTGCACTGAAAAACTGCAGCCACAGTTGGATAACTGCAGGCACAACAGGCCACAAGAGGCCTCTTTGCTCCAAATTTTGTACCTGCAACTAATTGCACTTACAGAAAATGGGAGTGTGGTAGGAACTTTTTTAAAAATTTGGGCCAGTAAAGTCTCCATGGAGGGACTAGGCAAGGAGAGAAACAATTACTCACTTTCTTAAAGACAAAGGCAAATAGAGACATCCTTTTCTTCACACACTCCATCTAGTCTGGAGAGCAGGGTTTAGGAATGAAATACCAGGTACCTCAAGTGCCCTGATCATTTGGGACATGACCTGGGAATCTGTGACATTTGGCAAACGCACCAGAAATCATCTGTTGAAAAGTACAGTAAAAAGATATTGGTGAGTTTAAGACTACAACTTTGGTGATAAATTAGTGTTTTAGAATAAATGGCAAAAGGCTCTTTTTGCTCCTTTGAAGAAATGGGTATTATGGATATTACTTTTCATTTGCTTTGGGGACGGTTAATGCAGAAGTTAAGATAGGTAGTGCCTCTGGACTTTAATCAAATGGTAAATCAAGAGGCATTTTAAACTTATATAAATATAATATGTATTAATGTATTTATATATATTGTATATTCATATATATTCATGTTCATATATATGCATTTATACAAATTATAGCTGCATGTCTCTATACACATATATATACACGCATGCACATATACAAACACACATATTTCACATACACATGCATATTTTATTTACTTTTTTTACGAGCCCCAGGAAAAGGCGATCTGAAGCCTGGGTAACTTCCATGTCCCTGTGACTTTGTGTGGAAGGGCTTGTGGATCTGTGTTACAGGGACCTCGTCCTACCATCTCTTCAGTACAATGTGGGGACAGTCAACCTGAGCTTGAAACCAAGAACTTGTTTTCCACCTTTTGCAGAAGACCATAAGTTAAGCACACATTCTGGAAATTAGCAGTTTTGATATAAAATCACATTGGAAAATTGAGATACACTTCCAACAGAAATAGTTTGAAATATAATGGTATCCAATGACAGAAATAATAACCGAACAAACCAGGAACAGGTTTCAGTAGTTCTTACAGTTCCCAGGAAATTGATGACGAAGAGTATAGTAGTAGCAGTAGTTAAAACGGAAAGAAGTCCAAGATACCATGGCAGACCACTCTTGGAATAAAGTGATTCAGGGCCAGGAATTGTCCCTGTCCCTTTCAGTTTACCTACTGTCTTCATATTACAACTTGAGTGTAAGTCATGTTTAGATAGTTTTTTCCATTGAATAATGTCAAAGGGAATTGTTAAGTTCTCCCAGAAGTTTGGGTCTTAATGTAAATCTAAAATCCAACAACGCAGCACTGAGTGTATTTTGGTACCAATAATGGCATTTTCATCTAGGTGTGTTGGCCTGGGAATTTAGTCTCCTAGGAAAATGCCTTCAAGAGCAGAGTTGCCACTGGAAACACAAATTAACCCTCAAACAGCTTGTTAAGGGCCACCCAACCTGCACCAAGACTGGAAAATTCCAGATTGCCGAGCAGTCTTTTCATCTTTCTCCATCTTTCTTTTCATGACACCTTATAAAATGAAACCTCCACCATGGCCCTTTAGAGAGTCAAACCTCTGCGTTTGCCTTTGGTCCTACATTTCAAAAGGGTATGGAAAACTTGGAGAGGGTTCAGATAAGAGGGATCCAAATGATTTATGTGGTGGAACATTGAGACATGTTTAGAGAATCATTTGTTCTACATAGGAGGAAGGTCGAAGATGAGGAGAGTACAAAATGATCTATGAGGAAATTGCAGGACTGCTTTTCTTCAGAGGTAATAGTAATAACAATTTGGGAATTGGACTTAAACTAGGGTCAATTCCATACATACAGAAAACATCCTCTGAACCATTGAAAGTTAAAAAAAAATAGTTTTGGGCTTCCCTGGTGGCGCAGTGGTTGAGAGTCCGCCTTCCAATTCAGGGGACAGGGGTTCGTGCCCCAGTCCGGGAAGATCCCACATGCCGCGGAGCGGCTGGGCCGGTGAGCCATGGCCGCTGAGCCTGCGCGTCCGGAGCCTGTGCCCCACAATGGGAGAGGCCACAACAGTGAGAGGCCCGCGTACTACAAAAAAAAAAATAGTTTTTATGTACAACACAGACATGCTACAAAATATCAATCTTTGTAATTAAAAGTGCTCTATGCAAATTAGGCATTAAATATATAAATAGCTGTTATTGGGCCTGATTGATGATGATAATGCTGGTGATCATTAGAATCACTTCCTTCCAAGTTTCTGTAACAACTTCCCGCTCTCTAACCTCTTAGTACTTGCCTTGCCAAACCCCAAACTTGTATTAATCTGCCTTCTCCACACCTGTGTCAGCAGCTTCATTTGGCTAATGTGGTCTGACCCTGCCTAGCTCACCTTGGTTTTACTCTAAGAATAAAACCCCTAGCCTCAAGATGGGCTCTTACCACTGCCCTTAGGCTCCATTGAGTCTGCCTGCTAAGTTGGATCTCAAAGGCAAGAAACAATTCCATGCCTTCTCTTCTCTCCTGAAACTTCCAGTTTAAGCTGACCTTGCTTCAATTGTCACCTGGAAAGTTGATGCCATCAGTAAGGAATTTCTCATCTTTTACATAATTTTCAGTACTAAAGCTCACCTACATCTGCACTGTCTCATCTTTTCCCTTCAAAACTGCAACCAGTGAAAGGTGCCTTCTGTTTTCAAAGGCCAACATTTTGACTTGGGTTCTGAATCCTATCCCCTCATCCCTTTCAAGGATTTTGTGGCCCTTGGTCCATTGATCTGCATCCAGCACTCCTTTACTGGATCAGTTTACAAACTAAACAGTTGTTGACCTGAAACAAATAGACCACCAGATATTTCTCCAGCAAAGATTGGATTTATTGGGATCAGCGGAGAATTGCAATTCAGGCTCTGCAACCACAGCGAGCTACATTCCTTGCACAGTAAGAGAAGCAGAAGGCTTTCATAGAGATGAGAACGAAGTTGAGAGGGCTATAATAAAGAGTGTCCATGACTTTTCATTGGTGGAGCCCTTGCCAGGAAGAAGAGAAGTCTTTCTTTCTTTTCTGTTGGGCTCTGCTATTACCACAGGGCATGAAAGCTCCCCCTTCTGGTCTTCCAACTCTATTTAATTGAGGTTTCTGTTTATTAATTTTTTACACAGGTATAAACACCTAAACAATAAAAGCAAGCAAACAAACTAGCAAAAATTAAACCATATCTCTGGTAAAGGATGATAGCTGATCTTCGATATCCATTGCCCCCTTCTCCCTTGAGTAAAGAACTTATGCTTTTAGCTGAGCCCATAAACACCTGGAACAGACATCCCCCAGACTCTTGCACTTAGGTGTGGCCATTTAAATGAGTAAGCAGATGCAAGAAACATCCTCAGAATGGGAGGACCTGAGGATTTCCTCACTCCCTCCCATGTTGATGTTGACATAGTTATATGGTAGAAGGATCTGGACCCCTGATGTTTGGGGAGACACCAGAGCAGCCCAGAACTTCTTACTGCCTAATTTAATGAGGGAGAAAAATAGACATCTAGTTTAAGTGGCTATTTTGGGGCTTTCTAACACTTGGAGCCAAAAGTAAACAGGTATACTAACATTCCCTTGATCCACATTTCCTTAAAAGGAATGTCATATCCTTATCTCCCGTTCACGTCCAAGTATTTTGAATCATCTACGTATACAGCCCCCACATCCTCACTCCCTTCAGGTGTCAACTGATTCTGGTATGGCTTCTACCATCATCTCTACAGAGACTGCTTTCGTTAGGCTCATGGACCCCCACTTTGCCCATCCTCACGGTACCCAACATTGTTGTCCACTCTTGCTTTCTCAAAAGTCTCCCTTTCATAAGATTCTGTGATATCACACTCTGCCGAGTTTTCTTTGGCCTCTCTGGTCACCACACTTCAGTCTCCTTTGCATACCTATATTTCGATTGCCTTCTCCACCACTCCTCCTGTGTTCAGAAGCATTTTAAACATAATGCGTCCAAAATGGAACTCTTGATTCTCTGCCTCCCAAATCTATCCCTACCTCCAACTTTCTTATTTTAGTAAGTTGATAGTGAATTCTCTAACTAGAATGTGGGAGTCATCTTTGATTCCTCTCTCTACCTCACTCTTCAAAACCCAAATTTTAAAGCGACTACGGTTGGATCTATCTCAAGCATACAAATAACATGCATCTACTTCTGTCCATCTTCATCTTCATCCAAGACATGATTGTTTTCCTCCTGGCCTATGGAACAGCATCTGATCTGATTTTCCCACTTTCTCTCTTACCCTGTTTAATCTCAGGTTAATCTAAAAAAAAAAAAAAAAAAAAATGAAGCATACTGCTCTGTTCTCCAGACTCTGCAGGAGGTTGAGTCTGGAGAATAGAATAGTTGAGAATAGAATCTAGGCTTATAACATGGATCTCATGGCCCTGTACAACATTGCTCCCACCCACATGAACTTCAGATAGACCAAAGATTTTCCCACCCCAGGACCCTGGTTCAAGCTGTTCCTTCTCACTAGGAGTCTCTCCCATCAGTGTTTCTTGTGGTTGGCTCCTTCTCACTCTTCAGATTTCCCATTAAATATTGTTGCCTCAGCAAAACCCACACTGGCCACATTATTTAAGGAGAAACATATGTATGCACAGTATTTATTTATCACTCTCCCCTCCTTAATTCCTTTAGAACAATAATAATTATTTTTAACTAATCATTTCCAGAGTTTATTGGCCAATTAATTATTTTGTTTTGTTTTTGTTTTTGTTTTTGCGGTACGTGGGCCTCTCACTGTTGTGGCCTCTCCCATTGCAGAGCACAGGCTCTGGATGTGCAGGCTCAGCGGCCATGGCTCATGGGTCCAGCCACTCCACGGCATGTGGGATCTTCCCGGACCAGGGCACAAACCCGTGTCCCCTGCATCGGCAGGCAGACTCGCAACCACTGAGCCACCAGGGAAGCCTGGTCCAATTAATTTTTAAACAGCTTTATTGAGGTATTATTTATATACCAAGGAATTCATCTATTTTAAGCATACATTCAATGTTGTCTATTTTAAATAAACTTAGAGAGTTGTACAACCATCACCACAATTCAATTTTAGGATATTTCTCTCATGCCCACCTGGAGTCATTCATCATCCCCATTCTCACCCCCACCACCCCAGGCTCAAACAACCACTAATCTACTTACTGTCTCTATAGACCTTTTGTGGACATTTCATATAAATGGATTCATATAATATGTGGTTCTTTGTGTTTAGTTTCTTTCATTTAGCATAATGTTTTCAGAGTCCATCCATATGTGTTATGACTTCATCCTTTTTTATTGTCAAATACTATTTCATTGTATGGATCTACCACAGTTTGATTTTCTGTTCACCAGTTGATAATCATTTAGATTGTTTCCCGTTTTTGGCTATTATGTATAATGCTGTATAGTGCTTATTATATTTAACGAAACATTTAAAAACATGTTAACTGTATATCTCCTTCTTAAGGACCAAGAACAAGTCTTTGCCTGCTGTTACCATCATGTGCCTGGTACCTAAATCATACCTGTCACAGAGTAGATGCCCAATATATATCTGTTTAAATGAATGAATTAACTCCATGTTGATTTCCAAAAATCTCTTTTAAATTTCAGAAGCCAATTCAGATGACTGCAGAAGATGTGAGAAGGGTGATTTTCTAATTGTTGGGTAACATCAGCTCTGGGGGACAAAATCTTCAAATCTGCCTCCACTTCCCCTGGTCGTATCTATTGCGGAAACATTAATCTGGGGTGGGAGGAGCCTACATTCCCTCAAGGGTAGTCTGCAGGCTGCCCATCCCTGACTCTGCAAAAGTTATCTGGAGCTCAGGAGGAGAATCTTTGAAGGCTGTAGGGAAGTGCCTTCCATATAGTGAAATCAGAGTACATGATCTAGGAATCTGCTCCTGAATAGAATATTAGGACCGTTTCTAGATAGAAGTATGTATGAATCTTGCCAGACCTAGAATTCTGTTTTAGGCTTGGGTCCAAGTAGTTTAATTCAGCAAGCAGCATGCACATTTAGGCAGACTTTATTCCCCAGGCCAGAACTAAGGAGATTTGACTTCCAGAAACTAAGATTTAGAATACCATGTGAACAAAACAGCTCTCTACCATCTAAGAAAGAGGTGAAACTTGTGGTAGCTCTTATGAAGATGCTATATACCTGTTTAATGGAAACAAAGATGTTCTAAACATATTGTAAACATGCCCTGGGTGTCAACTTTCACAAAGAAGTGCAATCCTCATTGCTTCTTCATGAAAACATTAAATAAAAGTATAGAATCTAGAAGTCCACTGAGAGAGATGTGGTGATTGTACCCTACTCTTCAGGGAAGAAAAGAGTCCAACAGAAAGAGAAGCTGAGGAAAGCAGGAGCTAAATACCCGGGGCTTGGGAGAAGCCAGAATTAGGCACTTGAGGCCAATCTAGTAGAGACTCAAGATCCAGGCTCTCAATAGCCAAGAGGCTTAGAGAGGGAGGGTTAAGCAATTTTCTTCCCTTGTTGACAGAATAATTTAACCAAAACTCTAAGAAGAATGTGTCAAATAAATACATCACCCTCCCCTGCACGTTCTATATTTATTGGAGGGAAACAAAATGAAGCAACCCCAAGCAATGTAAGCGAACTAAATTTTGAAAGGGTAATTGGAAGAGCTTTTGATGCGTGCATCCTGTAGCCAGGAGTTGGCTGGAAGCTGCCTGATTAAACAGGGTAGGAATAAGAATGAAGAGCAAGAAAAAAACTTTTCCTAGAACCAGAGGTGACAGCAGGATGATCTTCTTCGGGGCTTCAGGGACAATATGGAGAGCATCAAGTGCTCAGGAATGAGTCAGTTAGAAATGACTGGGAAATAAGGAGGAGGCACTTAGAATCTGTCACTGTAGGAAAAAAAAAAAAAAAAAAAAAAAAGGTCTTGATAATGAGGTCCAGGGAAGAAGAATCCAGTTGAAGGAGAGAATAGACTCATTGGAAATAGGTAAGTTAAGTTGTGGAGAAAAGAATTCTGACCTAGAAAGAAAGGCAGGCTGATGGCCAGAAAACACTTAGCAAACCCAAAGGCTATAAATAAATGAATGGTGTTACCAGACATTACAAATAAATTTGGAAATATGCAGTAACCAAAGCAGTCATTTTCTTTGAGGTGTGTCTTCATGCTAAGTCACATAAGACCCAACATCTACAACGATTCCTCAGAGTAGGCTTGCTGCAATGTGTTTCTTCCTTTTTTATTTTCCAGTATTTTTTTATAACATCTTTATTGGAGTATAATTGTTTTACAATGGTGTGTTAGTTTCTGCTTTACAACAAAGTCAAACAGTTAGACATATACATATGTCCCTATAGATCCTCCCTCTTACGTTTCCCTCCCACCCTCCCTGTCCACGCACCTAGCTGGCCGAAAAGCACTGAGCTGATCTCCATGTGCTATGCGGCTGCGTCCCACTGGCTATCTATTTTACCTTTGGTAGTATATATAAGTCCATGCCACTCTCTCACTTCGCCCCAACTTACCATTCCCCTCCCCATGTCCTCAAATCCACAAGGCTATTCTCTACGTCTGGGTCTTTATTCTTGTCCTGCTCCTAGGTTCTTCAGAACCATTTATTGTTTTCTTAGATTCCATATATATATGTTAGCATAAGGTATTTGTTTTCCTCTTTCTGTCTTATTTCACTCTGTATGACAGACTCTAGGTTCATCCACCTCACTACAAATAACTCAATTTCATTTCTTTTTATGGCTGAGTAACATTCCATGGTATATATGTGTCACATCTTCTTTATCCATTCATCTGTCAATGGACACTTAGGTTGCTTCCATGTCCTGGCTATTGTAAATAATTACGGTACATGACTCTTTTTGAACTATGGTTTTCTCATGGTATATGCCCAGTAGTGGGATTGCTGGGTTGTATGGTAGTTCTATTTTTAGTTTTTTAAGGAACATCCATACTGTTCTCCATAGTGACTGTATCAATTTACATTCTCACCAGCAGTGCAAAAGGGTTCCCTTTCCTCCACACCCTCTCCAGCATTTATTGTTTGTAGAATTTTTGATGATGGCCATTCTGACTGGTGTAAGGTGATACCTCATTGTAGTTTTGATTTGCATTTCTCTAATGATTGGTGATGTTGAGCATTCTTTCATGTGTGTGTTGGCAATCTGTATATCTTCTTTGGAGAAATGTCTAGTAAGGTCTTCAGCCCATTTTTGGATTGGGTTGTTTGTTTTTTTGATATTGAGCTGCATGAGCTACTTGTTAATTTTGGAGACCAATCCTTTGTTGGTTTGTCATTTGCAAATATTTTTTCCCATTCTGAGGGTTGTCTTTTCATCTTGTTTACGGTTTCCTTTGCTGTGCAAGAGCTTTCAAGTTTCATTAGGCCCCATTTGTTTATTTTTCTTTTTATTTCCATTTCTCTAGGAGGTGGGTCAAAAAGGATCCTGCTGTGATTTACATCATAGAGTGTTCTGCCTATGTTTTCCTCTAGGAGCTTTTTAGTGTCTGGTCTTACATTTAGGTCTTTAACCCATTTTGAGTATATTTTTGTGCATGGTGTTAGAGAGTATTCTAATTTCATTCTTTTACATGTAGCTGTCCAGTTTTCCCAGTACTACATATTGAAGAGGCTGTCTTTACTCCATTGTATATTCTTGCCTCCTTTATCAAAAATAAGGTGACAATATGTGTGTGGGTTTATCTCTGGGCTTTCTATCCTGTTCCATTGATCTATATTTCTGTTTTTGTGCCAGTACCATACTGTCTTGATGACAGTAGCTTTGTAGTATACTCTGAAGTCAGGAAGCCTGATTCCTCCAGCTCCGTTTTTCTTTCTCAAGATTGCTTTGGCTATTCAGCGTCTTTTGTGTTTCCATATAAATTGAGAAATATTTTGTTCTAGTTCTGTGAAAAATGCCATTTGTAGTTTCATAGGGATTGCATTGAATCACTTGATTGCTTTGGGTAGTATAGTCATTTTCACAATGTTGATTCTTCAAATCTAAGAAGATGGTATATCTCTCCATCTATTTGTATCATCTTTAATGTCTTTCATCAGTGTCTTATAGTTTTCTGCATACAGATCTTTTGTCTGCTTATGTGGGTTTATTCCAAGGTATTTCATTCTTTTGTTGCAATGGTAAATGGGAGTGTTTCCTTAATTTCTCTATCAGATTTTTATCATTAGTGTATAGGAATGCGAGAGATTTCTGTGCATTAATTTTGTATCCTGCTACTTTACCAAATTCTTTGATTAGCTCTAGTAGCTTTCTGGTAGCATCTTTAGGATTCTCTATGTATAGTATCATGTCATCTGCAAAGAGTGACAGCTTTACTTCTTCTTTTCAGATTTGGATTCCTTTTATTTCTTTTTTTTTCTCTGATTGCTGTGGCTAAGACTTCCAAACCTATGTTGAATTATAGTGGTGAGAGTGGACAACCTTGTCTTGTTACAGATCTTAGTGGAAATAGTTTCAGTTTTTCACCATTGAGAACAATGTTGGCTGTGGGTTTTTCGTATATGGTCTTTATTATGTTGAGGTAAGTTCAACATATGCTTACTATGCCTACTTTCTGGAGGGTTTATCATGAATGGGTGTTGAGTTTTGTCAAAAGCTTTTTCTGCATCTATTAAGATGATCATATGTTTTTTCTCCTTCAATTTGTTAATATGGTTTATCACATTGATTGATTTGAGTATATTGAAGAATTCTTGCATTCATGGGATAAACCCCACCTGATCATGTTGTATGATCATTTTAATGTGCTCTTGGACTCTGTTTGCTAGTATTTTGTTGAAGATTTTTGCATCTATGTTCATCAGTGATACTGGCCTGTAGCTTTCTTTCTTTGTGACACCTTTGTCTGGTTTTGGTATCAGGGTGATGGTGGCCTCATAGAATGAGCTTGGGAGTGTTTCTCCCTCTGCTATATTTTGGAAGAATTTGAGAAGGATAGGTGTTAGCTCTTCGCTAAATGTTTGATGGAATTCACCTGTGAAGCCATCTGGTCCTGAGCTTTTGTTTGTTGGAAGATTTTCAATCACAGTCTCAATTTCAGTGCTTGTGATTGGTCTGTTTATATTTTCTATATCTTCCTGGTTCAGTCTCTGAAGGTTGTGCTTTTCTAAGTATTTGTTCATTTTTTCCAGGTTGTCCATTTTATTGGCATATTGTTGCTTGTAACTATCTCTCCTGATCCTTTGTATTTCTGCAGTGTCAGTTGATTCTTCTCCTTTTTCATTTCTAATTCTGTTGATTTGAGTCTTCTCCCTTTTTTTCTTGATGAGTCTGGATCATGGATTATCAATTTTGTTTATCTTCTCAAAGAACCAAGTTTTAATTTTATTGATCTTTGCTACTGTTTCCTTCATTTGTTTTTCATCTATTTCTGATCTGATCTTTATGAGTTCTTTCTTTCTGCTAACTTTGGGGATTTTTATTCTTTCTCTGATTGCTTTAGGTGTAAGGTTAGGTTGTTTATTTGCGATGTTTCTTGTTTCTTGATGTAGGATTGTATTGCTATAAACTTCTCTATTAGAACTGCTTTTGCTGCATCCCATAGGTTTTGGGTAACTGTGTTTTCATTGTCATTTGTTTATAGTTATTTTTGATTTCTTCAGTGATCTCTTGGTTATTAAGTAGTGTATTGTTTAGCCTCCATGTGTTTCTATTTTTTACAGATTTTTTCCTGTAATTGATATCTAGTCTAATAGCATTGTGGTTGGAAAAGATACTTGATACAATTTCAATTTTCTGAAATTTAACAAGGCTTGATTTGTGACCCAAGATATGATCTATCCTGGAGAATGTTCTATGAGCACTTGAGAAGTAAGTGTATTCTATTGTTTTTGGATGGAGTATCCTATAAATATAAATTAAGTCCATCTTGTTTAATGTATTATTTAAAGCTTGTGTTTCCTTATCTATTTTCATTTTGGATGATCTGTCCATTGGTGAAAGTGCAGAGTTAAAGTCCCCTACTGTTAATGTGTTACTGTCGATTTTCTCTTTTATGGCTGTTGGCATTTGCCTTATATATTGAGGTGCTTCTACATTGGGTGCATAAATATTTACAATTGTTATATCTTCTTCTTGCATTGATCCCTTGATCTTTATGTAGTGTCCTTCTTTATCTCTTGTAATAGTCTTTGTTTTAAAGTCTGTTTTGTCTGATATGAGAATTGCTACTCCAGCTTTCTTTTGATTTCCATTTGCATGGAATATCTTTTTCCATCCCCTTACTTTCAGTCTGTATAGTCCCTAGGTCTGAAGTGGGTCTCTTGTAGACAGCATATATATGGGTCATGTTTTTGTATCCATTCAGCCAGTCCCTGTCTTTTGGTTGGAGCATTTAATCCAGTTACATTTAAGGTAGTTATCGATATGTATGTTCCTATTACCATTTTCTTAATTGTTTGTGGTTTGTTATTGTAGGTCTTTTCCTTCTCTTGTGTTTCCTTCCTAGAGAAGTTCCTTTAGCATATGTTGTAAAGTTGGTTTCGTTGTGCTGAATTCTCTCAGCTTTTGCTTGTCTGTAAAGATTTTAATTTCTCTGCCGAATCTGAATGAGATACTTGCTGGGTAGAGTAATCTTGGTTGTAGGTTTTTCCCTTTCATCACTTTAAATGTCCTGCCACTCCCTTCTGGTTTGTAGAGTTTCTGCTGAAAGATCAGCTTTTAACCTTTTGGAGATTCCCTTGTATGTCATTCGTTGTTTTTCCCTTGCTGCTTTTAATATTTTTTCCTTGTATTTAATTTTTGATACTTTGATTAATATGTGTCTTAGCATGTTTCTCCTTGGATTTATCCTGTATGGGACTCTCTATGCTTCCTGGACTTGATTGAGCATTTCCTTTCCCATATTAGGAAAGTTTTCAACTATAATCTCTTCAAATATTTTCTCAGTCCCTTTCTTTTTCTCTTCTTCTTCTGGAACCCCTATATTTCAAATGTTGGTGTGTTTTATGTTGTCCCAGTGGTCTCTGAGACTGTCCTCAGTTCTTTTCATTCTTTTTTGTTTATTCTGCTCTGCAGTAGTTATTTCCACTATTTTATCTTCCAGGTCACTTCTCCATTCTTCTGCCTCATTATTCTGCTATTGATTCTTTCTAGATAATTTTAAATTTCATTTATTCTGTTGTTCATCATTGTTTGTTTCCTCTTTAGTTCTTCTAGGTCTTTGTTAAATGTTTCTTGTATTTTCTACATTCTATTTCCAAGATTTTGGATGACCTTTACTATCATTACTCTGAATTCTTTTTCAGGTAGACTGCCTATTTCCTCTTCATTTTTTTTTTGGTCTGGTGTGTTTTTACCTTGCTCCGTCATCTGCTGGTGTTTCCCTGTCTTCTCATTGTGTTTAACTTACTGTGCTTTGGATCTCCTTTTAGCAGGCTGCAGGTTTGTAGTTCCCATTATTTTTGTCTTCCCCCAGTGGGTAAGGTTGGTTCAGGGGGTTGTGCAGGCTTCCTGGTGGATGGGGCTAGTACCTGTGTTCTGGTGGATGAGGCTGGATCTTGTCTTGCTGGTGGGCAGGACCATGTCCAGTGGTGTGTTTTGGTGTGTCTGTGACCTTATTATGATTTTAGGCAGCCTCTCTGCTAATGGGTGGGGTTGTGTTTCTGTGTTGCTAGTTGTTTGGCATAGGGTGTCCAGCACTGTAGCTAGCTGGTCATTGAGCGAAGCTGGCTCTTAGCATTGAGATCCAGATCTCTGGGAGAGCTTTCTTCATTTGATATAACATGGAGGTGGGAGGTCTCTGGTGGACTAATGTCCTGAACTCGGCTCTCCCACCTCAGAGGCACAGGCCTGACATCCAGCTGGAGCACCAAGACCCTGTCAGCTACACGGCTCAGAAGAAAAGGGAGAAAAAAAGAAAGAAAGAAGGAAAGAAAGAAAGAAAGAAAGTTTATTAAAATAAAAATAATTATTAAAAAATATATTGAATAGTAATAAAAAAAAAGGAGAAAAATATAGGAAGAAAGAAGAGAGCAACCAAACCAAAATACAAATCTGCCAATGATAACAAGTGCTAAAAAGTGTACTAAAAAAAACCAAACAAACAAAAAAAAAGAACCAAAAAAATCCCAAAACAAAACAAAAAACGGACAGACAGGACCCTAGGACAAATGGTAAAAGCAAAGCTATACAGACAAAGGCACTCAGAGAAGCATACACATACACACTCACAAAAAAACACACTCACAAAAAGAGAAAAAGAAAAAAAAAAAAAATATATATATATATATTTAAAAAAAGGAGTAAGAGGGCAACCAAATCAATAAACAAATCTATCAGTGATAATAAACCCTAAATACTAAACTAAGATAAACATAAAACCAGAAACAAATTAGATGCAGAAAGGAAACCCAAGTCTACAGTTGCTCCCAAAGTTCCCCACCTCAATTTTGGGATGATTCATTCTCTATTCATGTATTCCACAGATGCAGGGTACATCAAGTTGATTGTGGAGATTTAATATGCTGCTTCTGAGGCTGCTAGGAGAAATTTCCCTTTCTCTTCTTTGTGTGCACAGCTCCTGGAGTTCAGCTTTGTATTTGGCCCCGTCTCTGCATGTAGGACACCTGAGGGCGTCTGTTCCCACCCAGACAGGACAGGGTTAAAGTAGAAGCTTATTAGGGGCCTCTGCCTCACTCAGGCTGGGGGGACGAAGGGGTACGGAATGTGGGGTGAGCCTGCAGCGGCTGGCGTGACATTGCACCAGCCTGAGGCATGCTGTGTATTCTGCTGGGGAGGCTGTCCCTGGATCACAGGACCCTGGCAGTGGCAGGCTGCATAGGCTTCTGGGAGGTGAGGTATGGATAGTGAATTGTGCTTGCACACAGGCTTCTTGGTGGCTGCAGCAGCAGCCTTAGCGTTTCATACCCGTCTCTGGTGTCCTAACTGATAGCCGCGGCTCACGCCCATCTCTGAAGCTCGTTTAGGCGGTGATCTGAAGCCCCTCTCCTCCCACACCCCGGAACAATGGTCTCTTGCCTCTTAGGCAGTTCCAGACTTTTTCCCGGACTCCTTCCCTGCTAGCTGTGGTCCACTACCCCTTTTCAGGCTGTATTCACGCATCCAACCCCAGTCCTCTCCCTGGGATCTGACCTCCGAAGCACGAGCCTCAGCTCCCAGCCCCCACCCTTCCCGGCGGGTGAGCAGACAAGCCTCTCAGGCTGGTGAGTGCTGGTCAGCACTGATCCTCTGTGCAGGAATCTCTCTGCTTTGCCCTCTGCACCCCTGTTGCTGCGCTCTTCTCCGTGGTTCCAAAGCTTCCCCCCCGCCACCATCCATATCCGCCAGTGAAGGGACTTCTAGTGTGTGGAAACTTCCTCCTTCACGGCTCCCTCCCAGAGGTGCAGGTCCTGTCCCTATTCTTTTGCCTTTGTTTTTTTCTTTTGCCCTACCCAGGTAGGTGGGGAGTTTCTTGCCATTTGGGAAGTCTGAGATCTTCTGCCAGTGTTCAGTAGGTGTTCTGTAGGAGTTGTTCCATGTGTAGATGTACTTCTGATGTATTTTTGGGGAGGAAGGTGATCTCCATGTCTTACTCCTCCATCATCTTCAAGGTCCATGTTTCTTCCTCTTGATCTTCCATCTCCCCTTCCTCCTCAGTCCTTTCTTGTCTCCTCCTACAGGAGAAAGAAAGTGTGAGAACTTTTGTTTAAAATGTCATCCGAATAGTAGCCCTCACCCCTATGAAGACACAGAAAAAGATAAAAATTAACACAACCATTGACAGATGGCTGTTAACAAAATTGAGAATAATTCCCACTAGCTGGAAGGTTGTCCAAAAAAGGAAAACTCATCACACATGCTATGCCATGAGGACATATATCAAAAGGTTCTAGGGGCTTCCCTGGTGGTGCAGTGGTTGAGAGTCCGCCTGCCGATGCAGGGGACACGGGTTTGTGCCCCGGTCTGGGAAGATCCCACATGCCGCGGAGCGGCTGGGCCCGTGAGCCATGGCCGCTGAGCCTGCGCATCCGGAGCCTGCGCTCCGCAACGGGAGAGGCCGCAACGGGAGAGGCCACAACAGTGAGAGGCCCGTGTACCGCAAAAAAAAAAAAAAAGAGTCCTTTCTTTACACTCCCTTTCTCCTTTTCATTTCTCCATACCTTCTGCTCCCCTAACAATCACCATTTAGGCTCTTTAGAAATATGATACAGCTTTCTGAAGGCTCTCAGAATTCAGTTTCTCTCTTTTATTTCCTCCCGATTAACACTTAACTTTGTAACGTTGATAGGAATTATTTATCTCCCAGAAAAAAAGATAAGGAGCCACACTTGGTGACTTCCTGTGATGGGAGAGCTGTTAATGGCAGTAAAGTGGGGAATGGCCAGAGTGAATGTCACTGCAGGGCGTGTGTTGCCTGTAAGATGGGTCCTTCAGAGAAGTGGTTACTTCTACGAAGTGTAGTTTTTATATCCGTTTAGTATACCACAAACCAGGCAGTAAGATTTCGATAAGATCCAATTTTTGCCTAGTAGAGTAACTGGTATGGGAATCGGGGTGGGGACTTTGGCATGGAAATAACTCCAGCTGAAGCTCTTGGAAGAGATTTCTAGTCAGCGTCAAGTGGGCAGTGAGTGGGGTTTAGGGTGCATCACTTAGAACTAGTCCTGGATGGAGGGTGCTTTGGTTAAGTATGAATTTGAAAAGTAAACAACAGCAACAGTAACTTGGAGAACCAAGAAAATATTATAGCCAAAGTGATAAATGGCGTGTGATCTATTGCCAGGACCTGAAAAAAAAAAATCCGAGGAACAGTTTGACTTGAACAGTAAAACACAAGAAGACCTGGTGTAGGAAGAATTCATTCACCTTCTCCTTTGTGCTGCACCTTGGCCCTCACACAATTACCACACTTACAATGCTCCTGACACCAGATGTTTGGGGTTTTTCCTACACTAAGTATTCTCTGTGACACCAGCTGCACACCCTACAATTTAACTCTCACATTATCTACATGTGGCAATAGCTTCAGATCCCACAGATGAAGGGCTCAATCCTACAAGGCTGCCCCCTTTTCCCACTTCAGATGCCATTTGCAAGTTCAGGCTGTCACCTGTTTCTGACCCACCAGTTATCAATCCAAGTTTGCAATAATCCCCTCCTCTGGTTTGATTTATTTGCTAGAGGGGCTCATAGAACTCAGGAAAGCATTTACTTATTATTTACCCATTTATTATAAAAGGAGGTGATAAAGATCCAGCCACCCTTTCTGTTAAATCAAGCAACTTGGAAGGGGAAGTTAAAGAAAAGGTCTAGTGGGCATTTGTAAATTTGCCAGTGACTGAGAGAATCATATATGAATTTAATTATAGTCGGCTGAATAATGGCCTGCCAAAGATGTCCATGTCCTAATTCTATAAACTCATAGACACGGTACTTTACATGACAAAAGGTAACTTTGCAAATGTGAATAAGGTTCTTGAGACGGGGAGATTATTCTGAATTATCCAATGTAATCATAAGGGTTAAGAACGAAGCAGGAGGGTCAGAGTTAGAGAAATATATGTGGCTGAAGCAGAGGCTGTAGTGATGTGTGGCCACAAGCCCAGGGAAGGTGGTTTCTAGAAGTTGGAAAAAAGCAAGGAAATAGATTGTTCCCTAGAGTCTTCAGAAGGAACACAACCCTGCCAATCCATTTTAGACTTCAGACCTCCTGAACTCTAAGGTAATAAATTAGTGTTGTTTTAACCCACTAAATTTGTTACAGCTGGAATAGTGTATGCATACATATATATATATAATTTTAGGTATATATCAATATATCTTAAAGAGTTATTAGAAATAATAATATTATGTATTTTGGCATCTGTGGAAATGAGACCTGTTTGAGAGAAGTTAAGCTAGCTTACACAATGAAGAAATTTCCAATTCTGAGCCTTTGCATAATATCTTAAGTATGATGTATCATACCAGTTACACAGACTAAACTAAAAATGCAATTGCAGAATTAAAGCAAGAACTGAAAGAAGAAAAGGGTAGAACTCATATTGAAAGAAAGAAAACACTAGTGATATCAGGAACAGATTTCAGCATTCAAAGAAAAACATATTTGTGAGAATATAGTAGATATTGATAACAAAATGGAGGTGGACTCTAAGGAGTTATGAGTTCTGTAAGAAGACAGGACAACTGGAACAGAAACAAAGCTCAAAGACAACATTAAAGAAAACTTTACAGTGTTTTTTAAAAAAACTAGGATATGCATATCAAATTGTTTCATAACAGTACAAGCAACCTCAGTGGAAAAATTAACAGGCTGGCAAGATAATTAAATTATTAAAGTAAACATCATATAAGCACAGTGGACTAAAAAAGGAAACAATAAAATTACCTAAAAAATAACACAAACTGGTCTGACCTCAAACTTTTCTGCTGAAAACACTGAAGGTAATGGAAAAGCATCTGCTAAGTTCTAAGGGAAATAGACTGTGATTCATCTTTATTGTCACTAATCAAGTTTCCTCTAGGATGTAAAAGCTTCATAGGTACAATTTCAAATATTTTGAAAATTGATCATCTGTGTATTATGATTTTTGAAAATAAATTCACACTTATATACTGGCCAACAGAGAGATGAATCAAAATGAATAAATCAGGAATGGGAATTTCATAGCATTAAACAGCCCCATCTTCAGTTTTAGAAACACAAATTAGGAAACCAGTTTAGAGGATGATCGTGTGTTGAGAGGTATATCTTGCAAGCAGAGGCAAGTATGGTTCTGCATTGCTCTCTTTAGCTACTCCTTTCTAAGACACCTTCCTAGAACTGGGAAATGAGTTTTGTATGTATAACTTGGTTACTTGTGTTTGATTACTACTCAGAACAATAACTGATGAAGTTTTGTTTTACTACTTATTATAGATGACACCACTATTTACATTTTTAGGTCATGATGCTGAACTATGAACCATCCTCTCCTTACTACCTCTGCTTCTTAGAACCAGAGATACACAGAACAGCAAAATGATAGCTATTTCATTTACAAGGAAATTGCCAAATGAACATTTTGCATCATCAAAACTCATATTGAATGATGAGTTACTTTTTTTTTTTTATTGGGCAAAGTATAAGTATAATCCCAAGAGTGGCAGGCAGTATCTCTCATGAAGCCTCATTTTTTTTTCCATATTTTTAGTTATAAAAGGTACTATATTTTGGTTTTATCTTTCATAATAAATTTATTTATATGTATACTGGCATATAGAAAACAGCAATGCAAAACATACATTTCATTTTTTGTTCCTTTTTTTATTTTTCTTCTTCTTTTCAACTTGTAAACTCATCTCCCCCTCTTCTCTCTCTACCCACATCAGCCTACTTCTCCACAGGGAAATAATGTGAATTACCTAGTAATAAACCTTCCATATGTCTTCAGGAACATACATTCTTATACAAATATAATCCTAGGATCCTCTGTGGGTGATATAGAGGGTATGTGTGTGCATGTTTTGTGTGTGTGTGTGTGTGTGTGTGTGTGTGTGTGTGTGAGTGATTACTTGTTTTACCAAAATGGGCTACACTTCCTACACAAGGATTTTCCTACTCAGCAATTCTTCATGGAATTTCATCTAAGTCATCTGACGTGGCTCTAATTTTTTTTTTAGTGGTTGTACCATAGTCCATGGCAAGAATGTACAAAGCTTAATTTTTTTTCTTTTATGGCACTATGTAGCAAACATTCACATATGTACACATATATATGAATATATATGTAGATATATATATCCTATATATTCATATATATATATATGTGAATATATATATGTATAACTGAATCACTTTACTGTACACTTGGAACTAATACAATTTATATATATATGTATATATATCTCCTATTTATCCATCCATATTCTACATACTGCCTAAAAGAGGAAGAGGGGGTTTCACTTCATTTCTTGGGGTAGATTTTTAAGGATGGGACCAGAGAGTGGAAGAATATATGTACTTTTACTTCCCTGGTGGTGCAGTGGTTAAAAATCTGCCTGCCAATGCAGGGGATACAAGTTTTATCCCTGGTCAGGGAAGATCCCACATGCCATGGAGCAACTAAGCCCATGCGCAACAACTACTTAGCCTGTGTTCTAGATCCTGCAAGCCACAAATACTGAGCCCATGCACCACAACTACTGAGCCCGTGTGCTGCAACAATTGAAGCCCCCATGCCTAGAGCCCTGCTCTGCAACAAGAGAAACCACCACAATGAGAAGCCTGTGCACTGCAACGAAGAGTAGCCCCCGCTCACCGCAACTAGAAAAAGCCCGTGCGCAGCAACGAAGACCCAATACAGCCAAAGAAATAAAATAAAATAATAAAATAAAACAAAATAAGTAGAAAATAAAGTATTCCAACAGATTGCTTTTCTAAAATGAAAAGTCTTCACATTTTTACAAACTGTGTATGAATGCACCCTTTATGGCATATTCCTGTCCTCAATAGGTGATATAGCATTTTTTAAAAGTTGCCAGCTTTATGAATATAAAGTGCTATTTTGTTATTTTCATTTTCCTGCTGCTAAGTGACTTTAACCATTTTTTTCTTTGTTCAGGGGCCACCTGGATTTGCTCTGTCTCTATCTTCTCACCACTCCTTCTTTTGGGCCGTTTGTCTCCATCTTGACAGTTTGTAAGAGCTCTTGGTGTGTATTCCTATTAACCCTTTTTCTCCATTACCTTTGTAATTAAAAGAAGCTTTGTTTTAGAAAAAGAGACAGAAGATAAAGGATCTGAATTTCATTCAAAGATGAAAATGCTTAAAACATTCTCTCTTGGAAAGATTTGCATTTTAATTGGTCTCAAGCCTGAAAAGAATGAAGATCCTAGAGATACTTCTAATCATCAAGGAAAGGGTATAAATCAAACCTCTTTGATGGCTTGATTTGCACTTCTCTCACTGATATTTAGTCTGTACACACTATAGTATCTGGATACTCCATCATACTGAAAAGCTAAGTATGTGTTAAGTTCAGACTTACAGTGGAGAAGGAGTAGGGGCACAATGGCAGGGGAAGCAGTTTGTAGAGACTTAAACTTTCAGGTCTTAGGTGACTGTAGTGGAACATTTGTTTTGCTTTGTTTTGTTCTTATTTTTTTATTGTGGTAAACTACATATAACATGAAATTTTAAGTGCAGAATTCAGTTCAATGGTATTATGTACATTCATAATGTTGTGCAATCATCACCACCATCCATCTCCAGAACATTTTCATCTTCCCAAACTGAAACTCTGTACCCATTAAACACTAACTCCCCCTTCCCGCCTTTCCCTGCTCCTGGCAACCTCCATTCTACTGTCTGTTTCCATCAGTTTGACTACTCTAAGTACATAATATAAATGGAATCATACAGTATATGTCTTCTGTGACTGGCTTATTTCACTTAGCATAATGTCCTCAAAGTTCATCCATGATGTAGCATGTGTCAGAAACCCCTTCTTTTTTTTTTAAGGCTGAATAATATTCCATTATATGTAAATACCACATTCTATTTATCCTTTCATGTATGCATTGATGGACACTTGTGTTGCTTCCACATTTTAGCTATTGTGAATAATACTGCCATGAACATCAGTGTACAAATATCTCTTTAAGACCTTGTTTTCAGGTTTCTTGAGTATATTCCTAGAAATGGAATTACTAGATCATGTGACAATTTTACTTTTAATTTTTTGAGGAACTGCCATAATGTTTTCCACTGTGGCTCTGCCATTTTACATCCCTATCAAGGGTGCACAAGGGTTCCAATTACTCCACATCCTTGTCAACTCTCGTCATTTTCTGTATTTTTTAAAAGTATGTTAGCCATCTTAATGGGTGTGAGTTAGTATCCTCTTGTAGGTTTGATTTTCTTTTCCCTAGTGATTAGGGATGTTGAGTATCTTTGCATGTACTGATTGGCCATTTGTGTATCTTCTTTGGAAGGACCTTTTGTTTTGAGGTTGCCGCAGGCTTGATTCCATAAAGGGAGCTGACATGCAGACCTCCTGGGCACATAGAAAACAAACTCTCCAGTATTTCCAGAGCACCTAGAATGTCTGGAAGAAGAGGGCTGATGTTTGCCTGAACGATTTAGAGGCAGGCTGTTGTAGTGCAGCACCCTCCCACCGTCCACCAGATAAAAGACAAAGACAACAACAGAGGTCCCTGGGCAAATACTCTCCTCAGTCCCTGTATCATGTGGCCATAGATTCCCAATGTGGGTACCAGGATGGGCTCCACCCCTTACAACTTGTATAAACTTGGACAACTTAGGTATGTTACTCCCCTTATAGGATGAACGTTGACTTGCTTTTCTGTAAAATTAGGAAAATACCTCCAGGACCTGTTCAAGCATTATAGGATCAAGAGTTGAATGTATATGAAGTTGCCTTCCAATTGATTTAAAACATTCTAGAAATGTGACTGCTTTGGCAACTTTCCAGAGAAAGGCTAATTTCATTCTGTGAGCTGGTAAGCCCTGAAGAGTCACCATTAAATATTTTTTTTTTTTTTTTTTTTTTTTTTTTTTTTCTACGC
>NW_020175435.1:2744774-2751071 GCF_003031525.2 Neophocaena asiaeorientalis asiaeorientalis | reverse complement strand
TTTTTTTTTTCAGTACTCGGGCCTCTCACTGTTGTGGCCTCTCCCATTGCGGAGCACAGGCTCCGGACGCACAGGCTCAGCGGCCATGGCTCACGGGCCCAGCCGCTCCGCGGCATGTGGGATCTTCCCAGACCGGGGCGTGAACCCGTGTCTCCTGCATCGGCAGGCAGACTCTCAACCACTGCGCCACCAGGGAAGCCCTAAATATCATTTTAGAGTGAGAATAAGATGGCGATTTAAGTTTGGTCCCATAAATGTTTGTATATTATTAAAACCTCCTCTTCAGTAGAGATGTCAGAGGGGAGAGACTTCACCATGGTAGGACATCCTACTCAAAGGTATGATTCATAACAGAAGGTGCTAAGCCATGGAATCTGCTTGCCCCTTCCCCCATTCAAAATTTCAAAAAGTGCAGATGAGCTACTGGCCAGTGAATGCATGCCTACATGCATGAAAATCGGCCTTTTATAGATGAGAATTGAGGTCCCGGGGGTGTGGACGAGCAGGCAGAGCCCACGCCAGACCTGCTAAATAGGGCCCATGTTGTTCTCTTTACCGCCTCCTCATGGCAGCCAGGTGCTTTGAGAACCCAGAAACATTATTTCTGCCATTTACATCATATTTTTTTAAAGTTTGGAAAATATAAGTAGAAAGAAAATCTGTTGGTAGGCAAAGTGTTATGAATCACAGCATCTCTCTGAAGCATTTGAGCCAAGAGGATATTTTGATTCAAACAAGTCATATAATTCAGGCCAAAATGGCTTCCAGATTTGAACTTCCCAAAACAGTCACAGTTCACCATGTCATTTGGCTGACATAGATAGGGTAATCCCCATTCCTAAGATGAAATAAAAATTCTAGGAAAAATCAAAATCGGCTAGTACCTTTTACATCTGGAGGGCATGGGAGGAAGAGAGACAAAACAGGGAGCATTACAATATTATAATCTGTTAGTCATCAAAGAAATCTTTCTCTATGTTCTATAAATCCAGCTGCATAAACTGCACTAGACTCAGGGACAGCCTCCACACACACACACACACACACACACACACACACACACACACACACACACACACACACACACACACACACACACACAATTGAACTAGGGACCGCTTTAATGGCAAAGTGGTCGTAAACCAGTGTGTTGGAATTTTTCATCAATATGACATCATTCCCAATGTGACATCGGAGTGCCTACCCTCCATTTCCTCTCCCTCTATCCCTCACACTCACCCCCTTTCCTCTTAAAGAGATGATGAAGCTGCCTGGGCAGCACAGAAGGATAATAAAAACCTGTATCCCTTAAGCTGAATTCAGCCCACTGAACTGCACAAACAGCAATAACCAAAACAAAGCTAGCAGGAAACGTTTGCACACAGCATCTGTTATGATCACATAACCATGAGACAGCTGTTTAATCCCAACTGTTAACATAAGATCATTTGTGTGTTTGAAGAGCAATCCCATTTGGATTTCCCCCTTTATTTATTTATTTTCTAGCTTTTCCAAGAGAGAGGCTTTCTCAGCTGTAGGATGTAATTTGTGTTTCTGGCTTTTTCCACTTTCACCCTCAGCTTCCGAAGGAGAAGGGTGGTATGGTTTTCTAACTATAAATACTCAGAGAGGAGAGAGGACAACTGTGTGGTCTCCTAGCTGAGCAGGGCATGGCCCTTTCTCAGCCTTTGGGACCTGCTTTTTGATCCCCAGAACATTTATAAACCATTCTGGTCAGATTATGGGAAAAGGCCCTCACATGAAACGCATCTGGTGGTCTCAGCCAAATTCTGGTGAGACTTGAGTTTTCTCAGCACCACCCAGGATTGGAACCAATTCCTGTAAAGTTCAGTTCCAAAACCCAATCATTAGGCTCAAAATTTCTTTGAAAGGGTCAAGGAAGGATGTCAGCAGTTTGGGTGGCCTGTGTGAGTCCCCACATTGGAACAGTGAGCAGGACACCTAGATGGCTTATGATGGTGAGTTTTAAGGTTATACTTTTTTCTGTTTTTTCCATTTACATCATACTTCACTGCCTGCAGGCTCCCTAAATGCTCAGTAGAGAATATGTATGCTTCACTGTTGAATTGTAGCCAGCATACCACAGAAGTTGTTGTTGCCAGTGGCAAGCAGGCCAGAGCTGACCACGTGGTCCTGGGTTGAGGAGAGCTGGCCATGCAAATGTGGACAAGCATTAACTTTGAAAACTGCCTGAAATTAGCATTACATAAATCTGACTTCACCTCCTGCTTTAAATATTTAATTCCATCGAATCCTCCAATTTGATCCCAACATGGTGATAGTATTTGTGACACTAAGTTTACCTTTCTGGGAAATTTGAAAGTCTAAGTCCTTCTAAAACTGTTAATATATGTCTTAAACCAGATTCTTAGGACAAGTTCATTTCTAGGTCATACAAACCTTGGGAATGGAAGGGACTTTTCACTCCTCTCTCATTTTCTTTTCCTTTTTTCTATTTTTTTAATGCCTGATTTTAATTTAAATTAATTTAATTTTCAGCTTTTTAAAAATTACAATTGACAAGTTAAAGTTGCATATATTTAAGGTAGCCTACTCCATATTTTGATATACATATCCATTTTAACCACCATAATCAAATTAATTAAATTTTGATATTAACTTTTGAAAAATATAAGTTGTTTAAGAGGAATTTATATCTCTTTTAAATGAAAAATATCACAATAACAATTTTTGAATGACTGCTGAATTTCTCCTGATTAAAATGACCTCATTCTCTCTTGTGGTTCCACATTCTCACAATTATTGCTTTATTCTCCATCCCTGTCCCCTTAAAGAAAAGTTACTCAGGCTTCTACAGAGGTCAGTTTTATGAGATTTAGTAGGAAAAACAAAAGTAGTCAGTGATGGCTGCAGTCAAAAGACAGTGACTATCAATGTTAGAAAAAAGTAAACATTTAGGTCAGTCTAGGTGGTGATTTATTATCATAATTAGGTAAAATGCATTTACCTTTAGCTTGACATTCTTTATCACACATACAAAAGTTTGCATCCAGCTGCAGGGCTGGGGGAGCTACTGTGATCTCCACAGAGTTTGAACATCCATCTTAATGGTACACTTCCGCTTCACAGGACAAAATCACCAACATCGTTAATGGGAGAAAATCCTTTATCGACTGATTCATTTCCGTGTTTTGTTTCTGCAGCGAGACGGGATATCCTGTAAGGTGGCGAAAAGGGAGGGAAAATTAGTACTATCCGTTTCTGATTTGCCATTATTATTATTGTTATTTCTACTCTCAAGATGGTATTTTATTTATCTAGTGATTTTCATATATAACACATATTTTTGGCGATGTTTTTCTTCTCTCCTTTCCCATTTTACCCCAGTTAAAAAATTACTCTTGGCAGGATTTGGAAGGGAGTTTATCTTTGCTACATAAAGAAGTCATATCATTTAATAATCTGCTACTTTTAATAAAACTAAATAATGTAATAGTTATTAGGTACCCCAGTTTACTGAATAAAAGCCCTGGTTTATTTTATTTGTTTTGCTTAAGTATGGGACCAGTTGAGGAAACAGTTTTGATTGATTTTAACTCGCAGAATGGAGAGAGAAACTCCACTGTCTGAGCAAGCACACAAAAGTTACAAGTATCTCTCAGATGCTCATTAGTCAGCTAAAACCAGGAAATAAATAACCTACTGTTTTGTGATCACTTCCAGTTACTGCTGTCACAGGAAACATAAACAAGAGGGAGATGACCTGAGAAAAACTGGGTCCCAATTGGACCCTGACCAATTCACATACTACACACACCTCACCAGGACACTTAGCCCTGGTGAAAAGAACCAGATGAATCTGCTGCTGCCCCAGTAATGTTTGAAACTGGCCACATTTATTTCTGAAACTTTAGCCAGACACTCAAAGTTTCAGAAAAGTATTTTTCTGGATAAGTTTTGTTGCATTTTTGTCGAGTACGAAATGCTACATTTCAAGGCAGTATATATCTTTGAAACAAAGCTTGAGGATTTTCCCATTCAATAGACTTGTGTTCTGCGAAACATAAGACAGATCTTGGCAAACAAGTATTCATGAGGTCGTGGTTTTACAAATAAGCACATTTGAAATGAGGACAGGGAGGTAGTATATTGCTTGATATCAGAGGGAGGAAAACTGAGAAATAAACCAATTCTAGATTAACCAAAGATTTCATTTTGCAAAGTGGATCCTTCCTACATTATATCTTCTTCATTTTTGCATAATGTGACTTCTGAAGTGGCAGCCCTTTCTCAAGCTGTTCATCTTAAATATAAGAAACAAATAAACCAAAAAATGAGTAAACAGACAATGGAGGTGAAGTGTTAAGAATGCGGACGGTATGCCAGTAGGAAGTTGTCCTCAGCAGTCCAATGCATCATTTCCTACAGTTTCTGTTTCCACCTCACCTTCCTCCTGTTCATACATCCCCCTGTTTTTCCATGGTCTATGCCCCATGGCCTGTATGGCTGTGTCATGCTGAGTTCCAGCTTTGCTTTTTCTAATCTACATTTCCCTTCAAGGTTAGACCAGAGGTCAAAGAGAATGTCTGCTTACCCATTATCTATTCCTCTGATTATTTCATATGACATCAGTTTTCCTCATGATTCTTAATAATGAGCTCTACCTGAGAACTTATTCAATACTTTTTAATATAAGACACAGGGCAAAAATTAGGAGCACTCCCAAATTTACCTCTCACACATCCTCTGGAAAATTTGTATCTCAGTTAAGTCTTGGGGGGAAAAATGTTTGCAATTTCTTCTAAATTGTTGGACTGTAGCCACTATTTACTCCTTCAGATCACCTCCTATGTCCCTCCCAACAATCTGCACATACTATGGAGGAAATGGAAATTCTGTCCAAGATGGCTCAGTCCCATTGTCCTTGTAAATCTGATCAGACATAACTCAGCATAATACAAAGTGTAGATTTCAATTTACTTGTTAGAAATATTCCAGGGAACATTTTATACTTTGAAATATGTGTTTTAAATTTGTTAACTCACTTGCTTGCTGCTGTTTGGTTTTCTTTTCTTTCTTTTTTTAGAAAAAAACCTAAATTGATAGAATTGATTGGTAATTTGAGCATTGAAAACAGAAAGATTCTTTTGACAATTGAGTCAAAGGATGTTTAATATAAAAAAAGCTTTTCACTGAGAAGAAATACTTTGAGAAAAATAGTCTGATTAAGCATTTTATACATTCAGAAAAGAAAACTATGCAAACCAATTCCCGATACTTCATTCCCTCAAACAACTGAAGTGGTAAATTGAGGTAATTATCCCAAACACCTTTCCTTAATTACAGGGATTGTCTAGGTAAGCAGGTTCTGGGCCTAAATTTTTACAATAATTATTTTAATTTGCACTTTGTTTTGCACGTGAAGACACAGCCTTAGCATCATGGTCACTTATAATTTTGTATCTGAACTCTGTGACTAAACATATTAGGTATTTTAATACCACTGCTAACTTAATTTTTTTAATCTTACATTCTTGAACATGCATTACATTTATAATTTGAAACAAATGAGCATATCAAAAATTATATTAAAATAAAATACATTGAATGAATTTGCAGAGCTTCTCAATGTGTGGTCTGGGACGGGAGATTGTGGCAGCCATCTTTGGAAAATACAACCAGTCACAGAGCCCTTATGGTTATATGTGGTACCTGACCACTTCCTCTCTTTAAAAACCACATGATGGGCATTAGGAACATTTTCTAGTTCAATACATTCAATGATCTTATTCAAACATGTAGGGCTGGTTTCTATGAACAGGATGTTCACTTAAAGTGAACTCTCGTCCTTGGTCTGTCCCATGGGATTTGTTCTCTTCACCTACAAGGCCATCCTGGTTCCCTTTCCTTTGTCCTGCCTCACACTTCTTTAATGATGCAAGGAAAATAAAATCAAGAAGAGCAGCTACTTCAAATTATTGTTATTAAGGCAGGTCCTCAACTCCATCTAGCTCTGGGTTAGGCATTGTCTTACATTATTTAGAGTCGAAAATCAAATCCAAAAGATGAAAATCATGATTCTCGTTTTGCTAGTGAGTAAAACCGAGGCTTGAACAAGGTATCTTATGCCCAATGTCACGTAGTCCAAGGTCAGGAAGCCAAGAAATGCAGACATGACATTTGAATATAGGTCTGCCTGACTCCCAAAACGTCACGTTTCCTGCTTTTATCATATAAAATCGCTGATGCCATTGGAATTGCAATCAGAAAGAACCCAATGGGAACTAAACTTTTCTGCAGTCCCTAGAACCAGTA
>NW_020175435.1:2327274-2739774 GCF_003031525.2 Neophocaena asiaeorientalis asiaeorientalis | reverse complement strand
AGCTAGATAGCAACAAGAAGTGATGAGCAGTGAGTGCCTCTCTGGTCCCGTGTGGATCACGTGGTTCCCCAGAGCCATTTTTAAAGAAAGGAATTAAATTGACATGGTTATAACCCAGTTGACATGCTTTGCAATAAGAAAAGCCATCGAGTATATTAATTTTTGTTTTGGACTATTCTTTTTGAGGAAAGTGTTTGCCCATCACAATGAAATAAATAAAACAATAGCCAGTCTGCTCCTTCAAAAATACTAGTGATTACTTGATATGACTATAGAGCTAGAATTATTTCCTGAAAAAATCCTGACTTCATGTCATTTGAATTGCAGTCCATACACCTTTACAAACCAGATACTAAACCTGCAGAACCAGTCTGAAAAAAGAAGGGTAACCAAAGGCTACCCAGTTACAGCCTGGTGGCAAAAGGGCTCAGGAAAAATGTGTAGCTGTGACTAGAAATCAAATATGGGTAAGGAGAAAATCTCTCTCTTTGTCCAAAGGAGTGATCACATGTTGACAGCTGGAATTTACATGGCTCCTTATTCAATAAACTAGCGCCTTCCCTGCATTCCAACATCAGCAGCACAATGGTGGCACAGATGCAAACTGACACATTACACACGGTCCAGCTGCCCCGTCCACTCTCTTTGGACCCCTCCGCCCCCTCCTGAGCCTTCTCCATCTTTCTCCAATGTGAGCTTTCACTTGTGCAAGACCTAAACATACACTCTCATTCAATGGTCCTTCTATTACAGGTCCTTGATTTCATGTGTTTTCATATGTTCGCCTGCATGCAGGATATGAACCCTACATGAAAGATTAAAAAACAAATACGCAAAACAAAGCCAGGACAGGATAAAAACCCAAACAAATCCCTTCCACTTTGTTGTCAGCTCCAAAAGAGCTGGACATGATCAACGTTTCCCATATCAAATATCTCGTCAACATCACAAACCCTTTTTACGTTGGGTGTACATGGCTTTCTTTATGAACTTGAACCCTAAGGAAGTGTGACCTGTGGAGTAACCAGTGCTGTCATTAGTGAGAACTGTTTTGGTTACCTTTTGTACAAAAATAGCCATCTGAAAAGAAAGGTAAACTTCCACAATACCTGACAATACGCAATGCTTTCTTTTCTCCCAATTATTTTGGCAATAGCATACACTTCTTGGTTAAAAGCTTCCATTAAGAAGTTCCAGAATTTTTCCAGGAGGGTTGCTGTAGTGGGAACAATCGCAGTTTATAGTGGCAGTGTATATTATTCAGCAAAGCCCAGCAAAATGCATGAAAGGTATATGGAATGATCCCTTGGCTTGCAAAACAGTCCATTCGGTATAGTTTTCCTGTGAAAATATACATTTTACTGATCATGAAGAAACTCATTAGTACTTCCCGCACTACACTGTGTTCTTAAAATATGGGAAACGGGAAAAAAGGCTTTCTGTATTATGAAGCAGTCATTAAACTTTAATCTCTACCACTAGGGGGCGAAATGGAGTTCTTTTCTAAACTGACGGCTGGGCAATCAACCATCACATCATTGTAATATTGAAGGCACTTCAAAAAGACTCAGATGTTTAACTATTGTGCTAGTGATCATACATTCATATTGGGCTGCAGGCCAAAAGAGAAAAAAAAAAGCCAGAGAGTTGCAGCTGAACAGCTATAAAGTGGTGAATTTTACCTTAGAGCAAAACCATCTTCAGTGACAAATTTCAAAAGCCATATGTATGTGATTTTCATGAAAAGCAGACGACCCTAAATTTCTTTGTTTAACTGGAAGCGATCTTCCTCACAGAACAAGCAGGTTCTTTTCTGCAGTTTCCCTTGTTTATTGTGCTGTTACAAATTTCACTTTCCTTTCTAGTACTACAATCAGGATTCTAGAAATGCTGTTTAATGCCAATGGGTATTTCATTAACACTGCCACCTCCAGCATCTTTAAGGATATCACCTCAGGTACGATGTCACTGATGGAGAACATTTAGAGTCTTCTGATAAAATAGGGTGTTTTTTTTCCCTTTTTAAATGAAACCCTCCAACCCAACCTTTTTTCTATGGTAAAAGCTCAAAGTTTCCATCAGGCTTTGCCAATACAGGACATTATGATTTCCCCCTCAAGTGATTAAAACACTGAAAGTGGTGAATCATTAGAATGTGAGCATTATTTCTCACAAAAATAGAACTTCAATTCCTAGGACCTGTTCAGAGCATTTGCTTTTTAGGTTTGATAGCCAGATATTTCAAAGATACTCTGGCATATTAACACACCAAAACATAAGCCATGGCAGTTATATAAATTAATAAACTAAAGGGATAGATTTGAGGTGATGGGTAAAGTCCACCTGTCAGCTAGACATTCAGAGAGTTTGCAAATTCCAATTCCAATTCCTTTGGTTTTAAAAAGAGGCAAATTTAGCTCGATTCCTATTTTCACTAAACTGCAGTCCCAGGAAAGCTGGAAAAGTCCCAAGTGAAGTGTTGGTTTGGAGTCTCCCCTGCCCCCACCTTGTTTCCAAAGCACAAGACAGTTTTGTAAATAGAGATAGTGCCGAAAGGAATCCCCTCTTCCCTTTTACATCAGGAGTGTTACTTGATACGTATCAATATTTCCTGTCAGCTCCAACAAAGCAAAATCTTGGGCCTTCTGGTCTCCTTAGATGGCTAAATATCGTTTGCTTAAGTCAGCGCGTTCCAGACCTTTTATGTGGCCTGACAGTTGATTGGGAGAAGGCCCACTAACTTTCTTAAAGTGTGCAGTCATCCGTTTGGCGGCCGGCTCCGGGGGTTCCACATGAAATCCTCTTTAGATAAATTCATACTTGCCCAGGGTGATTAGCCTTACAGCTTGGCTGGCTCACTTGTCTTTAAAAGCAGGACATTTGCCATCAGTGTGAGCCTGAAGTTGTTTTCTACACCTTAACTACCTCTCCTGCAGTCCCCAAAGCTGGTGAAGGAAGATGCAACCAAAAAACAAAACAAAACAAAGAAAAAAAAAAGAAAGAAAAGAGAAAGGAAAAAGAAAAAAGAAACTTTTTTTTTCCTCCCCAAAGATGACAGGCTGAAGTTGACAACCTAATCCTTCAGGCTTGTCTTACTTACTGAAAGGCTCAAGTAATGTCAAAGGAACCATCTGATAACAGTCTTCATGCCAAACCTAACAGCTTTATTGCAACAAGAAACTTTCACATTAAATTTCCATGTGTTTTCTCTCCACACTCCTTAACTTCACAGCCCAACCTCCCTCTGTGTGTGTGTATGTGTGTGTGTGTGTGTGTGTGTGTGTGTGTGTGTGTGTGTTTTCCCAAAGAAAGATAAGGCTTCCCTGCTTCAAAAACCAGATAGAAATTGTTACAGAGGGCCAGCTGGGATATAGTCAAATTAGTGGATTATTATTACCTTGGGGACGTTGGAAATCAAGTTTGTTATTGGCAGTTCCTGTTTCTGTAAGAGTTGTTAAGAGCTAAAATTTAAAGAGTGTTGGTCAATCAACAGAATGTTATTTTCTTAAGTGGGGAACTGCTATTTGTCATTTTTACTTTGCTGCTGCTGGTGGACGACCTGCCACCAGGTTTACCTCTAATTCTAAACTCCCACTTTATTAGAAATAATGCCAGTCTTCACAGAAACATAAAGGACATTTTTCTTTACATCTAGACTTGTGGGCTAAAAGAGAAGGTGGGTGGGTTAGGAGTCTCACTCTGACTAAGAAATCTTTTAGAAAATGGTATCGAATTGTTGAGCGTATTTGAAAATATAATAAATACAGACATTGTCATATAAATAAGAGCAGCTCATTCTTTGAGTATTCTTTGGATGTTATGGAGAGAATGTTTTCAGTAAAATACAGATCCTTCTGTGCTTACACTTTGTGACATTCTTGCTGGGACAGTTTTACATTTTGAAGCTAAGGAATTCATTGAAGAATTTTAAAGTCCATGTTTTCTTTTGTTTTGTGTTTGTTTCAGCTGAGGATGGTCTTACTTCTCCCTGTTCTGAAACCATTTTAAACAAAAACAAAAAAAACTGACAACAACCTTGCAGGGAACTCAGAGTAAACAGTCTTTTGCTGTTAAGTAAAATAGTTCCTTTAGGTAAGTTACTTTTCCAAGGAAATTACAGTATATCTCAATGTTGAAGAGCAGGCTTTTTCTACCAGTCTGATTGATGTTTAGGAAAAAAACAGATTTTTGAAAGTTAGCCTATTTTATAATTATGTGTCTGATTGGAACAGTGAAGTGTCTTAGTTAAAAATATATTTTTTTAAAAAAAGATCTCACTATTTCCTTCCAAACCTTCTCGAATTCAATTGTGCTTACCCTTGGATCTACGTTATTGGTTAGGTGACTAGACTGATTAAGGACAGACAGCGATACAGATTTCCAGCTGAAGAAACTCTTATCAAGGGATTAATCAGCTGGTAAACTGAATTACAAATATATAAGCCCAAAAATTGTATTTCTTATTAAGATCTTTCACAGTATATTCCTTAACTATTTTTGAAAACTACATTCACAAGTTACATCACATCTCTAATAAACTCTGCACCGTGAGCTGCAGAACCTTCCAAGATATTCTGCGGAGTGTGTTGTATTTTCCACATTTCTATATTTAAAACAAATTCCCTGCCCACCTACCCCCTTGTTAAATTCAGAGAAACACAAATAACTCATAAGCTTTGCACTGAAATGAGTTTGTTTTGCTTTCATGCCTAGTATTGCTTTTGAAATTGTTCAGCAGTAAAGAAAAGAGAAGGCTGCTAGTATTAGCTTTAAACACCAGCTACAAACATATAGTCTTCCTATTTATTCTAGGTTTTATTTACCCCAAATCAAGGCACAATATATTTATTTATAATGAGTTTTATAATGGGTTAATTTCACATATGATATCTGAAATTTCATACATATGAAACAAACCCATTCTAAAAAGAACTCAAAGTATAAGAAAACTAAGAATTCTGACTTTGGTGCTTTGCTATGTCCATTTGGCAGATGGGGAAACTGAGGTAAGATCTTGGCCAGAAGATTACTATCATGTGCATTAATAGCAAAAGCAGCTAGAAGACTGGGAGATTTTACCATCAGGAAACATGCACAAATACCACCATTCCCAGAAAGCCCATCCAAGCTGTTTTTTCAAAGGTGTGTCTGGAAAAGATAAATGCAAACTGAATCTGGGGGGCATCTCTCCTTGAGGAGCAAGAGGAAAAAAAAAGTCATTCACAGGTATGTTCCTATTTTAAAAGAAACTCCTTCTGAGGCATAGAACTTGCCTGCTTCTGTGAAGAAACAAGGCGGATTATTTCAGCTCTCTAGGGCTTGGAAAGTGTGTTTGCAAGAGCACCCTCATAGCTGCAATAATAAACATCTCCAGCTGCAAGAGCTCTGCTAAACAAGCCTGGGCAACACAGTCCAAATTCCTTTCCTTTGACCATCTTAGATGTCCCCTGCAAGAGGCGAGTCAGGGAGCTGGCCCTGGAAGGGTCCTTCCAGCCCCGCACAGCCCTGAGCTTCCCCAGAAACACACGCCCTCCCCCAGCCTGCCTCTCCACTTTTGTTTTATTTACGAATATGTTGCCAGAATTCCAATGAGTTATCTATTCTGTGGCCCCGTCAATTTTCCCACCGAGGCCTTGTCGCCGGCTGACTCAGGGTCCAGTCGCAACAGTGAGAAGAAAAGACCAGAGCAAAAGAATTCTTTTCAACTTTTTTTTTTTTTTAGGTTTCACTCATTTCTCTCTCTGCTTCCCCCCAGCCTTCTTGAGCTCCTTTACCCCTTTCTGTTACAAGATCGCTCAAATTGAAGCCCTGGAGGATCCTATAGGGAATGCATAGGATCCCTGGGAGAAAAAAGCCCCCAACAAGCTATACACCAGATGTATAACGTTATATGGTCAAACTGGCAAACACAAAAGCTGAAAAACAAAAGGCGTGAATTAGGGAGAGGCATTCAAAGGCGTGTTTTCAAAACAGCCCGGCCAAGAGCCTGGATCCCCCTCCTGAGACTAAATGCTTGAAAGAAAAGGTGCTAAAGAAAGAAAGGAAAAGGAAAAAAAAAAAGCCCATTTTTTCTAATTAGCTGAGGCCTAACAGGCACTGAATTTCGCAACTAGGTTTCATCAAGGGGGTTGTGGCTAGTGAAACTGAAAAAATATGCTTTTGAAACCTGTGATGGAGGCCTTCCTTGGACCCAAGATAGATTCAGTCCTCGGGCTTTTCTTTTCCCGTCCCTGGCTTTTTGGGTCCTGCCTTGCTTCCTAGGTCCATCCCACTTTCACACCTTTCCCCCAAAGTACAAATATTATTTAGGTTTAAAAAGAGAGCAGGAGAAAAAGCCACAATGGTGTTCCCACCCCTCCTTTCTGTCTCGTTGGAAGGGGGCTTCTCCACACCAGCAACAGCCCTCTGAGTCGCTATGAATCTCATTCCAAAGCACCGCCAGCAGCCAAGGGGGAAAAGGTGTCACTGCAGACCGAGAGGGTGTGTGTGTTTTCCGTAAATGCTGGGATTAAGATGAAAAACTCTCCACCACTGTGAATTTAGATATTTGGAGGATGATCTCTCGCTGTGAGTTTTTTCCAATGCAACAAGGCAGTGCTCAAGACAGCAAAGTGGATTCCCCAGCCTTGCAAAACGACACAGGCAGACAATTTGAATTTTTAGAACATTCTTACTGAAAGGGGACACAACGGTGTCGTGGCCAGAGACTGATTGGTCTTCTGCTGTCTGACAGATTATGAACTTGCATTCTTCAATGTCATTTTTAAGAAGAAAATAAAACAGAACTCGTGGGTGAGAGTTGGTGGGCAGCCCGAGTTTTGCAGGGAGGCAACTTTAATTGCCACACTGTCTGGCTTGGATGCCTGTGGTCCTGCGTGCTGTGTTTTAATAACAAACGCTTGTTCTAATGAATTAGCCTTATTAGGGGCTTCTCATATTCTTTCATAAAGAGCAGGGCTATTTTGAACTTCTGAATGCAACAGTCTCTTGATATTCTCACACAGATAGCTGTATGTGGGATTGCATTTCCTCCCCTGTCTTTTCATATGGCTCATATATTTTTTTTCATGGCAGAAGAGTGAGCGGCAGAAAGATAAGAAAAGTACTGCGCTTGCAGGTACAGGCCATACACCCAGGCCCATCAAAGACACTTGCAAACTCGCTGAAAATGTATTTGCATTTCCAGCTGAACAATCTGGATTTTAGTCACCTCCTGCATATTTTTTGGATACACTCGTGGCATTGGATAAAACAGATTCATTAGCTTTGATTAACCTTCTTTAACTAGAGTTAAAAACCTTTTGTAGGCAGCTCAGATACCAATGCAGCTTTAAGATACTTTATCATGTTTAAGACTCAATTACTGTTGCAGTGAAGAAGAATAAAACATCACAATAAAATGTGGAACAAACAGCCACTCTAACATGCACGGCAAATAATCATTAATTTATAACAGCAACTTTCCCATTTCTATGGTTCTTCTGATGGCTGCACTTAATTCAGGTTGAGTACTCTGGAATCTGATGCTCATCGAAGAATCTAGTTCCCCTGCCTCATTGATGTTGACTTTTTTTTCTTCTGTCTTACTGCTTGAGTTTGGAGTCTCAGAAGGCTCTTTTAAAAAGTTGAAAAGAAAATAGAAAAGGGGAAACTAAATCTAAAACGGATTCTGTAGAACTCGGTCTGTAGGTGAGAGAGCAGATTAAAGTGTGATGGGACTTCAGAAATTGAGAACAATTTGTCAATAATTGGAAACATTTAAATATTAAATTTTAGAAAATTTAAATATTAAGCACAGGCCAGTAAAATCAGCACTGAGCCATTTAAAAGTCATTTCTATAGGATCTGCTAACTTTTTCAGAGTGATGGCAAGGTCCATTTTGTGCGCTTTGTGTAGAAAGAAACAGAGCTAGAGCATAACTTCAGCACACAATGAGTTAATTTTGGACAGGATTTGACTGAACCGGGAATAATGAACAGTGAGATACTGCAGCTTTCAGGCAAAACAGAGTAACAACAATTAAGAAAGAGAGAGAGGGAATAAAGGGGGGAAACAATCTCCACTCAGTTAAATAACAAGAGCAGTCCAGTGTTTGAAACAGATAAAACAGAGGCCACCAGGAACACTGCTGTTCCCGTTGCTTGCTTTGTGCCTGGAAGTGGGAAGCCTACAACATTTGTGAGCCAACTGACTGCGGGTTTCTTCTCATCTGCTTTAAAATATTTGGTGTTGTCGTATTTCCATAATAACCACAACCACACTCTCCCCTCCGAAAATTCCCCCACAACAGCAGATGTGTGTTCTAAAAGGAAATGGAGACACTGATATAATCAGACACTAGTTAGAGCGCTTTCATACTAAATTCTCCAGCAAATTCCCAGCAACAAAAAAACTCTCCACCACTGATGGAATTAATCTAAGATCCTTGATTATTTGAAGTTCTAGAAGTTTTCATTTTGCATTTTGTTGGTGAATGTATAGGGCTTTATTTATCAAACTGCAGCGTAATTTTCCCTTCAGTTTGAGGCTGTGATTGTGAAACAAATAAACTGAAACTTACGGGCCTGTTCTCTCCAAATTTAGTTCCGTTATCACTTCAAGAATGCACACTACTTGATGATACAAAATAGGTGTATGTAGCTGGTTATTTAGTTGTTAAATCAGCAGTATGTTGGGTCTTTTATCGTCAGGGGTGTGTGTGTGTGTGTGTGTGTGTGTGTGTGTGTGTGTGTGAATTATATGGCAGCAATACATCTTCCAAGTATTTAAGATTTTCCACTTTAAAGTGAGAAAATATGAATGAAGTTTTGCAAAGGCTTAAATAAAAATAAGACACTTTAAATAAGGGCACAATTGAAATAAGTTGGGATGGGGTAGTAGTGGTTTTTAAAATACCATATTTTGTCAATATTATACCTCTGTCATAGCTATGGCTTTCTGGTATGCATCGATATGCACTTAAAGTATATTATGTGTCCCACAGATACTCTCGAGCATAAAAGAACATGAAATATATTTGACTGCTTTTGGCAGTAAATAATTTTGGCCATAGTGCTGTAGCTGCTGTGTTTGACTTATAATAGTTTAGTCAATCTTCTTCCTCTGAACATACTCTTAGAATATGTCCACTTCACTGAACTGTAGTTGGGGGAGGAAAGAAGAATTGAATTTAAAAAAAAATTATTTATGGTGAGTATTTCTTTGGCTTCCTTCCTCTATATCCTTCTAACCTTAGAAGCTGGAACCACTTAACCCCAACCTACAGGTCCAGACCTGAGATGACTCTGGAAATCATCCTGACCCTGGGCCGGGGAAATTCAGGGAGCTGTAGACCAGAAGTTCAACAGCCAGGCATGAAGTTCCCTTGGCTGCTGGACAAAATCTATTCCCCATTTCTAGAGGCCAGGTTCCAGGCTTATTCCACAGGACAAGCCTTTAACTCTTAGCCTCGTTGAATATACTTCCTCCTGCCCGTGAGTCCAAATTAAGCTCATTGCCTTGCTCTCTATATGGTACCCCTGTTCTGAGCACCATTGAGTAAGTTCTCCCGGAGCCTGGCATGCTTTCCCATAACTCTAGTGCTCAAGACTTGAGTTCAAACTGGCTTTGCTGTACTTACTAAATGCTGTTTGCTCTCTGTCTTAAACATCTCCCCACACCTGTTGCCAGACCTCCCTGAAGCCTTACTTTGCCTTCCTGCTTTGGTAGGAACCAGTGAACTACTCTTGGACCTTTCTAGAGGTCTAAACTTTTAAAGATCTGTTCCTTCCTAGATCAGCATCTGTTACTCTGTCAGAACCCCAGGTTATGGCCAATTCTGCATAACTTTTGGAACTGGAGAGAGTTCCTAGCACAGAACATAAAGAAAGATGAAAAGACAGTGGCAGGGATCTTCAAGAATCCTCCTTACATGTCTCCCTTGTCCTAATTACCTTCAAATATCTGAATATCTTCTAGATTCTTAATCCCTTTGTAATTGTCCAGACTCCACTTTGAACACTAATCATTATGTCCACCAAAACTGTGGGAATTTTGTCTCCAGCATTCCAGTATAATCCAAATGCCAGCTCTGCAGAAAATGTGTATAATCCATGGCTTCAAACAAGGAGCATCAATGTACTTTATACAAAATCAGTAACCATCTGTAGCCATCAGTGAGAGATGTTGGCAGGCTGGCTAATTTCAAAAGGAGGCTGCCACTCACGTTTGGGGGTTGAGAGTTATCAGGAGAGGGGAGAAGCCCATCCTTGAGACTCCTTTGTATAATCGAAGAGATAAGACTCACAGTATGTTCCCACGAGACAGACCATACTGGGTTCCTAACATACTACTTCCTCATTCTTAATGTGGAGCAGACCATGAAGCTTTGGTAACAAGTGGTGACATTATAAGACCCACTAAGATGGTGTCAGTTTCTACCTGCCAGAATAATTGCCTCCTAATAATTGCCCTTTGACACATATCCATGTGTCATCTCGGATAACTGACAGCTGAGTAATGATGGGAAAGGTGATTTGAATAGAATAGCTTTTCCTTGCAAATTTTCATCTTAGAACTTTTAAATCAATGGTTCTCAAGCCTGACTACAATTAGAATCACTTGGGAAACTTAAAAAACAGAAACAAGCAAACAAAAATACATAGATGCCCAAGTTCCACACCAAACGGTTGGGTTCAACTGGTCTGGGGTTGGGATAGTCATGTAAATTTGATTTAGAGAAGTTCAGGGATTCTTTCTGTTTCTACAAGATTGAGAGCAGTACTTTACATCTTCAGAAAGCAGAATATGAGCAAGCTATTGCTCTGCTGAACAACGTAAAACCCCAAACGATTATTGACGTTCATGATCACCAAAGCTCAGTTTTCCATGCTTCTAAGACCAACACCTTCTTCTCCAGGCAGCTGACAGAGGACATGATAGTCTTGCCAACCTACACACACCCTTCTCCAAGGACCTACACTGTATAGTTAAGGCACAAGTATGACTTTGTGGACCTTTAAAACAAAGGACCCTTTCCTTAAATCCCAACTAACCCTTGCCTAGCCACCTCCCTGATTTTTCCAATCCTGGCTCTTTCTTTCCAGATCACTAGAGCCTGATTTGTTCATTAAAAATGGAAACCCATCCTGCCCCTCTCCTGTTACTGTACTGTCTGCTTCTATTGCTGGAGAAGCTGCAGAAATATACTGCTGTTGATATTGCTGGTGATCAGGCCCAGAGTCAGAGTTTGGGCAAAGTTCTCAGTTCACTTCAAGCTTTAGAAACTGCTTCCTATGCCAGCATCCTTATTTTTCTTTCCCAGTTACAACATCCCCTGGTGGAGGGACAAGCTTTGTCACTTTCCCTGCTACGAGATTCAGCCCCAGTCTTTGGAACCTTGATTCTAGGTCTTGGTAAGCCAGGAAGCCAATAAAGGCTTATTATTCATTAGTAAGCTCTAGATATGAAAATGAAATCCCTCAGAAAGAACAAATTTTTCACTAATTAGCTCTTTACTCCCCCCCGCCCCAAGTCATTCTCTAATGAGAAGGAAATACAGCCCTTGGCTGCCAGCTCACTGAGTCTGTAGCTGTATAAGAACCGGAGAGTTCTTGTAAATTCATGGGCTCCGACAATACTTAAGAGTGGCATGGCACCTTGCAATTTAGATAACACTTTTACACACATTATCTCATTTAATCTTCACAAGAAAGTGGCTGACTCTCGTATACAAAAATAAAAAGAGTGGACACAACACTTAACTGCAAAGCATTGTTGAGAGTCTGAAATACGGTGACACTTAGTGAGGTACCATACAGATACCCCATAGATACCTTTTTCCTTCCTCCCTGGAATGTACCCACTGCTTATACAATGCTAACTTGTACAAGGTAGTTGCCACATTATTTTCTTTTCCCCTCTCTTTTGGTATAAATAGTGTACAAAGTAGGAAGATGGGCTAAGTGACTCTTAAGGTCTCTCCTAGTTCTTTGTTAAGATTCTTTATTAATTACATAAGCATACATTAGGACATTATTTTTTTCCCTGGGAGATTGCATGTTTTTAAGTATATCACTGATCAAAAAAATGTAATTTGACTTTAGACCTCAGTACAGGGTAGCATTCAAGGATTCTTCTCTTCTGTTTCAAGTTTTCAAGTGGTTTTCTTGAGCTGGTACACAATCACTGCTCTAGTCCTGTATGTAAAGAGTGTACCTTTAAGGTAACCTGTGCCCCGTCGCTATTTTGTTTCCTAGAAATTATTATGAGATTACATGGTTTCATTAAGGTTTCCATAATTTCTTAGGCTTGATGACTCATTCACAAAAATGAAGAACAGAACTTCAAAACCAGAACTCGTTAACCAGGATTATGAAAATCATAACTGCTTATGATGTGTGGAAATCCGTTCATAATAAATGTATGAAATTCCAATATGAAGGAAGGGGGATACCAATTCATGGTGTCACCCAGGGATCACATCAGAGAGAGAACCATCTCACTCCTGAAGCCAAAGTTTAAAGTACCAGACTCTTTACCAATTGTAGGCAATCAATAATATTGGTCTGAACAATTCACTTATTCATTTAATAAATATGAAAGCAACAACCATCTTGTGCCCTGTTTTGTGCACTGTGGGCTCAGCAGGGAACAAAACATGAGTTTCCAAATTGAACTATTGGGTTTCCCTATTTTAAGACCTGGGGCTGGTCAAATTTTTCAAGAACAAATGTAGGTGACAAAAATGATTTGTGATTTTCTGATAGTATCCAAACCCATGGTGCTGTTTATGTTTTAGACAAATGACAGCAAAAGTGAATCAAATGATACATTTGTCCCTGGAAATCCCATTGTCATTACTGATGGTCATTGCTGGAATCTGCATACAGAGGCAGCTCTCTACAGATGACTGAGACAGAGCTAGCACGTGATGCATTTGGACATCATGATGGAGAAAGGCCATGAAGACCCTGCTTGATTTCCCTTTGGTTCTTATAGAGAAACATCAAGGTTATAAAAGCTTCAAATAATCTCCCCCAACTCCGTCTTCTATTCCATTCCCTAATTTTTATGAAATGACATTTAACATTTTGACTTTGCTTAAATTAAGGAGATTTTTGCTTTTGTTTTTGCTTATTCTTTTAAAATAAGCCTAACTTTGATCCAGTCAATAAAAGTCAACCACAGAGCAGATAAAAATAAGTGTCTGAAGGTATGGTATGTTTCTCAGACTCTGGAAGTGACTTGAATTAGATTCAAGAAGGCAATGTACTCTTTCTTTTCCTGATATAAACCAACAAATAAACAATTTGAAAAGCTCAGTTCTACAGACATGAGACATCTGGATACTCTAAAAAAGAAGCCACATTCTTGGCAGTGTGTCCAAACTTAGGATCCAAATCTTCTGAAGTTCACACATCACCCTTGTGACAAAATGCTGTCCTGTCATGATGTGTCTCCATAATGTCATGTCAACATTGTCTGTTCTGCAGAACGTCTCGTTTAAAAGTTGACGACCTAAGGGGAAAAGTAGTTTTATCCCATAAGGCCCCACAATTTGATCCTATTTGTTCATTATGCACAGAAGGTACTCTATGTAATATGCAGTTCATGATGAGAATGCTTGAAAAGGTCATTGGCTTAGTTCAAATAAACAAAACACATTCTCTATAACTTTCTGGCATGCTAGTCAGAGATTTAGAGCAGTGAGAACACTGGTGAGTGTAATGAAAAAATCATAAGGCCAGTTCGGTTAAGTTTAGGGTAAGACTATTTTTAGTATCCTGAAAAATTGCTGGAAAGAAGGGAGTGGTTGGTAAAATAAAATAAATAAAAACTGGCCATGATGTCATGTTTTCAAATAGACAGTGATTAATTATTTTAAATGAGAGGCACCTTTAAGTCAGTTGTACCCTTTTCAGGTCTAATTGGTAGAAACCACTGTCATCCTGAGACCCTGGTTCTACTGTTCTCAGTGCAAAGCTTTCTGTCACTTCAGACTTGGTGGCAACAGGGGAAAAGAGGCTTTTCATGCTTTAGAGAAATTTCCCAAAGCCTCATGCTGAGAGTGGAAAAGCAATCAAAATAATACTTAAGGAGATTTCTTATTTTAAAAGTTCTTAAACCTTGTATTCAATAGATTTGTACTTTGTATTTTTGAAAGGCCTACTATGTGCTCAGCTCTTACATAAATTTTTAATTTAGTCCTCCCAATAATTCTAAATCTATATCAAATACAGTATAAACTACTATATTTATGAGAAAAAACTTAGTTGCAGGGCTTAAATAACTCCCCCAAAGTCAGAATTAAGCCCCAGAACAGCTTTTTTTTTCTCCCGAAAGCTCAGTCTTTTGACTACCCATAATGTTTCTTAATAATGAATGAAAGCAAGGTGTCCCAAGATGCCCCCACAAGAATTTCAAGTCTTGTAACTGACAACCAACTGAATGGTGACATTAAATTATTTTTCAAGTATGGCTTCACCAGGTGCTGAGTTCATGGACCCGAAAAGAAATCAGATGTGAAAGGAAATACTGGGTATGTTTGCAGTGGGCTTTAGCTAAAGAGCACCTTGAAAAAGCTGACGGTCTTTCAAGGCCAACTGCTAGATTTATGGGGAAGGGCTTGCCTAACAAACTTGTGAAAGTTCCCTGCAGGCATTATAGTATGCTCAGCCAGGAAACACACTGCATCCTGTACCCCATCAAAGAAAAGCATTTGATAAGACTTCATATCAAAGTGTACTGCTTGCAGTAAGACGTCAGGCTGTGGTGAGACTTGGAGACCAAATCGGGGCTCAGAAGGACCCAACATAAGATGCCTTCCCCAGCTTGAAAGAATCTTTCAGCAGGACAGCTCAGGGGACTGCTTTCCAAAGCTCTCCTGTTTATATACGTAGTCAAGGACTGGGGGAATAAAAATGCCAAAATGAAGATTCAAAGGGTAAGAAGAACACCCAGCAGTGACATAAGAAGTCCAAACCTCTCTGTATTTATGGTTTTGTCTGTTGTTGCAAATGGTGTTGTGGGTGTGAGGTGGACCACAACTTCCCCCGGGGGTGCACAGAGCCTCCTCAAATGCCTATGCTCATCTAATGGAAGTGGAGACTAAGAAAAAAATAAACCAGAAAACCTCTCCAGAATTCTACTGATTACAGACTGGACAAAACATCGAGTGAAATGCTAACTTAGAGGTTTAAAGAGAATAAGTGGTGCTTTTCTAAACTACTGATGACATATGGAATAAAAATAATTTAAACTTATAAATAATGAATGTTGATCTCTGTTGTATTAATTGGCCTTAACCAAAGATTTTGCCCGCGTCATATGTTGGAGAAAAACAAACAAATAAACCAACAACATAGACACACACATCCCAAGTAAGATAATATTAAAAGTTTGGGGGAAAACATAATTATACTTATCAAAAAAGTGCTGATGCAAAGGCCTATTAGTTTCAGAATATAAAGTTGATCTCATGTGTTGAACAACCTAGAGCTTATTTTTTTTAGCCCTTTCAAATAATGGCAACTTGAAGCATACTTGGCTTTGTATAAGATAAATGTGACATTGACCAGATCATATTTGCATAGAGTCATACATATGCATATATCGTCATACACAAGCATATATTTACGTGTTTATATTGATGATGCAATTTGTAAAATGCTGTCACACCTCTTGCCCCAATAATCTTCTCATCAAACATATGAAGTGCTTACCCTCCAACTTCTCTAGGCAGATTTCAAAAATATCCTATCTCCAAAATGCTAAGTTTATGCCTCAGTTAAAAATCTTAGGAAACTCCTGAAATGAAGTTTCTCATATGCATGTGAGAAACTGTGTTCTCACCATATTTGTATCCCTGGGTCATGCCTGCTCCATACAGACTCCTGGGTTCCACTAGAAAGATCCCAAGATAGTGAGTTTCCAGTTAGAGAACATGAGGATTTTTAGGCATCTGGGCAATACTGATGCACCCAATACCTCTCCTGTCATCTGGGAAACATTTTGTAGGCTGCCCCATCTCCAGTGCCTTGAACATCATGTGCCTCATTGAAACTCCTGCAAGATTTTTGAAGGGCTGTACACAAAAGGCACTCCAAAAAAGGCAGCTAGGAAATGGTGGGCTTAGGACTTGAACTCAGGTCTTGAATTCAGGAATTGAACCTGGGTCTGTTTTGTGTTCTCAATGTTAGGGGATTAAATCTTTCCTTTTACTCAGTGAAGATTTCCAATCTGCCCTTGATTCTTGTGCTCAGGCATTTGAATTGGGGGTGGGGTAGGGTAGAGGGACACAAAAACAATTTAACCATATGATTTCACTTTGGCATTTTCATTTCTCTTCTGCTTTTTGAGCCTGAATTACATTGCCCCCCAAAAATAGATTAAATTCACCAAGCATTTACTACTGCTCACCTACTTTATGCAAGGAACAGCTGCAAAAAAAGAGTAGCTATCTCAAACTATTCTGCCTGTTTATTCGTTGCAGGCCCGAGTGTGTCATAGTTCCTGAACTTCTTCTGCTTTAAATAAAACCATGGAAAGAGCAATAAGCTCCAGGGTTAGGGGACATGTTTTCAAACTTAGGACAAGTGGGAGCCCAGAGGAGAACATCTTAATATACCTTTTGGAACTGATTAGCTCGTCTGTTCTTGAGAACCAATTAACAACTTTTCTTTCTGTGATCTACATGATGGAAAGTGGGTACACTTGATCAATTTCAGCTAATTCATATCAATCCAAAAAGATTTCAGTTGATTTCACTTGCCACAGTTCAACTTTATCACCAAGACAGATAGCATGGCCATGGAGGTGCCATCCCTACTTTGCCCTGATGACACAACATCCACATTTTCCAGAAAATCAGTCTCACTATATTTTTCAGTCTTGCTCCATTTCATCTCCAGTTGTGTAGACCCAGCCTTAATGTATCTAAACCAAATGAGGTGTGATTTCTCTCCCAGTAGGACTCAGCACTTTAAATACCTCTAAAGAACTGGGAAAAGTATGATTTTTGTTTTTACATCCAGAAAGAAAAAAAATAAGACAGTGGAGGTGTCTTTCAAACCACTGCTGAAATTGGAGGATCAGCTGAACAAGTCTATGGAGAGAATACTTAGTCAACTATATCATTTCTCCTACTGTTTACTATCTGAAAGAATGAATCAATTAAATATTAAGTTAACACAGATCATGAAGACTATTTTATAAAAATGATTATGAACTTTAGAAAAGAGGTATGCTTAATGAGTATTTATACAATAAAGTTCATATTTGGACATCGTCCGTTTATTTTTTAGTAATCTGAAACATTTAACTTAAACTTCATTTCTCATTTCTGCCCAAACCAGAAGAATCAAAAATACCATGAAGGCGCATGAAATTTCCAGCTCACATTTCCAGTCTCCAGAGGTTTGAAAAACTTCATCTATCTATTTGAATGTCTTGGTCATGATCCAAATGGAATTTGAACTTGAGATATTTGAGAGTGACCCACCACCGTTTTAAGTCCAAATTGGCCACAGAGAACCCTATGGACTATTAGCTCATTGTTTATTCTTGTAAATTATAAATATTTTTAAAATCCCAAGTTCTGAAGTTAAAAGGGACATTTTATATCTGTCAGCCATTGTCACTTTTTTTCTCTCCTGTTTTGGGTGTTGGCCATCTATCTGAAAGTTGAGTGGGTAAAACAATCAGTAGTATTGACAGGATGATGTATTCTTGTCTTAAACCACATTTCTCAGCCCTTTCATTTCTCAGGAGACAATGGGAAATGTACTTATCAAAACTCTATTCTAAAGATCTCATCATTCCAAATATTTATAGTTTAAGTTAAATCATGACTCCATACGCCCAGTGAAATAAAATTTTACTTTCTCAAGGTATGATGGAAAGGCTATATATCATATACATGCCTTCCTCTCTTCCTCTTAGGATACTGTTATTAGAGCAAAACAATATAACTGTGCATAGTTCCATATACATATTATATGCATAGATAATATGGAGGGAAGAGAGATATCAAAGTCATAAAAACAACTCACACAGAGTAAGAATTTCATAGAGGTATGCTCAAGCTGCAGTCCTTTTGTTTCTACTGCCTCATTTGCAATGTCCACACCCTTCCTTTCTCATGGTTACACCTTTCCCTTCTTCAAATCTGCTTCTTTTAGCAAAGCGTTTCTGACAATCCCAACATGGAATCCTTTCTTCTTAATGACTTAGCCTGTAAGAGTTGGAACCATGCCTCGCTGGTTATTCCATTTATAACTGTTTTTTTCATCAGTAGTTTTTGCATAATGATAATAGATACACCCAACCATTTAATCATGCTAAGCGCTTGGACAAACATTATCCCATAGATTTTTATAACTGCTCTGTGAAATACACAAAACAGGTAATATTGTCTCTATTCTTTATCTAAGAACATAGTGACTTTGGAGAGGTTGGCATAAATTTCCATAACTGATTTGTGAAGACTCAAGAATCCAAGCCAGGTGTGTGGATCCAACAGAAAGCTCTTGCCAGTCCTCTCTCAGGAGGTGCAGCAGGGATGTGAGGATGTAGTAGGGATTCAGTGCACTTGGGATGATCACTTGCCTGAATGCCCAAATGAACACACACTTACATTTTTAAATGCTTGAGTCATTGAAAGTGTATGCATATCCCAAAGCATAAACTTACTTAGAAGCATACATGTTGTCTAGAATAAGAAAGAAATAGAACAAGGAAGTATAAAATTACAACAGATCCAACCTGGTTCTCTGCATTTCCTCAGTGGCCCATGTTGTTCGACTTTCCTATATGCTATTGTTAAGCAGAGAGGAAGTTTCTTCTTAAACCAGAGGTAGCAAGGATAAGAGCCACAGGAAACAAAACTTTCTTCAGGAGAGCCAAGCTTGGGCCAAGGAAGAGGGAGTTGAAAGTGGGCAAAAGAAATTCTACTTCACCTGTATTTAGGGCGTGCAAAGCCCTCAGTCTAGAAGAATAGAACTTATTGCTGCTCAGGCTTAAGGGACACACCACCTTTACATTATTTTCAGTGCAAAATACACTAAGCACAATGTGACAGATCATAACACTCTAAGAAAAGAAAGAACAAGATCTAAGTTGTTTCCAGGCTGCCTCTTGACAGATTCACCAGGGAAAGAAGAGGGGAAGTGACTATTGCCTTAGCCTATTGGTGAAAGACCACACGGTTGGCCTGGATACTGTAAAGCTGAGCAAGCTCCATTCCAGCAGAAACAAATCTTTGCCATGTCATGGTTGCCATCGGATATCTTTAATTTGAGTTTTTGATCCAATTTTCACAGCCAAAATAGCTCTGTGCACCTCTGCTTGCTCTTGAAGACCCTCTAACTCTGCCTCTTAAAGGGTCTCTGTCCTGGGCCAGATTTGCAGAGATTCAGTTAAAACTCACAAGTAGCTGATAAAGTCCAATTATCTCTTTACCAAGTGTTAGAAAGCATATAAAATTTAAATTTCCTCAATCACTAGACACTTAGGCATCCAAAGGTTTAAAAGAATCAAATGACAGGAGTTCTGACCTTCAGTGTAAGGGGGGAAATAGTTCCAGGAAGTCAAGTGATCAATACAGTGATGGTAAAATCTCCACTGCCATGTCAAAGATGGGAGACCGATGTTCGGCTCTTATCTTTGGGAACTTCATATATTTATGAGTGTTTATTTCATTAAGCCATTACAAGGGACAGAAAAAGGGCGCTTTTAATGGGTTGAAAAATTCCCACAGGACTCACAAACTCAGAAATTAGAAATGGAAAGACCATGTTGGGTTATGCAGGGCCAGTTCCCCTTGGCTTGGTCTCCCTGTTTCATCCCTTGCCTGAGTTTTATACAAACCAGTCTGACTCAAGCAGAGGGAATTCTCCCTCTTCCCCTGAGGTGTTATTTCCCAGCTGGAATATTTTTCTAATAATCAATCTGAATTGTTGTCTCATGAATTCATCATAAAATCATGAGATCTAAAAATGCCTTAAACAGTATTCATTTTTTCTTTAAATGGGAGAATTCAAAGGCTCTGTCAAAAACCTAGGTAATACATGGCAGTTAAATAAATCAAATGAAGACCTGTTGGGCTCTCCTGAAGTCCACCAATGAGAAACAATTCAAATCTTATTGAGAAGGCGCTACAATGATAAAAATTCAGCATACAAAAGGGGGATAAGGTAAACTTACCGTGGGCACTAAAAACCCCAAAGGAGATCCACTCTTTAAACTTCCATGATTGGACCATCTGGTGTTCTCAAGAGCATCTTAGTTGTGTTAAGTACCAACAGCTGGAAATGAAGTACAACCAGATCTATATACACAGGACCCACATGCAGCAAAACCTTACAGTCTGAAGTGCCCATTCTTGGGCTAAACACAAGGAATCTCGCTAAATAAAAATACATTTTCTTTAGTTTTCTACACCCATTTCAGATATGATTTTTAAAACAACACTGATACATTTTTTATAATTTTTTTTCTAAAGATTTTTTTGATGTGGATCATTTTTTAAGTCTTTATTGAATTCGTTACAACATTGCTTCTGTTTTAGGTTTTGCTTTTTTGGCCGCAAGGCATGTGGGATCTTAACTCCTCGACCAGGGATCGAACTCACACCCCCTGCATTGGAAGGCAAAGTCTTAACCACTGGACCACCAGGGAAGTCCCACATTTTTTATAATTTTAATAATAATGTTTCATCTTGAAATGGCCTGAGATGGAATAAAGAGTAAAAGCAGTTGGAAAAGTTTCAAAAAAGGACTATTCCTTTGGCTGGTCTAATTATGGAATTTTAAATACTGGGATTTTCATGGGGAGTTTTAATGACCATTAGAAGTTTACTGTTTCTCCTTTCTTATGCTGAATTTTTATCATTTAACACTTCGTTAATAGGATCTGCATCATTTCTCATTCGTGGACTTCGGGAGAGTGCTAACATGTTTTGATCTTACATATAGATTAACTGTTGCTTTATGGGAGCATTTTTAATCTTTAGGATCTAGGCTTTTGACAGAGTCTTCGAGTTCTCTACTTTTATAACTGAATATTAGTAGAAAGCTGCACATATTATTTGAGCTCTACACTCCCAAAGGAAGTGAGTCTCATGAGTGAGTATGTCTCCTTGTGGCTATTACTCAGCACAAGGAAAAATAAAAGATATGAAGAAAATCCACGCACAAGTATACTATCATGCGAGGATTGAGTGGACTCTTTTGGAAGCCAATTAGTTAACAGATAGGAGGAAAGAGTGGCTTCAGAAAGCCAGGAGCAGCAAACCCAGTGAATAACCCATGGAACATACCTTCTAAAGAGAAAGACAGAAAACATGCAAACAAAGATATACACAGAAGAATCCAAATTGTGATGCGCGAGGATGTCAACCAATGTGCTTCTCTAGAGAGTTAACAAGGAGAATGAGAAGTGGGTGAATGCTTCAAGTAGGGAAATAAGACAAAGGTCTCTGAGGAAGTTATGTTTAAAGTGAAGCCCAACAGATGAGGAGGATTTAGCCAAGGCAGGTGTGGAGGAAGAACATTGCAGTCATATGTGCATTCAAGTCATGAGGTGGAAGGAACATGGTGGAACTTCTGGAGAAATTGTCAGAAGTTTTTGTGACCAAAGCCCAGGACGGGAGCACATGAGAGTGGAGAGTGAGTGAGGGGCCAGCACTGGGCTGGGTATAAAGGACAGATGAGCAGGGCCTAGCCATGGAAGGGGAAAGGGAGCATTAAGGAAGACATGCAGGTGTGAGGTGTGTGAAATGAAGGAGCCAGGAGGGACCAGAATGTGGTGTGTTGGGCATGAGGATGGGAAGCATGGAGATATCCAGTTTGGACCTCTGAAGTCCAAATATACTGTCTGTGAGACATCCAAGGCCCTCCTCTTTCACTCCTCCTCTCTTTCTCCCTCTCTCCTACCTTGGTTGAGCAACATGGGTTGGGGGACAAAAAAAAAAATAGGATTCAGGTTCTTGCTTCAAGAAGATCACGATCTCCAGGAGGTGAGTGTGAAAACATAAACAGTCAACTAACAAGCACAGGGTAGTAAAATGGTAAAATCTGGGTGTGAAGGGACCCAGTGGACAAGGAGAGAACAGCCACTTTCTCTAACCCAAGAATTGAAGTGGTTCATTGAATTAAGAAGACGTAGCTCTACATATATTGAAGGGTATGAAGGCTGGTTCTACATTGAGAAAAAAAGGAAGGATACTTAAAGCAGGTGGAAGTGTAGACTTGGAGGTACACAAGAAGAGAACAAAATCAGGACAAATTAAATAGTTCTGAGTGCCCAAGCACAGAGTGCCTTGAAGGGAAGGTGTAGATTATTGAGAAGCCTTGAATGCCATGCTTAGGAGTTTGGTCTTAATCTTGCAAACAAAGGGTTACACAATGCGTTCCTTAGGACAACCACCCTAACAGCAGCTGGGAAGAAGGTGTGGCTTGGTGAGAGCCAGTCCCTGAACTGTGAGGATGATTCCAGAAGCCATGATATGAACTCCCAGGGCTGTGGCCTGTGGTTGCAAAGTATCACCTTCCTACTAAAGCCCAGTGATGGCTGGGGCATGCTGTCATCTTTTTTTTTTTTTTTTAAACATCTTTATAGGAGTATAATTGCTTTACAATGGTGTGTTAGTTTATAGCGAAGTAATGAAGAGACACATGCATAGAGAACAAGGAAGGCTATTTTATGAGTTAACAGTAACTCTGGGATTAATGGAGAACAGTATGGAGGTTCCTTAAGAAACTAAAAGTAGAACTACCATATAACCCAGCAATCCCACTACTGGGTATATACCCCGAGAAAACCATAATTCATAAAGAATTATGTACCACAATGTTCATTGCAGCTCTATTTACAATAGCCAGGACATAGAGCAACCTAAGTGTCCATTGACAGATGAATGGATAAAGAAGTTGTGGCATGTATATAAAATGGAATATTACTCAGCCATAAAAAGAAATGAAATTGAGTTATTTGTAGTGAGGTGGATGGACCTAGAGTCTGTCATACAGAGTGAAGTAAGTCAGAAAGAGAAAAACAAATACCATATGCTAGCACATATATATGGAATCTAAAAAAAAAAAAAGAAAGTTCTAATGAACCTAGGGGCAGGACAGGAATAAAGACACAGACGTAGAGAATGGACTTGAGGACACAGGGAGGTGGAAGCGTAAGCTGGGACGAAGTGAGAGAGTGGCATGGACATATATACACTACCAAACATAAAATAGATAGCTAGAGGGAAGCAGCCACATAGCACAGGGAGATCAGCCTGGTGCTCTGTGGCCACCTGGGGGGGTGGGATAGGGAGGTTGGGAGGGAGATGCAAGAGGGACGAGATATGGGGATAAATGTATTTGTATAGCTGATTCACTTTGTTATAAAGCAGAAACTAATACACCATTGCAAAGCAATAATACCCCAATAAAGATGTTAAAAACAAAAAACAAAAAAACAACTAACTCTGGGATTAGAAAAGACTCCTGGCTCCTATTTTCACCTACAGTGTCAGAAACCTACTTTTGATGTTTCAGACTCTCCAAAATAAATAGACAAAACACTCTCTGAACCTTTATCTCCAGACTAAACCTGCTAACAGTCTTAGATTATAGAGGATGATGAATGTACATTTTTCTAGTCATCATGCTAACATTCCTCAAACATAAAATACTGTCACTGTTATAAACTAAAATAAGCATTTACAGTTTCCTGAAGTTTTTCGAAAGTGTATCAGCAATTACATTTGAATTATATAGTCAGCTGAAATTCAAGGCCAGACTGAATTCCAAGGCTGATACATGGCAGCACATTAAAGTGAAGAGGCTACAGCTGGCCAGGCTTGGAAGGATTGGTTCCCTAAAAGGACAAATTGAGCAAGCTGTTGACAATGACCTTACGATGGTGTATTGTTCTGAGATTAGTTTCAAGAGAAAAAGAAAAGATTCCACAAACCCTAAATCACTTATTAGCTTAGGATATGATTCGACTGATACTGTTCTCAGCCTAGAAATAGAAGTTAAACTTCTGACTCTCTGGGATATCTGCATTCAAGCAGAGTTCAAGTCCAAGACCAGCAGATACAAGGAAGGAACAAGATGAATTCCATTTTTACTATAAATTTCAAGGGGGATTACTTCCAAAAGGAAAGAAAGAACATGCTGAGGTAAGGAAACTGAAATCAATACACCCATGGTGATGGATTCAATTGGAATAAGAAGAACGTTCATTTGTGTATCAACAGCAAACTCCCTTGCTTTAAGATGATACTTTGAGGCAGCATAAATCTTATGGACTACTCATATATCCACAGCACTTAGGCTGCTTTATCCAGGAGAAATGAGAGATTTGTCCACGATAGGGTTCTCACCTGGCCTTCCCTTTTGATTCGCAACAAACACAGGCAAGATAGCAGAGCCAACGAAAGGCTGGTTAGTTTCTTAAACCAGCTGGTTAGTTCCTTAAACCACCAGTATCTGCAGTGGGAGAGAAAAGAATAATACTGGGATGATGGCTCATTTGGTGTTATTGCCATTATTATATAAATGATCTAAAAGTCTTCTTTTTAATTGTTTAAGATATTTTCCTAGTCAACAGCAGAATCTTTCTTATTTTGGTCTCACACTTTGATTTGGAATCCAAGCAACTCACCCATAAGAACTAATACAGTTTTGACCAACAAACGCTTCCAACAGTCCGCCTCAGAAACAAGGCTAGTTAGTTTTAGTAGGTAAAAAACATCAGATTTTATGAAGAGATTACAGATGGTAGATGACCTCACACAAGCCTACGGACACAGCATGTTGGTACTGTATAAATTCATTTCTTTTGACAGGAAGTCAGAAAGCTTTTTACTCCATGCCTTCACTAGATTCTGGGCTGGTGGCTGTATTCAGAAGAGGCTGGCAAACTACCTAGAAATCAAGGCTTGCCAGTTGAGAGAGTTTTACTTTTTTTCACACCTTTTTTTTTTTTTTTAATGAAAACTTTTATTTAAGCAAAGGTTCAACCTAGAACATGTGAAAAAAAAGACATAACTACCAGCCTTTCTTAAGTGGGCACATACCGGCACATACCCGGTGTGTGGCATGAACAATTTGCTTCGTCAAAGATGGCCTTGCTCTTGTTGCACTTAATTTTGGAGGGAACTGGGGCAACATTTCGTGAAAGTCCTGTAAAATAGGTCACCTATCACAAGTGAAAGGAGAGAAGTTACTCAAAGTGTAGCCAGGAGCAAGGACATATCACAATTCCAACAGAATAGGATTTAGTGATTGTTACACAAGGACACTGTGTCCAAAGACCCTTTCAAAGGGCTCAAGAAAGACGCCTTTGTTGGTGGGAGTGATTGAATCTGCCTCCGTTCCCTTCTTTTACACGTTACAGTATCCCGTGACACAGCACGCATACCGTTTAAGGGAGGTGGGTGTCATGTGATACAGCTTAATAAACACAAAGATGGAAGGTTGGTGTCCTGTTCCCAACCCCCACCCTACTTGCTGTATCACATATTAAACATCACAGCACACTCTGTTCTGGGCACGACTAATGCCCAGGCATTAGCCTACCATTGAGTGAATTAGGTACAGTACTCAGACCAGCTTCGAATCAGCTTCTGTGATTTTTGTCAAGCCAACCTCTGTGTTACCCCATCTTCATGTTTATTACCTGATTTCACTGTTCCTCAGAGACATGTGAGCCCAGGAAAATGGATCCTCCACAGGCGCTTTAATCCTATGTTCTATCTTTTGGTGAAAAGTCACTTTTCAAACATGCTTCCAACTAGGTAGTATAAATGCCTATTTACCAAAGTTATTTTTCTTTTGAAAACCAAGTTTAAAAGTACGTATACGTTGAATAAAAGGTATATCTTGAGATGGGTTTTATACTGCTATGTTCCCAGTTTTCAAGTGCATTCTTGATGGGGGCAGGGTCTCTAACCCTTTTAGAAGAGCGATAATGATCAATAGTTAATATTTATGTGACCTCTCATACACTTGTTGAATGATCACTAGTTAATATTTATATAACCTCTCCTGTACTTGTTCAATTACATTTTGCATGATTTTGCATCCTCAAGCCCCTTCACATAGTCAGAACATTTAGCCTATTATTCTGATTAATTGTTTTTTCTTCTGTAAGAAAAACTAGTGGTATCATTGTTTTACAAATGAGACCACATGGAGTTACAGATCTGTATAACCTGTTTAAAATCAGATGGCAAATGGCATCAGAAGTAGTTGGCATCTGCTTTTAAGGAGCTGACTGACCCCAATCAGAAAGAAAGCATTTCCTTTTTAAGATCAATCACAAACAGTCTCAGCAATGCCAAATCATAAAATAATTAAAAAACGAGTTGTTATATAATTTTCCACAGTGTGACATTTTGCCACAGGCTATTTTGGCATCAGTTAAGCAAAGTTTCAATGCAGTGGTTCTCCACCCAGGGTCGGATTTTGGCCCCAGGGACATTTGGCAACATCTGCAGATATTTTCAATTGCTACAGCTGCAGAGGGGGAGAATGCTTCTGGCAGGTATCTAATGGGTAGAGTTTGGAGAGGCCAATATACATTTTACAATGCACTGGACAGACCCCCTCACAACAAAGAATTAATTACCTGGCCAAATGTGTCAATTGTGCCCAGGCTGACAACCCTGGGGTAGCATATTTCAATGATATTTTAACATTAAAAAATTAAAAAAAACAAAAACTGAAAAGTGAGATATTTAGAAGAGTTAGTCAATGGCTCCTTTAAAGTAAATTTGACAGTTACCTAACTGGTATCTAGGATACCTCACTTTAAGATTATTTTAGAAGCAAATTAATTGTTTATAGTGATTCGGCAAGGGACACTTCCTGTGGATCTATAATTACATGAAGATCTCAGAGGGAGATTGATCTAGGAAAAACTTGTATCAGAAATTCTGCTCTGTTAATAAACTTCCTAAGCATGCAAGTTTTGTTTCTTCTGGAGGATCCTTTATTTATCTAAATTCTTTCTCTTGCCTTTTTTATTACAGATGTTTTGTAAACCTTTGGGATCAAATGCAACAGAATTGAGCCACAGGAAGCCAATTCTTTACTTTGAGGTTGATCATGAAAATCATTCTTTCTTCTGATTCATTCCTTTCCTTTGCAGATTGGAAGCACTTGCTGGGAAAAGGGAAGAGCTTAGTCCCAAGCCTTCTCACTGTTTGGATTCTTTTTTTTTTTTTCAGAAGGCCAAGAAGGACATTAATTAAAGCCAGGTATGAGCTGTATTCAGACTTCCCACATTTTTACCCCATTGCAGTAAAAATTTCTCTCCAGAGAAATTTGGTCCAAAATGGAATGAAAGAATGAAAGACATTTTATTTTCTCTCCTAGATGTTGGCAGTACTTCACTCCTACATGTCTGAAGTTGTTTTCGTCTTGCAGAATACTTTGATATTTGTGAATGTGGCTACATGGCTTAAAACAAGAGCAGTGATAACTCAGACTAATTATTCATCTTGTATATTAATGCTTGACAAGAAAGAAAAGAACTTTTTCTTCCTTGATGATGGTTGTAAAAATTAAGAAACCAGGAGGAACTGAAAGATCTGTGTTCTTGAGAGCAAAAACCTTCCATTTCACAGAGTTCTCATATCTGAATCATCGAGAGTGTTCTGCAACAGAGGTGCTCACCTTTTGGACTCTCAGTCTATGCAAGCCAGGTCCAACCAGGCCTGGTATCTCCTATTCTCTTACCAGGCTTGAGGATCTCACCCTTTGGGGCATCAGCCATGAGTCTGAAATAAGACTCCCCTTCTCCGTCTATGATCCTCATTTCTAGTCAAGATGAAATTCTACTAAATCAGATATTCTTATGAGAATTTAGCATTGCAATTGCTAGGTCTCACAGAAGCTTGTAATAGAAATTGGGGTGGTGGGGGCATCACTTTTCATCTGTTTGAACTTCCATTGAATATTTGGAGATTCAAATAGATTCAATGTGATGTCCCAGGGTATAAACAGAATATGAATGAAATTGTCTGGCCTAAAGAACCAAACAATGAAGTTAGTTTAGGGGTGGGGAGTAAATAACCAAGTCATTTATGTTGTATTAAATCTATAGGTCACTTTGAAGTCAGTTTGGAATAACAAGTATGTTCTTTTCTCTTGGAATGTAGCTATTTCCTTTGAAAGCTGAATGGGACACCCTAGAGAGGAAACAGTATGAGGAAGGCCATCTGGAAGGGCAGGAAAGAAGATCTTGAGGGAAGCTCAAAAACCCTCTGGAGAGGAGCTTCCTTGCTGCAAGTCAAGCTCCCCCTTCCAAAGTATTCACAATCAGCTGCACTGTGTCCTCCCCCTCCCCCCACCCCACCCCCCAGAGCCAGAGATGCTCTTCTTTGTAGGAAGGATCATGAAATCTTGGTCAGGCCTGAGCCAGATTTGGACATCCGCTTGAGACCAGCTTTCCTACTCATCTGCCATGTTAAACCTCTACTCTGTCAGAATAGAAACCCCATATTGTAATTCCTCCATAACCCATTCCCTTCAGAAGCGATTACATCTAATTTGATGATGAAGCAATTGATATCCAGGTGAGTTTTACCTTCTAATGAATTTGTGCTAAAATTCAGAATATCACATTATGCTTTCGCCAAAGATTAATGTAAAGGGCAAGCAAGAAATTGAACATTATAGAATACTGATCCTCAAATCCTGTTCTTCAAAGAAGTAGAAAACAATCCTAGCACTACAACACAAATACCTGTCACTCACCCCATCCAGCTGTGACAGTGGTCCCAAGACAGGATTAGCAGATGTGCTTGCTGGAATTTAGCTTGTTTCTCCCTCATTTTAGGTATTTTTACTGGGGTATTTTCTATTTTGCTCTCAAGAATGAACCCCCCCTCCTTTAATTATCCTTTGTATCATAATGTTTACAGATGGGTCTTGGAATTTCAGCAAAAATCCCACGTAATTATTTTAGCTTTTTCAACTGTCTCCTCTTCAAAAATCATTCAACAAAACCACTGATGAGTAAATATATAGACAGCCTTGAGATTCACTATTTCTTTCCCCTTGTATTTTTTGGAAGTACTAACACAAAAACAACAGCACAAAAATAAAAGAATAAGAAAGTTGAATGGAAAAAAAATTAATAACCTAGTCACTGGATAATATTCATAGATTAGAAACTCAATTCTGGTGGGAAAGAAGAATATCAACTGGGTCCTCTGAGTGTCAGGTATTCATTTAATCTCCACAGTGGAGTTAATACAAACGAGGAAAGGAAGAGCTGGTAAATGCCAGACTTGAGGTTGGAAAGTAAGCTTGTTTCTTTTTTACTTGAAAGACTGAACTCTCTGCTTTCTTGCTGCTGCTTCAAGAGTTGTTTGCATGTACCATAAGGCCACATAATGATCTTGACACCTTGGCATTCTGTTTAGAAGGATGCATCTACGTACCTTATCTGTGCCTTAAAGAAAGAGGCCTATCCAGAGACCAGGGTCTCTGTGAGCAGAGTATCAGCTTTCAACATCTTCCCCAATCACCTGAGTTTTGTTAAAAGGCAGATTCTGATTCAGGAGGTCTAGAATGGGGCCTGAGGTTCTGCATTTCTAACAAGTTCCCAGGTCATGGCAAAGCTACTGACCCAGAGCCCACACCTTAAGCTGCAAGGGGAGACTAGTAGAAGAAAAAGAAACTGAAGGACCTGGAAAGAGGTTTAGGATAAAGGGCCAAAGGAACAGAGCGTTATTAAAAGTAAAACTTGGCTTCCCAGGGTAATTCCTTTTGTGGATTTCAAAACAATTTGCAAAGCACCTTAGGGACTAGTATACACTTTTGGTTGTCTGTCTGTCTGTCATCAGCAAACTTGGGGTCTCTACCTACACACAGGTCTACTGAAGTCCACAGCTGTTTTGTTTGGGCACGCTGGCGAGGAAGCCTGAGCTTGCACATAAAGGGTTTATCATCAACACAGACCTTTATCTGACAGCTGTTTTCCTGTCCAGCTCCAGTGTCCTGGCCAGAGGAAAGGGAAAGGGCTGAAGAAAGAAGTGGTGGTGTCAGCAAGCTGTGGTAGTTGCCTAGCTTCAAGACCTGCGAGAGTCACACACACACACACACACACACACACACACACACACACACACACACACACACCCCAGATGGAAGATTAGAGAATAAGGATAAAATAAGTAATTTCATAAGTCTATTGGTTTTGTCCATAAAACCTGCTGGAGAAGCAGGGACTCAATTATTTCCTATAATAAAACAAGGAATTTCTACAAAGTACAAAGACTAATTTTCAAGTCCTATTGCAAAATCTGCTGTGGGTATATGTGTCCATGACTGAACAATATATATCCCACCAGCATGGGTTTAGGGACATGAAATCAGTATTGGGTATATGAGTGCCACATCTAGTAGAACCGATAAAACTCAGGGCCGTTGTCAGACGTGTAAATTGAGAGACAGAGGCACCATCAGTGACTTCCTTTGGGGAAGGTTTGTTTTGTGCTGGTGAACTGCTCCCCCTGGTGGATCAGCGATTGATAGGTTTGTGATTCCAGAGTGCAGGGAACAAACATGCTTTGGAGAAAACTGGGCAGTTTCAGGCATACAGACATATCCTCCAGGAAGAAGCTAATTTTCAGAGCACCAAAAATAAACTGAATGCCTAGCTTGGCCCCTGACTGATTTTTAGCTTAGCACTCCTGCAAAGTGCAAGGAGTTTTTTCTCCCACACTGCCACGTGTGTTCTCATTATTATGGTTGTTTTGAAATCATGAGTTTGTACTGATTTGAGAGATGTGGAAAACTCTAAGTTCTATATTTTATTTTCTCCCCTTTAAAAATAATTCTGAACAGGGCAAACAACCCGCATCGGAGAGAGCATTTTGCTGTGAAATCATTCGTTTCCCTTACTTCCTGTTTACCCTACTCTTCTTTCTGAGGTGATCATATTGATGTAGTTAGTTTATACCCAGATCCCTTGTTCTACATACCTGCTCTCAAGATTAAGGTAAGTTTTATGATTTTCTGAGGATCTTCTTTCTACCAATATTATATATTTCGATAGCAAGATAGTCTGTGTTGTTGTTTTCCTTAAAGAGTCTTTCTGTATGCCCTGCCAGGTGCAGAGAGGAGATTTTTGCAGGTCAGATAGAGATGAAAATCTATGGCAATTCTCTCACTCTTTTGAACATTCTGCAACGATCACACTACAGCCTCAGTCCAAACAGTTTATCAGCTAAATAAGGAGGTATTTTAAATATTTATTTAACAAGACATATTTTAAATAACTTACGTATGTAAATAGAGCGTCCTTAGCCTGTACATTATTGCCAGGTCGATTCTCGTGTTCTGATATATAATTAATTACCAGTTTATTCCTCTGTAAACCAAAGCAGAGAATAAATCAGCGATGCCAGGTCACTGATGTCAGCAAAAATTGTAATACCCTCTTGTCAGTGGGTCTGTGAAAGGAGAATTGAAACTGTAAAATCTATGGATCTGGTGGACCCAAGTGTGTCCAAATGGCAAGTTCCTATCCCAATTTTAGTTGCTTTCTCCTGATGTCTAGACTTTTTGTCTGTGTTCTATAGATAGGCATGGAATGCCCATATCCTAGCTTAAAACAAACTCAGAAAGCATATGCAGTGTGATCTATGATCTTATAAGGTAGAGTCGCCTAAAGTAAATGCATATCATGAGCATTTTAAGAAGCATTATTATATTTAGAAGCAAAAACCACACAAATACCAATCATTTTGATAATTTCTAGGTAGTTGAAAATATGAATATTTTTAATGCTTCAGCAAAATGCATGCATCCATTTTTAATTTTTTGAGAAGAAAATACATACATACACTTCTTTTTCTTTTCTCCTTAAAATGAATGTCTGTCTTTTAAATTTTTCCACTGACAACTTCTAAAGGATGGAAGTGTTGCATTTCAAATTTGTCATGAGTATAAAGAGACCTCTCTAGGGAAGAAAAATTAAACAAAAAACAGCATCTTTTTGTTTTAAATTTACATTCTGATGATGTAAAATGAGTAATCATCTCAAGTATCACAGCAAATTTTTGGTCTGGGTCAGCAATGAGATAAGCATGTTTCATTTAAACATAATACACAAGGCTTACCAACAACCCAACTTAGAGTTCCAACTCCCAGTTCAGCAAATTATCTTGCTACATAATTCTAGCTAGTGATTAGCAATATTAATTATCTTGGTCCATGGCCAAAACATCTGGAAAATTTAGTGTGGAAATCACTTAAAATAATTCTTTCATGCCACCATGACAAAAAACCCATTGGTTAATTGACCTTTTCACTATCACCCAGTTATTCGGCCACACTCTAAACCCTACTGTATTCAATTTGCATTGGATCCTTTTTTGCCATTCTACATTGGGAAGAAGTTTTACATCTTTGGGAAAATAAAACCTCAGTAACTCATCGGTTGAATTTTGTGGTTGAAATGATCATCAGATGCATTCTTAGACACAAAGTCCATATCTTTATTTATGGTATTATTTTGGTGCTTAGAATAAGTGCCCTTTTGGTAGTTAGTGGAATAGGTCCAGTGAGATGTAAATTAATCTTAGCAGCTTCTGAACTGAGTGTTGTTATGCAGTTACATAAAGAGGGAAATTAAAGGTTAAAACTTGCTGATCCACCTACCCTCCAGTTTTGCTCTGTGACACAGCCTCACAAGGCATCAGGGGAAATGATGACTTTAGTGCATGTACAGAAGGACTCAGGAAATTGCTTCTTTAGGGATTTGAGGTGACTTTGTAGATTTGCCATAACTAATACATTAGTTTTTTTTTAAAATAAAAATGTTAATTAAGTTTAAGCCTCCATACAGTATGGAAAAAGAATTTTCTCCTAAAGATAAATGGTGGCAGAAGATACTCAGATTGTCTTCTCATTAAATATTATTAAGATTGATAACCTCATTTTTAACCTAGTAAATCAAGTGTTTGTTTTAAAAGTTCTGCTAAAGTTGGAGAACACTTACTTTTCTCTATTGCTCCTGCTCTGTACAGATAAAACCCTGGAAATTATATATAAAACAAACATAAGATCTGAAACGTGGAGAGAAGAAGGCAGACCAGAGAACTCAGGACCCAAGGAATGACATAATGGTGAGTTCCCCGAGTTTTTGTTTTTCCTCATATATTTCTGACCTGGAGCTAAGAAAGCCAACAACTCAAAAACAGTTAATAGGCACAGACAAGAAAAGACCTAGGAAAAGCCTGCTGTCTCTAGCCAAAGGACCAGGGAAGGGGCAAACTGGCAAGACAAAAAACATTTAGACAATAACCACTGTTTTCTAACAAACCCCACAAAAAATAACTGGGTGGTGTTAGAGAAGGTTGAATAGGGACCTGTGACTTTCAAACCTGCCACACAGTAACCCCTGTGGTGTCAGTGGACAGGGAGCAGTAACAAGGCACTCTTACCCCTCCCATATATGAAATTATCACTGGAGGTCTAGTGGGGAGCAGGAACTCCTACCTCTGCTCAACTCAATAGTAATGTGGAGCATCCTTTCTCTCAGATGTCAACAGAAGCCAAGTGGGGAACCTGGAGTTCTAACCCCACCTGGCTGTAATGAGGGGGCACTCCACCCTTCTTCGACCAGAATGGTGTCAGAGGAAGCCAATTAAAACAGGAGGTTTAAATAAGACACAGGGTCTCATAACATACCACCAAATGTCCAAAATTCAATTAAAAAATCACTCATCACACAAAGAACAGGGAAGAACTCAAACGATGTAAAAAGACAATACATATATGCCAACATCAAGATGACACAAATATTAGAATTATCTGATAAATCTTTTAAAGAGCTACCATAAAAATACTCCAATGTGCAGTTAAGAATATTCTTGAAACAAATAAAAAATAGAGCTTCAACAACAAAATAGGAAGTCATAGTAAAAAATAGAAGATATAAAGATGAGCTTAATGGAAATTTTTTAACTTAAAATTATATAAACCCATAAAAACTCAATGCATGGTCTCAACAGCACAATGGAGGAGACAGTGGGAAGTATCAGTAAAGTGCAGGATAGATCTATAAAAACTGCCTAATCTGAACAACAAAGAGAAGAGAAAATAGACTGGGGAAAAATGAACAGAACCTCAGGGACCTGTGGGACAGAAAATAAAAGGTCTAATATTTGCATTACCAGAATCCTAGAGGGAAAGAATGGAGCAAGCCTAAGAAATAATGGCTGAAATCTTCCTAAATTTGGTAAAAGACATAAACTTACAGATTTAAGAAGTTGAGTGAAGCCAAAGATGATAAACTCAGAGAAATCCTGATCACAACATATCACAGTCAAACTTCTGAGAGCTAAGGACAAAACAAAAACAAAAACAAAAATAAAAAAAACCTCACAAGACAGTGAAAAAACAAAGGGATACCTTACTTATAGGAGTGACTTACAGGAATGACTATGGATTGCATATCTGAAATCAGAGAGGCCATGAGGAAGTGGCACAACATTTTTCAAGTTCTGAAAGTCAAGAATTGTCAGCCTCAATTCCAATATCCAGTGAAATTTCTTTCAGGAATGAAGGGAAATCAAGATATTCTCAGTTTTTAAAAAATAAAAGCACTAAGAAAATATGTTACCAGCAGACCTACCCTAAAAAATAACTAAGGAAATTCTCTGAACAGAAAGGAAATGATAAGAAATGGAATTCTGGATCATCAGGAAGGAAGAAAAAACACAGTAAACAAAAATATGGGTACATACAATGAGTTTTTCTGCTCTTAATTTTTCTAAATTACATTTGAGTGTTGAAGCAAAATGTATATCTCATGTGGTTCTAAATGTATATAGAAGAATTATTTAAGACAACTGTTATATAAAAGGGTGAGGGTAAGGGACTTAGAGGGAGGTAACTCTTCTATAATTCACTCAGATGGGTAAAATGACCATAAGAGTAGACTGTGATAACTGATATACACATATATATATATATACATATATAGTTATACCTAAAGCAACCACTGAAAAAGCTATACAAAGAGATACACTAAAAACTGCATAATAAATAATAATAGAATTATTTTAAAAATTCAATAACCCATAGGCAAGCAGAAAAAAAAAAAAGGAAAAACAGGACACTTCCCTGGCAGTCCAGTGGTTAAGACTCCATACTTCCACTGCAGGGGGCACAGGTTTGATCCCTGGTTGGGAAACGAAGATCCTGCGTGCCCTATGGTGCAGCCACCCCCCCCCAAAAAAAAGGTAAAACAAAAAGAAAAAAACAGAAAAAAAAAATAAATTGATCTCAGACATAAGCACTAATAGATCAATAATTACATTAAATCTAAAAGGTATGAATACACCAATTAAAAGACAGAGATTGGCAGAATAGGTTAAAAAATAAAATCCAACTATATGCTGTCTGCAAGAAACTCACTTCAAACATAAAGATATTGATAGGTTGAAGTAAAATAAAGGAAAAAGATATACTATGCAAACATTACTCTATGTAATGATACAAGGGTCAATCCATGAGGAAGACTTGGAAATCCTAAAAAGGTATTCACCAAACAACAGAGTTACAAAATATATAAAGCAAAAACTGATAAAACTGAAAAGACAAATAGACAAATTCCCAATTACAATTGGAGAATTAAAACCCTCTCTTGACAACTGATAGAACAACTACACAGGAAATCACTAAGGGTGTGGAAGAACTCAACAACACTATCAATTAAGAGTATGCAATTGATATTTATATAACACGTGATGTAACAACAGTAAAACACAATTTCTTTTCAAGTGCTCACAGAACATATATTAAGATAAAACATATTCTGGCCATAAAACAAACCTCAACAATTTGTGGGACAGAGTAAAGCCGTGATGATAAAAATCTTTGCTTAGCAACAATCCTATTAAGAGGATGGAAAGACAAGCTATACACTGGGAGAAAATATTTGCAAAGCACATATCCAACAAATGATTTGTATCTAGAATATGTAAAGAACTATCAAAATTTAACAGTTAAAAAATAAGCACAACATATATACAATGGAATATTAGCCATAAAAAGAAACGAAATTGAGTTATTTGTAATGAGGTGGATGCACCTAGAGTCTGACATACAGAGTGAGGTAAGTCAGAAAGAGAAAAACAAATACCATATGCTAACACATATATATGGAATCTAAAAAAAAAAAAAAGTTTCTGCTGAACTTAGAGGCAGGACAGGAATAAAGATGTAGACGTAGAGAATGGACTTGAGGACATGGGGACAGGGAAGGGTAAGCTGGGACCAAGTGAGAGAGTAGCAATGACATATATACACTACCAAATGTAAAATAGATAGCTAGTGGGAAGCAGCCGCATAGCACAGGGAGATCAGCTCGGTGCTTTGTGACCACCTAGAGGGGTGGGATAGGGAGGGTGGGAGGGAGGCTCAAGAGGGAGGGGATATGGTGATATATGTATACATATAGCTGATTAAACAAACTGTGGTAGGTACATGCATGCCAATAAAAAGGAACTAACTATTGATACATGCAACAACCTGTATGAATCTCCAGAGGATTATGATGTGTGACAAAAGTAAATTTCAGAATGTTACATACTGTATGGCCCCATTTATATAACATTATTGAAATGACAAAATTATAGAAAGTGAGAACAGATTAGCGGTTAAGGTGGGTATAAAGGCAATATGTAGAGGTGCAATAAGAAGGATTCTTATGATGGCAGCAATGTTCTGTATTATGGCTGTGTAATGTCGGTATCCTATTTGTTATATTTTATTATTGTTTCACAAGATGTAATCATTGGGTGAAATTGGGCAAAGTATTGTTCTGTAATATTTCTTATAACTGCATGTAAATCTGAAATTATCTTAAAATAAAAAGTTTAAAAAATTTCTGCAAGATTTATAATCTAACATCTGTATTATTCTACACTTAAAAAATTGACTGTGACAACTGAATCTTATATAATCTTAGACAATTGTACTCAGCCACTGTGAGCCTACTTCCCTTTCAGTTAAATGGACGTAATGTTCCCTGCATATTTTTCTTTTACTCGCTGTAGTCAAGATGCAATGAAAATGGAATAATGATTGTGAAAGTGCTTCCTAACTCTTCAAGTACTACAAGAAAAGAGCTAACATTTGTTGGAGGCTAATGTGTGCCAGGCTAAGTTAAATATGTTCCTTACTTTATATCTATATGGTAGTATTTTATGTGAAACTCTTAAAAGCATGGCTCCTGTACCTTAATGGAAGAGTATGTGACATTTAAAGAACCACTAGGGCTTCCCTGGTGGCGCAGTGGTTGAGAGTCCGCCTGCCGATGCAGGGGACGCGGGTTCGTGCCCCGGTCCGGGAGGATCCCGCATGCCGCGGAGCGGCTGGGCCCGTGGGCCGTGGCCGCTGGGCCTGCGCGTCTGGAGCCTGTGCTCCGCAACGGGAGAGGCCACAACAGTGAGAGGCCCGCGTACCGAAAAAAACATAAAAAAGTAAAAATAAAAATAAAACAACAACAACAAAAAATAAAGAACCACTAAAGGGAAATTCTCATCTTTTGTCATATCTTTCTCAGACATTCAAGAGTGTTCACAAATGAACTTATTTACAAAACAGAAGCAGACTCACAGACATAGAGAACAGACTTGTGGGTGCCAAGGGTGTGTGTGGGGGTGGGAGAAGGATGGATTGGGAGTCTGGGATTAGCAGATGCAAACTATTGTATACAGAATGGATAAACAGCAAGATCCTACTATACAGCACAGGGAACTATACTCAATATCCTGTGATAAACCATAATGGAAAAGAATATGAAAAAGAATGTATATATGTGTGTATGACTGAATCACTTTGCTGTACAGCAGAAATTAACATAACATTGTAAATCAATATACTTTAATTAAAAAAAAAACGAAAGAGTGTCCAAGTCCAGAGGCCACAGTAAGTTTTGTCTCTGAATTCTTCAACCCACTGAAACTCCTGAGACCCTCTTAAATGTGCCAAACCAAACTTTCTATCTCAGACACTCACCCTCCTTTCACTTGCTTGTTGGATGTGGCCCAACAGGATGAGCTACCACCAACACACATTCTCCCTGCTGTGCATTTCTTCCTTTGCACCTTCCTCCATTTCCTAGTTTCCTAGGAAAATTAGTCCATGGGGCTTGGTCCTTTTCTCCTTATCATACTCCCCTAATACTGTGCCTGTGAACTGGAGAAAAACAGAAGAATTTGTAGCTGACATGTTGATGGATTTTATCACATTTCATTTATTATTGCCATTTTACAGTTGAGGAAATGTTAGTAATCTACTGAGGACTTATAGCTTTGTTAATTTAGGACACTTAGGAAATATTTAATCAACAAAGGAATAAATTCGTACTCCACATTTTGATGAGATTTTTCTGTTCTCGTTTCTGCCATGAGACTACCTTCCTTAAAAAAATGTATTTGTTTATTTACTCATTTGTTTATTCATTCATTAATTTATTTCATCACCTATTCAACAATGACCTGACACCCACTAATTGCAAGGCTCTGTGCTAAACCTCAGGGATATGAAGATGAGTAAAATGTAATCTGGAGAGACACATATGAAAACGATCCTAATGGGGATAGGGTTTATGGCACAACAGAGGCATGAAGTTACCTTGAGAACACAGAGAAGGAAACCCTCCAGAGAGAAATTGGAAAACTCAGATGTCTGCAGGGGACAGGTATGGAACAATCTCCTGTGCTGGGGAATGCAAGGAACTGTTCTGATGAAATTTGATTTAACAAATGTGTAGAAGTGAACATAACATTCTAGGGACTAGGAATATTATGCATAATCATGATGATACCCTGTGGACTCCACTTTCAACATATAGCTCACACCTGACCACGTGGTTTATCACCATATCCAATATTACCTTCCTAGTCCAATACTTTGGACTAGTCTAGTCTAGAACTTCTTTCTCCTCAGGTCAAGTGCAATGGCTTCCTATTTAGTCTGCTGCTTCCATGCTTGCCTTCCACAATCTTTTCTCAGAAATCAAGGGAAGAGAACAACACATAAGTAAGTTCATGCCATTTCTGCACTCAGTGACATCCCATGTCAGAGTTAAAACAAAATCCCCTGCCTTGGTTTGATGCCACATTTCTTAGCTGAACATTAGAATACCCTAGAGAGTTTTTAAAAAGTGTCAATGGTTGGTCTCCACCTCCAAAGTCCTGCATGATCTAAAGTGGTGCCCAGGCTGCAGCCATCCCTTCTCCCTCCCTCACTTGATTTCACCAACTCCAATGTCACCTTCATTTACAACCCTACTTAAGCATCACTCTTTATTTTCTTTCACTTCTTTACTTTTATTCATAGTACTCGTCACCATCTGCATTTGTACTTATTGGCTGGCGTGTTTATGGTTCTTATTCCCCCATTAGAAGATGGACCCATGAGGTGAGAGACTAAACCTCTGGTTTATCACTCCACTCCCAATGACTATAAAAGTGTCTGGCACATAGGAGGTGTTAAATAAATAATTTTTAAAATACATTGAATGGACAAAGATGAGGAAGGGTTTAACACATTCATGGGAAGCGGATTGTGAGTGGCAACATGCAACGGGAAATGGTCCAGGAAAGAGGAGGAGGTCTTATAAAAAAAATAAAGGACTAGGGTATTGTTCCTTAAGAAGATGGGGGAGCCTACACTATTTTAAACAGGAGACTTTCGCAACCAGATTTATATTTTAGGAAACTCCCTCTTAGTGCTTTTTGAGGGGTGAATTAGTCTCCAAAAAGGGTTAAGAGGACTAGAAATAGCTGTTAGGAGACCCTCATGATCACAGTGAGAAAGGTCCAAAGATATGACACATTTGAACACTGCAGTTTGGAAAGAAGTCGAAACTAAGCCACATGTGGGTTGGTTTTGTCTAACACTGTGACAGACGTAACTATAAAAGAGTGAATGGTCACTTGTATTTTAGCCTTTATAATTCACAGCTACTTCTTTGCACAAGCTTATCTTTGTCTCTCAGGCTCTCTCACTATTCTTGTTAAACAAATACAAAGACAGGCTTAAAAAATGCCGAGTTAAGACATCTCCAGAAACCAAGCAGAGGTCATTTAAGCCCACCTGGATCCCTTTCACTTGAGTGCTCTTTCCCACATATGGTAGGAGTGATCCTGTTGTGTTTTCCTTCACAACCTTTTCTCACAGGTCTTTCTGTACATTTATTATTCTTATGTGAAACAAAATGCTACATAACATCTGTGTCTGTTCTAAATCTCCTCTATTTTCCATTTATGCTCCATTTTTCTATAATCTATTCGAAGCTGAAAATAGAACTAAGGTGTGATCTTACTAAAACCTCTAGTGATTAATTTTATTACTACTTTTTTCCAACTGAATAAACTCACGATAAATAAGAAATGTTTCATCTGGGAGAGAATCTCCAAATAGACTTCAACCTCTTACTCTTCAATCTTTTCTAAACTTGCTAACACAGTATTAAGTAAAGTCCTTCCTCTCCTCCCATTCTTTCAACCCAATACTATTTTGGTTAAAGAAGTAAATCTAATTAAAGGAGCATGGGGAATGGAAGCTGTTTTGTGTACTAGGGAAGCTGGATCTGTGTAACTTTCACCAGTGATTGGGCTTACAAGATGGAAAATTCCTTATACTGCTGGGCAAAGTACTCTCAATGCTGTTGAAACATCTGGTTTTCTTTGTGTAAAATCTTTTCCACGAGGTGGGCTAAGATTTTTATTCTAATTGAATTTGTAGTTAATTCCAGATAAAGATGAGTTTCTTTTCTCTGATGCTGCTCAAATCAGGGGTCCCAGCCTAATGACTCGAAGCCCATTTTTACTCAAAATTAATCAAAAAAAGTGGTGAGTTGCTTCGCTCAATTGTTTGTATTTTTAGGACAGAAAAACTATTTATAAAGCACTGGATTCCTGTCTTGGTCTTTTGAATCCTGTGTGATAGAGATTGAAGTGTAGACTCCTGTGTCTTAAATGCAGCGTTGCTACCCAATTAAGGGTATGGATGGGCTTTGATTTGAAGATGGCTTACCACCCTCCCTGTGAATGTTTCTCTGGTGTTAATGGATCCTAAACAATTTGTTTATGATCCTAAACCATCTAAAAGAAAATAAGGAGTCAAGCTTTCCAATATGTGTTGCAATATTTGTTAAACAAATTAATACCTGGATAAACAAAAGAACAAATACAATATAAAACATATGAGTCTCCCAGAGTCTTTGCCACCTACTTGACAGACTTCTGCTTTTAACAATGACCTTTTGGTACCAATGTTTTCTACGAGTTCATATTTTGGATATTATGAAATAAAGAAGACTATTAAATTGTAATTAGTTTCCTTTTTCAACCAACGCTGATAAGTGAATGAACCTTCCTTCCCTCTCTCCCCTACCAAATTTCATTTGGGACAGCACAATAGAAATTAAAACCAGGACCTAGAGCCAGAAGCCAGAATAAGAAGTGAACTTAGGCTCTCCACAGCTCATCTGGTAATGTGTCCCCTTTCAGGGTCACTTAACAAAGCTGACATCCCATTTTTTCCAGAGGTTTTGGACCTAGAGAAGGACACCCCTTTTTCTCCCCTGAAGTGGAGAGCAGTGTCAATCAATTGCCATGAGTACAGATCTTAAAGTAATCTTGGCATTTTCAAAGCTCCCATTACTGATTAGTCCTTGCTAAGCTTTTCTCATTCTTATCATATTTATAAGCAAGGCTTAGATTCTAACTCTTCCTCCTTGAGGGATCTGTCCCAATTCTTCCAGCTGAGTCAATTTTCTTTTATCTGGACCTTTTTTTTTTTTTTTTACATCTTTATTGGAGTATAATTGCTTTACAATGGTGTGTTAGTTTCTGCTTTATAACAAAGTGAATCAGTTATACATATACATATGTTCCCATATCTCTTCCCTCTTGTGTCTCCCTCTCTCCCACCCTCCCTATCCCACCCCTCTATGTGGTCACAAAGCACCCAGCTGATCTCCCTGTGCTATGGGGCTACTTCCCACTAGCTATCTACCTTACATTTGGTAGTGTATATATGTCCATGCCTCTCTCTCTTGCTTTGTCACAGTTTACCCTTCCCCCTCCCCATATCCTCAAGTCCATTCTCTAGTAGGTGGACCTCTTAATATCAAGAATTTGTATCTATCCATCACTGCACCTTTTTATCTGTTCATGATTTTTATACACACACTCTCTCCAAAGACTTCTGCTGTTTATCTGAGCAATTCAAGGGTAGAAGAAAGATGACTAATTCATTCCTAAAATTCAGTAGACAGTAAATAAATGATTTTTTAATTAATAAACTCAAATAGTTGTAGTAGATTTCATTGGGAAAAAATGCATTTCTCTTATTTGGCCAAAGTTGCAAGCCATCGTATGCAATAATGAGAAATGTTGGCTGTGCTAGGTCAAATTAAATACAGTAAGAAAAGAAAGTGCTGTCTCAGAATAAGAGGAGGTTGATTCCAATTTTTCTCTAATATAAATGATATTGCAATGAACAATCACAGAAGTAATTTTTGAGTGCATCTCTGGTTATACCTGAAATGTTAACTTCATGCAAATGAACTACAGGGCCAAAGGGTATTTAGCCATATTCTTAACATTGAGTTTTCCATATTCTCATTAACATTGCCTATTGTAATTAAGTACAATAAAAAGATGGGAGTAATATCTTCTTTTTGTCTTATGTTTTATATAAATATATATCAATATTAGATATGTATATATAAATATATATAATACTGGGGAGAATTATTGGGCCCAATTCTTTCTTTTGTTTTGTTGTGGCCTCTCCCGTTGCAGATCACAGGCTCCAGACGCGCAGGCTCAGTGGCCATGTCTCACGGGCCCAGCCGCTCCGCGGCATGTGGGGTCTTCCCGGACCGGGGCACGAACCCGTGTCCCCTGCATCGGCAGGCGGACTCTCAACCACTGCGCCACCAGGGAAGCCCCTGGGCCCAATTCTTTATCCTATCTATATCTGCACTCTCCGCTATATACCTTTGCAGTATGCTTTTACAAAAGGTAGTACACTTTTTTTTTTTTTTTTTTACAAAGGCAGTATACTTCCCTTTTCTTGACTTTGGACTTCACAGAGTAACTTTCTTTGGGCAATGTGAAGGTAGAAGATATGATGTAAGAGGAACTTAAAGTGAGATTTTGTGGCTGGTTATGCTTTCTTGTATTTATGCCATTCTTAAAATAGGCACATGGCCCACCCATCCTGCTGGTCCAGGAGGAGGATGAGTGACAGATGGAGTACAGCTACCCCACCCAACTTGCAACATGAAGCTGAACCATCCTAGCTGACTTAGAAACTCATGAACAAAAAGTAAATTCTTATTGCTATACCCCACTGAAAATTTGAGAGTATTTTTTAATGCAGCAGTAGTTAATTACTACATATATTAAGTATGGGCCTGTTACTGGGAATATACAGCAGTGATTAAAAAGGCAACAACACTATTTATACTGGATTGAGGGGAAAATATACAATATAAAAATATTATCTATATCTATAGTGATTTGATTGGAAGAAAAATTAAATCAATAAAGAATAAAAAGTGGCATGTAAGGGGCACATTTTTGACAACTAATGAAGTTGACTATTTTGTATTCTCTTTTCTGAAATTTGCCTCTTAATGTGACTTACACATTTTTCTTTAGAGTGTTCATCTTTTTCTAATTGCAGTTGTTTTCATGTTACTTATATTTATATATTACATGTTTACATATATCGAGTATTATAACTGTTGCAAATATTTTTTGCAATTTGAGTAAAATTGTATATTATTGTTAAACAGAAATTCTTTAAATTATAATTTAATAGTTCTTTGCTGCATGCTTTACTGTATGCTTAGACAATTTTTACATTTCAATTAACCATAATTGTCAGTGATTTATTTTTGTGTACTTTGTGAATTAGGAAACTAACTGTACTCCCACCTCTGGCAAAGGTTTTCATCTCCAATGTTTAATAATCCAACTTCTCCCATTTGATGTGAAATGTTACTATTGCTATATAATAGGAGTTGGGTGAGATATATTTTTATTTTGAATAATATTTACCCTATAGTAGCCTCCTTCATTATATTAAATGGTATTAAGACATATGCATGAAATTACTTTTGATGAAAAAAGCAGTAACATATACAACATGATATGTCCCTAATTCTATGAAACCAATATGCACCCACAAACACAGGCAAGGAAGATTAGAAAGAAATCCAAAATATTAATAATACCTAATTCTGAGTGGGTAGAAGGATAATGGATAGCTTTTATTTCTTCTTTGCTGTTTTCTGTGCTTTCTAAATTAATTATCTAATGTGTGTAAAATAATAAAAATGTTTACAAATAAATAAATAATTTTAAAAAACTAAAATAAGATTACAATAACTTGAAAAGTTATACTACCTAGAATGCCAAGTTTATTTGCTTATTTGTGTTTCAGATAAAATAGCAAATTATTCATTGATATTTTAAATTAATCAAATGAGATGTCATTCAGCTTGTATTTAGCCAAAAAAAAACCCATTAATTTAAATTTTCTTCTTCTAGAAAGTCATTTCCCAACCCATCCTACTGCTATTCTTAGGTGTAAGGGCTACTTAGTGCTTTAGGTTTGCTTTAGGTAATTCCTAATGTCACAGAAAGAAACAGGACTTAAAGCAGCTGCCTAGAAGGAGTGCCACCCTGGACTCAGAGAAATAAATTTGCATACATATCCCTATATCCCACCTCAAGAGGTTTTCTGTAGATGTCGAGAGATTCTATACTCGGAGGGCAGTAGGGCTCCATGACCTCTGAGGATCCATCAAGTGCCGTAGTTAGATAATTCTGTAAATTACCAAGACTAGGCATGGGGTACAGCAATTCAGTGGCTGAACTCTTGAGGGAAAGCCCAAGCCTGAGAAAAGATACATTTACAAAGTGAGTGAAGAACACCTGGCCTTCTTGCTCCATCCCAGGTACACATCTCGACATATCCAAGGTTACAAGGTAATAAGGAATAGGAATTAACTACGACCTCTCTGTCACATGCCAAAATTAATTCTACTTTAAATGAGTCTTAATTATGCCGGTGAAGCTTAGACTTTAATAGAAAGAACCTATTCCCTGAAACTAACTTTTACTGTAAGGATTAAGAAAGATTTAAAGTCAACTTTACCTTAAATGTAGGGAGCCTAATTTGAAGCTACAGTATTAATTTTTCAGGCAACAAACCTAACATCTCTCTTATAGAGCAGTCTGCTTGTTGTCATTCCCTGTCTGTAAAATTACTTACCCTAGGGAAAACCCTCATCTTCTAGAAAATATTTAGCCTCTGATTGTCTGAACTTGGTGTGTTCAATTCCTGTACTCAATTTTTTATTCAAATTTATCCTTCTTGTGAAGGGTATAAGACCTAGCAATCTCGTAAACATTTTTTCCCCCTCTATGGCTAGAAGCCACCCAGTTTTTGATAGCCTACTGTGTGCCAGGAAATGAGCTAAAACTATGGGATTTAAAGACATTTTAATTGAAATATAATTGGCATATAAAATTATATTAGTTTCAGGTGTACAACATTATGATTTGATATATGTGTATATTACAAAATGATTACCACAATATGTCTTAACATCCATCACCACATGTGGTTACATTTTAAAAAAAATATTTACATCCTCACTGTATGGCAGATGCATCTTTTTTTTAGATGAAGAATCTGAGATATAAAAATGTGGGCTTCCCTGGTGGCGTAGTGGTTGAGAGTCCGCCTGCCGATGCAGGGGACACGGGTTCATGCCCCGGTCCGGGAAGATCCCACATGTCACGGAGTGGCTGGGCCCGTGAGCCATGGCCGCTGAGCCTGCGCGTCCGGAGCCTGTGCTCCGCAACGGGAGAGACCACAACAGTGAGAGAGGTCCGCGTACCGAAGAGAAAGAAGAAAAAAAAAATGTAAGCATGCCCAAGGTCACATCACTTATAAAGGATGGGACTCAAACGCATACCTTTTTGACACCAATGCTGGACATTCTTCCCATGAACTACATCATCTCCTACAAGGGAAACCTTAATTTCATTACTGCATTATGTTACTTTTATGGAGAGGCACACATTGACAGTGAGTAGTGTTTATTTGCCAAATTTGATCTCAATGTCAGTCTTCTTACATGAGCCAAACCTCTCCCATGTATGCAGGTTAGATGGATGTCTACCTAAATCATTCATTATCTGGGTTTCCAAACAGTATTTTCTTGTTAATCTACCATTTTGTGTTTTTTCTAAATCTTTACTTTTTCAGAGCAGTTTTGGGTTTACAAAAAAATTGAGAAGAAGTTAAAGAGATTTCCTATATACTCTCTGCCCTCACACCTGACTAGGCTCTCTCACTGTCATCCCTAGTGGTTGGAGGTACACAGAATTGGAAGGAGAAGCCTGGGTGTCCACACATGTGGTGGGAAAGGCTTCAAACTGCAGAAGGAGCACGAAGTTGTGAGAGAAGCTAAACCAGCCAGAGACCAGGGGGGCTAGCCTTCCTTCTCCTCTCAAGTTTTGGAGAAGATAATAAAATAATGTTAATAGTAGATAATTATTATTACTTTTTTAATTTTAAAGAATTTGGTTTTAAGAGAAGTTTTAGATTGACAACCAAATTGAGAGGAAAGTAAAGATATTTCCCTGACCCTATACATGTATGGCTTCTCCTATTATCAACATTACTCACCAGAATGTTACATTTTTTCACTAAGAATGAAACCTACACTGACACATCATAACTATCAAAAGTTCATTGTCTACCTTAGGCTTCACACTTAGTGATGTACTTTCTGTGAGTTTGGATAAATCTCTCATGACATATATCCATTATTATAACATCATACATAATATTTTCACTGCCTGAAAAATACTGTGCTTTGCCTATTCATCCTACTCTTCTGAACCAACCCCATAACCACTGATCTTTTTATTTTCTCCATAGTTTTGCCTTTTCCAGAACGTCATATATTTGGAATTACACAGTATGTAGCCTTTATGTATTGGCTTCTTTCACCCAGTAATATGCATATAAGATTCCTCCAATGTCTTTTCATGGGTTGATAGCTCATTTCTTTTTAGCATTGTATAGTATTCCATTTTCCAGATGTACCATAATTTACCTACTGAAGGGCATCTTTGTTCCTTCCAAGTTTTGGCAGTGATGAAGAAAACTACTCTAAACATCTGTATTCAGCTTTTTGCATGGACATAAATTTTCAGGTCCTTTGGGTAAACAACAAGGAGTGCAGTTGCTGGATTATATGGTAAGAGTATATTTAGTTTTATAAGAAAGTGCTAAAATGTTTCCCAAGTGACTGTTCCATTTTGCATTCCCATTAACAATGTACGCAAGTTCCTGTTGCCCTCCATCCTCACCATCATTTGGTGTTGTCAGTTCTCTGGATTTTGGCTATTGTAACAGGTATGCCGTTTTTTCTTGTTATTGTTTTAATTTGCATTTCCCTGATGTCATGATGTGAAGCATCCTTTGGCTCTTTTTTTAATCAGTTGTTTGTTTTCTTACTGTTGAGTTTTAAGAGTTCTTTGTGTATTTTGGGAGATTGATCAAGATGGCGGAATAAGAAGACATGAACTCAGCTCCCACCATGAACACATCAAAAATACATCCACAAGTGGAAAAATCCTTACTGAAAACTAACTGGAAACTGGTAGAAAGACTCCTGTGCAACCAAGACTGTAATAAACATTTAGACAGAATCAGGTAGGAAAGGAAGAGAAGGGATCAGATCAGGACCCATGCCCCTGGGAGGGGACTCAGAGGAAAATGGAGATTACATGGGCAGAGGTTCACCCTGGGGAGTGAGAAGTTCAAGACACTTATTGGGTGCTCCAACTGGGGGGGCCTACACAGGGAAGGTCATCCCTTTGTCTAGTTGGAGGGCTTCTGGGACTAATAAGAGAGCTATGGGAAGCCTAGGCTCCGCTGATGAGGAACACATGAACGTTAGCTTGCCCCAAGGCAGAGCAGAGAGGTCAGGTTGAGACTGCTCTAGTGGTTGCCTGCTTTCCCATGACTGGGTAAATGTTCCAGCCCCACTTAACTCCACACTGCAGCTTTGCACTGGGCCTAAGGCTGCCACAACCAAGGAGAGAGCCTGGCCATGGAATGCAGAGGTGACTCAGATCCGAGGACGCATCTGGGTGCGGTGGGGGTGGACATTGGTGGCACTTACTCAGGTAATGCATAAGAAGCACCCTGGAACTCTGATGGCAGCTGGTCCACCACAGCCTTTGCCCCAATTCATGATACACACCAAGAGCCCACATGGATCCCAGGGCAGGTGGTGTGGCTCCATAACAGGGAAGAGGGTGGCAGAGGCTGCGGGGAGAGATCAGCTGTGAGGGACAAAGAAGACTTGGACCTGAGGTTTTGTTTGAGCAGCACAAGGGCAACAATCACTGGCACCTGCACAGGCAGTGCATTGGAGGTAGCTCAGACTTCTCTTTGAAGCTGACCACGTGCAGCTCATGCCCAATCATGAGCTGAGAGCCTGAATGGGCCCCACTTGCTTCAGCAATGCTTCTCTCTGGGCAAAGGATTCCAATGCTGGGAAAGAGGAAAACACACACTTAAAGAGAAGAGAGCCAGCTCAGAACAAATCCTCAGGATGTCTGCCCCAGAAACTAGGGGTCCAGCCCCACCCTCCAATGGGGTCATGACAGTGCCTGAGCATAAGGGAATACCTGCCTTCAGCCCTAGACTCTCCTTCTCCAGTCCTGCCTCCTACCAAGGTGATAGCTGACAGCATACCCTAAGGAAAGACATAACTTGCATCTAGGTCAAATCTAGCTCTACAGCAAAAGGCACTGAGCACAAGCAGTCTGTACAGGGATGTTCCCCTATAAGGACACCCCTCCAAGACTGCAATATAACTGATTCACCAAAATTCATAGAGATAGAGAAAGTTAAGCAAAATGAGAAGACAGAGTAACTGGTCTCAATTGAAAGAGTGAGAGAAAGCCCCACTTACATCAATGGACAGATCATCCAAACAGGAAGTCAATAAGGCAACAGTGGTCATGAGTGACACAATAGACCAGTTGGACTTAATAGATATCTACAGGACATTATATCCAAAAACAAACAGCAGAAAGCACATTCTTTTCAAGTGCACATGGAATGTTCTGCAGGATAGATCATGTGCAAGGCCACAAAACAAGCCTTAAATTTAAGAGGATAGAAACTATATCAAATAATTTTTTCTAACCACAATGGTATAAAGCTAGGAATCAATTACAGAAAGAAAAACAGGAAAATACAAACATGTGGAGACTAAACAGCATGCTTCTAAAAAACCAATGGGTCAATGAAGAAATGGAAAGAAATCCTGTGTTATTGGACTGGAAGAATTAAAAAGTCCATACTACCCAAAACAATCTACAGATTTAATTCAATCCATATCAAAATACCCACAACATTTTTCACAGAACTAGAACAAATAATCCTAAATTTTATATAGAAACTGAAAAGGCCCTGAATCCCAAAGCGATCTTGAGAAAAAAGAACAAAGCTGGAGATATCATGGTCCCCGACTTCAGACTGTACTACAAAGTTACAGTAATCAAAACAGAATGGTACTGGCACAAAAACAGAACATAGATCAATGGAACAGAATAGAGAGCCCAGAAATAAACCCACATACCTATGGTCAATTAATCCATGAAAAAGAAGGCAAGAATACACAATGGAGAAAACACAGTCTTTTCAATAAGTGGTGCTGGAAAAACTGTACAGCAACATGTAAAAGAATGAGATTAGAACATTTCCTCATACCATGTACAAACATAAACTCAAAATGAATTAAAGACCTAAATGTAAGACCTGAAACTGTAAACTCCTAAAAGAGAATATAGGCAGAACACTCTTTCATATAAATTTTAGCAATATTTGTTTGTCTTATAAGGCAAAAGATATAAAAGCAAAATTATAAAAATGGGACTAATTAACCGTAAAAGTTTTTGCACAGCAAATGAAACTATCAGCAAAACAAACACAACCTAATGAATGGGAGAAAATATTTGCAAGTGATAAGACCAACAAGGAGTTAATATCCAAAATATATAAACAGCCCCTACAACTCAATATCACAAAAACAAACAGCCTATTTAAAAATTTAGCAAAAGACCTGAATAGATATTTTTCCGAAAATGACATACAGATGGCTAACAGACACATAAAAAGATGCTCAACATCATTAATTATTAGATAAATGAAAATCAAAATAATGAGATATCACTTCACACCTATCAGAATGGCTATCATCAAAAATTCCACAAATAACAACTGCTCCTGAGGATATGGAGAAAAGGGAACCCTTGTACACTGTTGGTGGGACTATAAATTGGTGCTGCTTCTGTAGAAAACTGCATGGAGATTCCTAAAAAAATGAAAAATAAAACTACCATACAATTCAGTAATTTCACTCCTAGGTATCTAGCCCCCCAAAATGAAAATACTAACTGGTAAAAAATACATTTAACGCAATGCTCATAGCAGCACTATTTACAATAGTCAATATATGGAAACAACCCAAGTGTCCATAAAAAGATAAATGTATAAAGAAGATGTGGTATGCATATATATATATATATATATATATACACACACACACAATAGAATACTACTCAGCCATAAAAAAGAATGAAATAATGCCATTTGCAACAACGTGGTGAACCTAGAGAGTATTATGCTTAGTGAAATAAGACAAAGACAAATACTGTAGCTATCATTTGTATATGGAATCTAAAAAATAAAACAAATTAGTGAAAATAACAAAAAGGAAACAGACTCAAAGGTATAAGAACAAACTAGAGGTTACCAGTGGGGAGAGGGAAGTGGGGGGCAAGATAGGGTTAGGGGATTAAGAGATACAAACTACTATGTACAAAATAAATAATCAACAATGATATATTGTACAGCACCAGGAATTATAGACATTATTTTGTAATAACATTAAATGGGGTATATGGGACTTCCTTGGTGGTCCAGTGGTTAACACTTCATCTTCCAGTGCAGGAGGTGTGGGTTTGATCCCTGGTTGAGGAGCTAAGATCCCACATGCCTCATGGCCAAAAACCAAAAAATATAAAACAGAAGCAATACTGTAACAAATTCAATAAAGACTTTAAAAATGGTCCACATCAAAAAAAAAAGTTAAAAAAAACCAAATTAAATAAATGGGATATAATCTATAAAATACTGAATCACTATGCTGTACATCTGAAATTAGTAATATTGTAAATCAACTATATTTCAATTTAAAATAAATAAATAAAGTAGGTAAGTTAAATATATACTTCTTTGTATATTTTGGATAAATCTTTCACCAGATGTGTCTTTTGCAAATATTTTCTCCCAGTCTATGGCCTTTCTTCTAATTCTCTTGAGATTATTTCTCACAGAGCAGGAGATTTTAATTTTAATGAGGTCCAGCTTATTAATGATAATGAGTTACATCTTTGGATTGTGCTTAAAAAGGCATCACAACACCCAATGTCGTCTAGGTTTTCTCCTATATTATCTTCGAGGAGTTGTATAGTTTTGCATTTTACATTTAGGTCTATGGTCCATTTTGAGTTAATTTTTGTGAAGTGTGTAATGTCTGTGTCTAGATGCATATTTTTGCATGTGGCTGTCCAGTTTATTCAGCATCATTTGTTGAGGAGACTTTCTTTGTGCCATTGTATTGCCTTTGCTACTTTGTCAAAGATTAGTTGACTATATTTATTGAGAGTCTATTTCTGGGCTCTCTATTTTGTTCCTTTCATTTATATTTTTCTTTCTTTCTTTCTTTTTTTTTTTTTTTTTCCAAAACTACACTGTGTTGATTACTGTAGCATTATTGTAAATCTTCAAGTTGGGTAGCATCGGTCCTCCAACTTTGTTCTTCTCCTTCAATATTTTGTGGCTATTCTGGGTCTTTTCTCCATCTATAAAAACTTTAGAATTAGTTGCCAGTAGCTACAAATAATGCATTGTGATTTTTGTTTAGGATTTCTTTGAATCTACAGATAAAGTTGAGAAGAATTGGAATCTTGACAATATCTGTTCTTCCTATCTATGAACATGAAATATGTCTCCATTTATTTAGGTTTTTTGAAATTTTATTCATCAAAGTTTTGTAGTTTTCATCATACAGATCTTGTATGCATTTTGTTAAATTTATAGCTAAGTATTTTATTTTAGGGGATGCTAATGTAAATGGCATTATGTTTTTAAATTCAAATTCCACTTGTTCTTATTTGGTACATAGAAAAGCAATTGAAAATTGTATATTAATGTGTATTTTGAAATCTTGCTATAATTGCTAAGTAGTTCCAGAATTTTTTTGTTTTGTTTTTTTGTTGTTATTGTTGGCTCTTTCTGATTTTCTACAAATAGTCATGCTATCTGCAAAACAAAGTTTTATATCTTCCTTCCCAATCTGTATATCTTTTATTCCTATTTTTTTTGCCTTATTATTATTATTTTTAAAGGACTTTAAATGCTTGGCTTTTATTTATTTATTTATTTTTGGCTGTGTTGGGTCTTCATTTCTGTGCGAGTGCTTTCTCTAGTTGTGGCAAGCGGGGGCCACTCTTCATAGCAGTGTGCAGGCCTCTCACTATCACGGCCTCTCTTGTCATGGAGCACAGGCTCCAGACGTGCAGGCTCAGTAGTTGTGGCTCATGGGCCTTGTAGCTCCTCAGCATGTGGGATCTTCCCAGACCAGGGCTCGAACCCATGTCCCCTGCAATAGCAGGCAGATTCTCAACCACTGTGCCACCAGGAATGCCCTTTTTTGCCTTATTGAATTGGCAAGGATTTCCAGTGTGATGTTGAAAAGAGTGGTGAGAGAGTACATTATTGTCTTTTACCTAATTTTAGTGGGAAGTTTTTCACTTTCTCATCATTAAGTATGATGTTAGCTGTAGGTTTTTTGTAGATAATCTTTATGAGATTGAGAAAGTTTCCCTCTATTCCTTGTTTACTGAAAGTTTTTAATCATGAATGGGTATTGAATTTTCTCAGATGCTTTTTCTGCATTTATTTAATCATATGATTTTTCTTTCTAGTCTGTTGATATGATGAATTAAAAAATTGATTTTTATGTTGAACTAGTCTTGCATATCTGGGTTCAATCCCACTTGGTTTTGGTATATAATTCTTATTATACTTTTGGTAATATTTTGTTGAGGACTCATGCTCATGGGAGATAATCTCATTTTCTTTTCTTCTAATGTCTTTTTCTGGCTTTGGCATTAGAGAAATGTTGGTCTCATAGAATGAGTTAGGGAGTATTAATTCAGGTTCTAACCTTTGAAAAGATTGTAGAGAACTAGTAAAATTTCTTCCTTAATTGTTTGATAGACTTCATTAGTGAACCCATCTGTTCATAGTGTTTTCTGTTTTAGAAGGTTATTAATTATTGATTCAATTTCTTAAATAGATAAATGTCTATTCATACTATCTATTTCTTCTTAAGTGAGTTTTGGTATACTGTGTCTTTCAAGGAATTAATCCATTTCAACTAAGTTATCAAACCCCTGTGTTTTCAGTTCTCACCAGTAAATTCATTGGTTTAAGATTTTTATCTAGGATAACTCAGCTGAACTGAAAAAATATATAAAACGTGACTTGAGTAATTATGCTATTATCATATGGTAATATTTTTGTAATCAAGTTTTTTAGGTTAGATTTTTATCATGTAAGGAGGGCGAGAACAAAGAATGGGAAATGGAACTGTCAAAAATGATGGCGTATGGTAATAATTCAGAGTTTTAGCATTTTAGTCAATAAGGCCAGGTTGGGGGTGACTTGGAGAATAGGAAGTAAATAGATGCTTAGAAGAAAGTTATAGGAAAGCATAAAGCACTAAGAGGATTGGTCCAGGAGAAAATGAAGTCAGACTTCACTTTTGCGGACTCAGAACAAGAAAATGAACTTTTTGAGTTTAGAGTAGAATGGATTTCACTGTGGATCTTGAGCAAGTCTTAACTTCTCTGGATATTTGTATCCTCATGGGGATATTAATATTACCAATACAGATATCAAGGACTGATGGGAAGTTCATATAAGAAAAAATGTTAAGTGATATTCTAAGTTCGATATTGTAAACATCATTCAGTAATATTTTGATAGAACCTATCTACGAAATGAAACAAGAGAGGAGAAAGAAAATGTGTATCGATTAATAGTGACTGAATTAAGAAAATAAAATTCCATTAGTTTATCTTCTGAGTTCTACTTTCTGATGTAATGGAAAGCAAAACCTCTATTATATTTAAGTCCCCATGACACATTTTTTTTTATGAGGTAGATTATAAACTTGACTCATCAAATTATTAACTTTAGGGAGCCCATCCCGTACACCTGCAGCTCCCATTGGATAACTGAAAATATTGCTTCCTTTTCTTGGATGTGGTAAATTCCCAAAAGCCACTGGTGATTTAGAGACTTCTCTGAACCACTCCTGGAATAGGAAAGAAGTGTCAATGTTTTTAAATATGCTCTAGCTCCTGCTCCTTAGATTTAAGGAACAACAACAACAACAAAATAATTCTAAGTAAAAGAGAATCAAATAAGAATTTCCAGATATTTTCTTTATGAAATCAGATGGTAACTATTTATTGATATTTTCTAAACGAGGCAACAGGAGGGACAAACGAGTGGGAATAGATAATCCAGAGCTGCCTATATTCAACATAGCATCAAATTTAGAAGCAAATACAGGGCAGTTAAAAGTCCAGGCAGTCATTACTTAATCTTTACAGATATCTATTCCTTTAAAGGGTTTTGCTTTTGTTATTTTTGACTTTAAAAAAAAGTGTTTTTCTTTTGAAATAATTAAAGGGAAAGGAAGTCTAAAGAGAGACTGAGTGACATCCAATATTCCCTAATACCGTCTTGTTGCTTTAGGTGATTGGTATACTTAATTAAGGAGGGTCCTGGGTCTATCATCGACCAGGGTCTGACCTGGGGGTGGAAACAAGTGAGCTGTAACCTGACCGTGCCCAGGTGTGTGCCTGCAGGTCACACACTGGGAAAACATGTGGCCTCAGCAATCCTTTCCCAAGTCTGGCCCTGCCTTTAACTATTTCAGGTCTTCTCAAATGTCCACATTTTCTCATGCTTAGACGATGTCAGCATGCTTTCCTCTAGGTTAAGATTTCAAGTTGGAAAAGGAAGTGCATAAGGTTAAGGGTCTTATTTAAGGCTGTAAAGTCCGTGGCAAAGAATATAACTCATCTCTTCTGACTCCTAATCACTGCTCTGTTTGTTGTATTTGCTGCAACTCAGTTCATTTACCATGCACACTCACTAAGCCACACATACCTGTTACTTAACAGAAATCTGTTCTTCTTCTAGGGCATAATATTACTTTATTTTCTCTTCCTTTCTTCTTCCCTCTCTCCTTCCTTCCCTCTCTCCTTCTTTCCCTCTTTCTCTTTTCTTTCTCTTTCTTTCTTTCTTTCTTTTCTTTTTTTTTTTTCCATTTATCCATCTGTTCGTCCACCTGTCTACCTGACACAAGTAAAGCAGTCTTTGCTTTTACTGGGTTCCAGAAAACTCAGTCCTTATGCATCTAGAATGTAGTGTTAAGGAAAACACAATGACAGATAAGCTGTTTTCTCTGTGAATTTTCTTATATTACAAGAGGTATTTATTGATAGAAAGACTATGGATTGATGAGGGAGTCTCCAAATCCCACACACACAGAATTAGGGGGAGAAATTCAAGTGTCTTCTCTGTGGACACTCTTACTATATATTGTCCATGAGCCACAAGATATAATAACATAGAAAAAATCATTAAAAAATGATCTTACAAAAACTCACCACTTTTGAAAAAAAAGTACCTGCATCTGATTATTTAAGTGGTTTATATTTCAACCCTTTATTTATAATTCTATTTATGAAAAGCATTCTAGAACTGATAACATAGTTGCCTTAGTTTTTAAATAGAGTCAATGGACCTTATATTGAAGACTGTCTTCATTGTGAATATTAATAAACTAACTATTCTCCACTCAGTACCTTAAAGTCATGGACTACACTGATTGATTGACATCTTTTCAAAATGTCACATAAATACCCTTAGGAGCCATTAAGGTACAAATACCCATTTGGCCAAAGCCCACTTGAACTCCAATGGACTACCTTATGCTGGCACAATCAAGCAAAATTTTGTTATGTTGAGGCTAGATGTTCTAGTTCCTTTTGTTGGGGGAGTGGGTGTAGTAGTGTGAATGTGGACACTTGGGTCACAAGGTCTGAATTGCAAATTTACTTACAATATGTGAACTTTGGGCAAGTTAATTAACTCTTAAGAATCTCATTTCATACATAAAGTGAGAATTAAAAGGAACACTCAGCAAAATTGCTAACAAGAGGTAAAGGCACTAATAAAGTAAATGATCCAATTTAGTGCCAAGAATAAGTTGATGCTCAATAAATAAATGCCTTGCCCTTGTCTTTTCTGATGTCAGAATGACTGCTATTCAACTTCAACAAAGCTTCCAATCCTGTCATCCTTCCTGTTGCATTCTGCTGTCCTCTTTCCTCACCTTGCCTTTCTTTTATCTTTTTTTTTTTCCTTTTCTGTTTATATTTGCTTCCTTTTTGCCCCCCTCCAAGAATCTTTTTTGCAGAAAGTAGTAGCCAATTAAATTGGTCTGCTTCTTCTGATCAGTGAACTGATTAATTGGTGCTCTGGACTCTATAAGTTCTTTTTATGTTTGTAGCCTCACTGACTTCTTAATATATCTATTTTGACCACCAGGAATTCTTTTGCTATACCCTCACTCAAAACCCTCACCACTCCCAAACATGTGTACCTGTTATTTTAAGATGACATTTTTCCAGATACTTGTGCATACCAGACAACTGAGTTTTGTCTGTATTTAGGAGGTCTGAATTTGGGTTTACGAGCCTATGGTAAGGACTGCTATGAGGCAGAGATAGTAGATAAGGCTACTGTTTCTTTCCTTTCTCCTCTATTTTCTCCTGATCTTTTAAACCCATCCTGGAATGCCAGGATTAGAACTGCAGAAATTCTGAAATCTCCCTCAAAATGGCCTGTGTCACCTCTTTTTACACATAAATTGAACAACATTTTCCTTATCACTAAATTCTGCTGTTTTAAATTGGAGGTTGCTTAATTACAAGAGCATTTTCTGTCTTCACATCCTATTTTAATTTTTTCACTATTTCTTCTTTTGCCTATATCCTTATCCTTATTCTACTAAGAGGCTGGGATTTTATTTATAAATTGTACAAGACTTTCAGCAAATAAAACAGAAAATTTGGTCAATTATTAAGATTATTCATCTGCATATTACCAGAGGTATTTAAATTTTTGGTTTCTGAGAATACTAGTACATCAGTTTGGGTTATAAAGAGTTAATCAGGAAGAAACATGTCATGATATATAAGTCTGTGAAATAATGAGATAATTTTAATTTTATTATCTAAACTGCTAGTCCACAAAACTTCTTTTTAGTGGAATGTGTTGTGGGGCTGATACTGTAAGCAAACACTTGGGAAAATACTGGATACACAACTGAGTTTTCAGGTTTGAGCACTATCATCTGAAATACTGGCATAGTACTAGAATCAATTAAATAGTAGAAAATGTTTAGGTAAACAAATTATAAGAAGCCAACTGAAACATTTTGATTAGATTCAAGTTAGATTGGGAAGTAACTTCCCTTTTTCAAAGTTAATAATACCAAAAAACACACATGTTCCTGCACAATATAGGTGTTAATTGCCCCCAAAATCCAAAAAAGATGACTTTGAATTTTAAAAAGTGTTGTAAAGAGTGAATTCAGCACTTATTTCTATGGGACATGAAACAGGTTTTCAGTCTGTCTTCTAATGTGGCCAATATACCAAAATCAATTCAGATAATCTGGATTTCAAGCACTATTCCAGAGGAAAAAAATTCAGAAATTTTATTTTCCATTTTTATCCTATGTGACCATAGCTCTGGAATTGAAACATTCCCAATGGGGTAACTGTGAGGAAGAACATGCATTTCACTGACACACACAATCATTACTTTTAAATGTGCTATGCTGTTAGTCTATGGTTATGTCTGCAGCAAGCTTCAAGAAAATCAGTAACAAACTCTTTGTGGTAACTCTACAGTTTTCATCTAAAATCCTAATATGTATGTTCAATTCAATGTGTATATGTCTTTAACTCTGCTTGGAAGCAAGACCAAGGTAGGTCAGCTGTTTTTCTACTTTAAATTAATACAAAAATATAAAGCAGTAGTTTCAATTATAGTGATGCTGTAGACGGCGTACTTGCTTTTATCTAAAAATTCCAACTTCTACAGCATTGGAAACATTCTCAATCAGATCAGAGAAATTAAAAACATAAAGAATGCTTGAGAGAACAAGAAAGAAAGAGAGAAAGAAAGAAAGAAAGAAAGAAAGAAAGAAAGAAAGAAAGAAAGAAAGAAAGAAAGAAAGAAAGGAAGGAAGGAAGGAAGGTAGGAAGAGAGGAAGGAAGAAAGAAAGGAAGAAATAAAGATAATGCACTCCAGAGGGTAAATGGATAAGCAAATGGCAGTACATCACACTATGGAACCCGACACAGCCAGGACAGGGCATGAACTATTGACACACACACAACAATCTGCAAGGATATCACAGACATCATGGCAAGCAGAAGGAGCAGCATAAAAGGATCACAGGGCATGGTCCAGACAGAGTTTATGTGATAAAAATCAGACTGAGTACCAGTTGTGGGTGGGAAAGACAGGAGGCACATTCTGAGGAACATAAAGTTTCCATATTCTATTAGGGGTGTGGGCCACACGGGCATACCCATTTGTCAACAATGTACAGACAACATTTGTGCATTTCAACCCAGTGTAAAATTTGTTAAGAAACCCAGTCTCAAAGGGGCTGTGGGTAGAGCTGTAACTGTCAGGAGGAAGGTGGATGCTTACTATCACTGTGCTGGGTGAGCCTCACAAGGCACTCATCCTACTACTCTGCTGACTTTGTGTATGTTCAACATTTTTCCTCACAAAATTTAAAAAAAATAAATAAAATCAACATTAAGTATGGGGAAAGGGTCCTTTACATGATATCAAAGCTACCCCTTTTTACCTAAGGAGACAAGACTGTTGGAATGAACAATGTATTTATCTTTCTAAAACTTTTATATTGAGTATTATAAAGTGTAGCAGACATCATTTATTTCTGCCTGCCCACCATCTATTCCACATTCATCTAGTAGCACCAGGTTGACTTTTCTTTTTCTTTTTTCCTCTGCAACTACCATTTTCTTTCTTTTATTTTTTTTTTAATATCATTATTGGAGTATAAATGATTTACAGTGGTGTGTTAGATTCTCTTTTATAACAAAGTGAAACAGCTATATGTATACATATATCCCCATATCTCCTCCCTCTTGCATATCCCTCCTACCCTCCCTATCCCACCCCTCTAGATGGTAACAAAGCACTGAGCTGATCTCCCTGTGCTATGAGGCTGGTTCTCTTTTCTCCGCACCCTCTCCAGCATTTACTGTTTGTAGAAATTTTGTTAATGGTCATTCTGACTGGTGTAAGGTAATACCTCATTGTAGTTTTAATTTGCATTTCTCTAATGATTAGTGATGTTGAGAATTCTTTCATGTGTTTGTTGGCAATCTGTATAGCTTCTTTGGAGAAATGTCTATTTAGGTATTCTGCCCATGTTTGGATTTGGTTTTTCGTTTTTATGATATTGAGCTGCATGAGCTGCTTGTATATTCTGGAGATTAATCCTTTGCCTGTTGCTGCTTTGGCAAATATTTTCTCCCATTCCGAGGTTTCTCTCATTCTTTTCGTCTTGTTTATGGTTTCCTTTGCTGTGCAAAAGCTTTTAAGTTTCATTAGGTCCCATTTCTTTATTTTTGTTTTTATTCCCATGTGTCTAGGAGGTGGGTCAAATAGGATCTTACTGTGGTTTATGTCATAAAGTGTTCAGCCTATGTTTTCCTCTAAGAGTTTTATAGTATCTGGACTTACATTTAGGTCTTTAATCCATTTTGAGTTTATTTTTGTGTACGGTGTTAGCAGTTGTTCTAATTTCATTCTTTTACATGTAGCTGTCTAGTTTTCCCAGGACCACTTATTGAAGAGGTTGTCTTTTCTCCATTGTGTATTCTTGCCTCCTTCATCAAAGATAAGCTGACCATATGTACGTGGGTTTATCTCTGAGCTTTCTATCCTGTTCCATTGATCTATATCTCTGTTTTTGTGCCAGTACCATACTGTCTTGATTAATGTAGCTTTGTAGTATACTCTGAAGTCAGGGAGGCTGATTGCTCCAGTTCCGTTTTTCTTTCTCAAGATTGCTTTGGCTATTCAAGGTCTTTTGTGTTTCCATATGAATTGTGAAATTTTTGTTCTACTTCTGAGAAAAATGTCACTGGTAGTTTGATAGGGATTTCACTGAATCTGTAGATTGTTTTAGGTAGTATAGTCATTTTCACCATATTGATTCTCCCAATCCAAGAACATGGTATATCTCTCCATATGCTTATATCATCTTTAATTTCTTTTATCAGTGTCTTATAGTTTTCTGCATAAAGGTCTTTTGTCTCCTTAGGTAGGTTTATTCCTAGGTATTTAATTCTTTTGGCTGCAGTGGTAAAGGGGAGTGTTTCCTTGATTTGTCTTTCAGATTTTTCTTCTCTAGTGTATAGGAATGAAAGAGATTGCTGTGCATTAATTTTGTATACTGCTACTTTACCAAATTCATTGATTAGCTCTAGTAGTTATCTGGTAGTATCTTTAGGATTCTGTATGTATAATATCATGTCATCTGCAAAGAATGAAAGCTTTCTTCTTTTCCAATTTGGATTCCTTTTATTTCTTTTTTCTTCTCTGATTGCTGTGGCTAAAACTTCCAATACTACATTGAATAATAGTGGTGATACTGGGCAACCTTGTCTTGTTCATGATCTTAGAGGAAATAGTTTCAGTTTTTCACCATTGAGAACGATGTTGGCTCTGGGTTTTCCATATATGGCCTTTATTACATTGAGGTAAGGTCCCTCTATGCCTATTTTCTGGAGGGTTTTTAAAAATGTGTGTTGAATTTTGTCAGAATCTTTTTTGTATCTATTGAGGTGATCATATGGTTTTTCTCCTTCAATTTGTTAATATGGTGTATCACATTTATTGATTTGCCTATATTGAAGAATCCTTGCATTCATGGGATAAACCCTACTTGATCATGGTGTATGATCCTTTAAATGTGCTGTTGGATTCTGTTTGCTAGTATTTTGTTGAGGATTTTTGCATGTATGTTCATCAGTGATAATGGCCTGTAGTTCTCTTTTTTGTGACATCTTTGTCTGCTTTTGGGATAAGGGTGATGGTGCCATGTAGAATGAATGTGGGAGTGTTCCTCCCTCTGCTATATTTTGGAGGAGTTTGAGAAGGATAGTTGTTAGCTCTTCTCTAAATGTTTGATAGAATTTGCCTGTGAAGCCATTTGGTCCTGGGCTTTTGTTTGTTGGAATATTTTTAATCACAGTCTCAGTTTCAGTGCTTGTGATTTGTCTGTTTATATTTTCTATTTCTTCCTGGTTCAGGCTCGGAAGGTTGTGCTTTTCTAAGTATTTGTCTGTTTCTTCCAGGTTGTCCATTTTTTTGGCATATAGTTGTTTGTAGTAATCTCTCATGATCCTTTGTATGTCTACAGTGTCGCTTGTTAATTCTCCTTTTTCATTTCTAATTCTATTGATTTGAGTCTTCTCCCTTTTTTGTTGATGAGTCTAGCTAATGGTTTATCAATTTTGTTTATCTTCTCAAAGAACCACGTTTTAGTTTTATTGATCTTTGCTATTATTTCCTTCTTTTCTTTTTCATTTATTTTTGTGATCTTTATGATTTCTTTCCTTCTGCTAACTTTGGGTTTTTTTGTTCTTCTTTCTCTAATTGCTTTAGGTGTAAGGTTAGGTTGTTTATTTGAGATTTTTCTTGTTTCTTGAGGTTGGACTGTATTGTGGTAAACTTCCCTCTTACTACTGCTTTTGCTGCATCCCATAGGTTTTGGGTTGCCCTGTTTTCATTGTCATGTGTTTCTAGGTATTTTTTGATTTCCTCTTTGGTTTCTTCAGTGATTTCTTGGTTATTTAGTAGTGTATTGTTTAGCTTCCATGTGTCTCTATTTTTTACAGATTTTTTTCCTGTAATTGATATCTACTCTCATAGTGTTGTGGTCAGAAAAGATACATTTTTTTTTTTTTTTTAATTTGCGGTACATGGGCCTCTCACTGCTGTGACCTCTCCTGTTGTGGAGCACAGGCTCCAGATGCACAGGATCAGTGGCCATGGCTCACGGGCCTAGCCACTCCGCAGCATGTGGTATCTTCCTGGACCGGGGCATGAACCCGTATTCCCTGCATCGGCAGGTGGATGCTCAACCACTGCGCCACCAGGGAAGCCCAAGAAAAGATACTTGATTCAACCTCAATATTCTAAAATTTCACAAGGTTTGATTTGTCACACATGGTATAATATATCCTGGAGAACGTTCCATGATTATTTGAGAAGAAAGTGTGTTTTGTTGTTTTTGGATAGAATATCCTGTAAATATCAATTAAGTTCATCTTATTTAATGTATCATTTAAAGCTGTGTTTTCTTATTTATTTTCATTTTGGATGATCTGTCCATTGGTGAAAGTGGGATGTTAAGTCCCTTACTATGATTGTGTTACTGTTGATTTCTCCTTTTATGGCTGTTAGCATTTGCCTTATGTATCAAGGTGCTCCTCTGTTGGGTGCATAAATATTTACAATTGCTATATCTTCTTCTTGGATTGATCCCTTTATCAGTATGTAGTGTCCTTCTTTATCCCTTTTAATAGTCCTTATTTTAAAGTCTATTTTGTCTGATGAGAATCGCTACTCCAGCTTTCTTTGGATTTCCATTTGCATGGAATATCTTTTTCCCTCCCCTCACTTTCATTCTGTATGTGTCCCTAGGTCTGAAGTGGGTCTCTTGTAGACAGCATATATATGGGTCTTGTTTTTGTACCCATTCAGCTAGTCTATTGGTGGAGCATTTAATCCATTTACATTGAAGGTAATTATTGATACGTATGTTCCTATTACCATTTTCTTAATTGTTTTTTGTTTGTTATTTTAGGTCTTTTCCTTCTCTTGTGTTTCCCACTTAGAAAAGTTCCTTTAGCATTTGTTGTAGAGGTTGTTTGGTGGTGCTGAATTCTGTTAGCTTTTGCTTGTCTGTAAAGATTTTAATTTCTCTGTCGAATCTGAATGAGATCCTTGCTGTGTAGAGTAATCTTGGTTGTAGGTTTTTCCCTTTTATCACTTTAAATATGTTCTATATCACTCCTTTCTGGCTTGCAGAGTTTCTGCTGAACGATCAGCTGTTAACCTTATGGTTAATCCCCTTATGGGGATTCCCTTTTACGTTATTTGTTGTTTTTTCCTTTTTGCTTTTAATATTTTTTCTTTGTATTTAATTTTTGATAGCTTGATTAATATATGTCTTGGTTTGTTTCTCCTTGGATTAATCCTGTATGGGACTCTCTGCGCTTCTTGCACTTGATCAACTATTTCCTTTCCCATATTAGGGGTGTTTTCAACCATAATCTCTTCAAATATTTTCTCCATCTCTTTCTTTTTCTCTTCTTCTTCTGGGACCCTTATAATTCCAATATTTCATGTTGCATTTAATGTGCATTTAATGTTGTCCCAGAGGTCTCTGAAACTGTCCTCCATTCTTTTCATTCTTTTTTCTTTATTCTGCTCTCCAGTAGTTATTTCCACTATTTTATCTTCCAGGTCACTTATCCGTTCTTCTGCCTCAGTTATTCTGTGTTTGATTCCTTCTAGAGAATTCTTAATTTCATTTATTGTGTTTTTTAACATTGTTTGTTTGCTTTTTAGGTCCTTGTTAAAAGTTTCTTGTATTTTCTCCATTCTATTTCCAAGATTTTGGATCCTCTTTACTATCACTACTCTGGATTCTCCATCAGGTAGACTGCCTATTTCATCTTCATTTGTTTGGTCTGGTGAGCTTTTACCTTGCTCCTTCATCTGATGTGTGTTTCTTTGTCTCCTCATTTCACTTAATTTATGGTGTTTGGGGTCTCCTTTTAGCATACTGCAGGTTCATAGTTCCTATTGTTTTTGGTGTCTGCCCCCGGTGGCTAAGGTTGGTTCAGTGGGTTGTGCAAGCTTCCTGGTGGACATGGCTCATACCTGTGTTCTGGTGAATGAGGCTGCATCTTGTCTTTCTGGTGGGCAGGACTGCATCTGATGGTGTTTTTGGCATGTCTGTGACCTTATTATGATTTTAGGCAGCCTCTCTGCCTATGGGTGGGGTTGTGTTCTTGTCTCGCTAGTTGCTTGGCATAGGGTGTCCAGCATTGTAGCTTGCTGGTCGTTGAGTGGAGCTAGGTCTTAGTGTTGAGATGAAGATCTCTGGGAGAGCGTTTGCCATTTGATATTATGTGGACATGGGAGGTTTCTGGTGGACCAGTGTCCTGAACTCACATCTCCCACCTCAGAGGCACAGGCCTGACACCCAACCAGAGCACCAAAAACTGTCAGCCAGATGGTTCAGAAGAAAAGTGAGAAAAAAGAAAGAAAGAAAAATAAAATCAAATAAAGTTATTAAAATAAAAAAATAATTATTAATAATAAAAAATTAAAAAGTAATAAAAAAGAAAAAAAAAAGAAAGAAGAGAGCAACCAAACCAAAAATCAAATCCACCAATGATAACAAGCACTAAAAACTATACAAAAAAAAAAAAAAAAATGGGCAGAGATAACCCTAGGACAAATGGTAAAATCAAAGCTTTACAGACAAAATCACACAAAAAAGCATACACATACACACTCAGAAAAAGAGAAAAAAGGAAAAAAAATATATCTATATATTAAAAAAAAGAGGAAGAGAGCAACCAAATCAATAAACAAATTTACCAATGATAATAAACTCTAAACACTACACTAAGATATACATAAGACCAGAAACAAATTAGATGCAGAGAGAAAACCCAAGTCTACAGTTGCTCCCAAAGTCCACCACCTGAAGTTTGGGATGATTTGTTGTCTATTCAGGTATTCCACAGATGCAGGTACATCAAGGTGATTGTGGAGATTTAATCTGATGCTCCTGGGGTTGCTGGGAGAAATTCCCCTTTCTCTTGTGTGTTCGCACAGCTCCTGGTGTTCAGCTTTGCATTTGTCCCCTCCACTGCATGTAGGTCGCCTGAGGACATCTGTTCTTCACTCAGACAGGATGGGGTTAAAATAACTGATTAGGGGGCTCTGGCTCACTTAGGCTGGGGGAAAGGAGGGGTACGGAATGTATGACGAGCTTGTGGCGGCAGAGGTCGTCATGACGTTGCACCAGCCTTAGGCACGACGCGTGTTCTCCTGGGGAAATTGTCCCTGAATCACAGGACCCTGGCAGTGGTGGGCTGCACATGCTTCTAGGATGGGAGGTGTGGACTGTGACCCGTGCTTGCACACAGGCTTCTTGGTGGCTGTAGCAGCAGCCTTAGTGTCTCATGCCCATCTCTGTGGTCCACGCTGATAGCCGCATCTTGCGCCTGTCTCTGGTGCTCTTTTAGGCGGTGCTCCGAATTTCCTCTCCTCGTGCACCCTGAAACAATGGTCTCTTGCCTGTTAGGCAGTTCCAGACTTTTCCCTGTACTCCCTCCGGGCTAGCTGTGGCGCACTAGCCCCCTTCAGTCTGTGTTCAGACAGCCAACCCCAGTCCTCTCCCTGGGATCTGAACTCTGAAGCCCTAGCCTCAGCTCCCAGCCTCCACCCGTCCAGTAAGGTGAGCAGACAAGCCTCTTGGGCTGGTAAGTGCTGGTCAGCCCTGACCCTCTGTGCAGGAATCTCTCCACTTTGCCCTTTGCACCCCTGTTGCTGCACTCTCCTCCATGGCTCCAAATCTTCCCCCCTGCCACCACTTTTCCTCCTTCACAGCTCCCTCCCAGAGGTGCAGGTTCTGTCCCTATTCTTTTGACACTTCTTTTATTTTTTTCTTTTGCCCTACCCAGGTACGTGGGGATTTTCTTGCCTTTTGGGAAGTCTGAGGTCTTCTGCCTGCATTCAGTAGGTGTCCTGTGGGAATTGTTCCACATGTGGATGTATTTCTGTTGTATTTGTGGGGAGGAAGGTGATCTCCACATCTTACTCCTCCACCATCTTGAAGGTCTCCCCCACCTTGATTTTTCTTTGAAGAAATACCCAGCCATACTGCATACAGTCCAAAAGTAAGGAAGAATCAGTATCTGTTCTTCCTGCCCAAGGAGAGAGCAGTGGCTACACTAATAGGATTCTCTGTCCCAGAAATTCAAATTTTATCAAATTTTTTCTATGAGGACCTGTATAAAAAAAGAGAGCTGATTCTTCTTTCAAAAACACACAAAAGAGACTGTTTTTCAGTTGTCAGGCCATTGGCTGACACATCATGAATGTCCTTTCCTACTTGGCTTTGATGGTATTTGAAAAATCTAGTTATAGACTCTACTGGGTTTTTCACATGCCCCATTTCTGTCATCTTAAATGAATCATGACTGCATCAACCAATCAAGTAAACATCCCTTTCCTGGCTCAGCTCTGTGCCCACTTAAATTCTATAAATACAAGCTGGACGTCACCTACCCTGATATTCACTGGACACCTCAATGAGTCCTAAGCTGATGAAATTTTGCCACTTCCATGTTACTCTTGAGCATTGAAAACAGTGATTTAGTCTTTTCACAGAGATTTTTGTCTGATGCTATGAGTGGTATGGATACTTGTACAATTATGTGCATGTAGTAATGGTAGGGTTTAGAGGGAGACTGTGGATTTTGCCCAGTGAAAGCACAATCCTACTCCCATTCTCAGAAGTGAAAAAAAAAAGAAAAAGAAAAAGAAAGAGAGAGGAGAGAGAGAGAAAGAAAATTAAAAGAGAGAGAGTTAATATATTGATCCAAGTGTTGACAAACTATAGCCCGCAAGCCAAATTCGACCATACACATCCATTTACGGATTGTCTAAATGGGGCAGCTTTTGTGACCCAATGGCAGAGGTAAATGTGACAGAGATCACATGATGGGCAGTGTCAAAAATATTAACTATCTGATATGATTTTACTTATATGTGGAATCTAAACAACAGAACAAACAAACAAACGTAACAAAACAGGAACAGACTCATAGAGAACAAACAGGTAGTTGCCAGAGGGGAGGGATGAAGCGGGATGGGGAAATAGGTGAGGGAGATTAAGAGGTACAAACTTCCAGTTATAAAATAAATAAGTTAGGGGAGATGTGATGTACAGCATAAGGAATATAGTCAATGATATTGTAATAACTTTGTGTGGTGACAGACAGTAACTATACTTAACCATGATGATCATTTTGTAAAGTATAAGAATGTTGAATCACTGTGTTGTACACATTAAACTAATATAATATTATAAGACAATTATACTTCAATAAAAAAATAAACTAAATAAATTATTTAAAAATATATTTACCATCTGGTCTTTTACAAAAAAGTTTGCCAACACCTGGGTTTAACTACATTCTATACACTGATGAGAGGAGAGCTGAAAAATTTTGTAATAATGCTGTTTGGTGTCCATCCTTATTTTGAGATTTCCAAAAGAATGCCATTTGGAAAATCTGGATATAAAACCTTCACTTCTATCACCTATAAGGCTATTATACCTAACCAGTCATTTAACTTCTCTGAGTCTCAATTTCCTCCTATCGAACCTAGGATAGCAGTAACACCTAATTCTAGGACTTACAGTAAGACCTGTAAGTATACCCTAGTATATTTGAATATAATCTATGAAGTTTGAGCTGTCTTAATTTTAATAAAGAACACTCAAAGGTAATCTCAAAATTCCCCAAATACATTCTCTCTTCCCAGAGGCAATTACTTCTACGCATTTTTGTTAAAATTCTAGACATTCTTGTCTCCAAATTTAAATAGTATGCTATTTCTATTTCTTCATTTAGCAACTTGAAATTTATCTGTTGAATTCCTCTTATGGTAGGTAAGAATTTCATGTGTCCCACTTTCAGTTTATCTTTCTACAATTCTATTTAACATAATTAAACCTTTACATCTTGTTCTACTTCTTTCTCCTTTTTACTTTTCAACTCTGTCAGATCTACTATTACTTTTAATTTACTAATATTATTAACATAATTTCATTACATTCTGAAATCATTACAGATCATGTATTTTTCCAAATGAAAGGTTTTTTTTTATAGGGACTGGACTAACTTGAATATATACATTTATATGTCATAAAATAGTCAGCTGACTACTATATTTAATTTAGTAAATTAGTAAAAGATAAGTATATGAAAGTATATTCTATAGACATACTATTAATTTAGAAGTATTTTCTTACTTTTCTGTTGCTATGGAGCAATTCTTTTCAAAGTCTTTACATATATCACCGTCTTCTCTAGAGATACTTGTGAAGTCATTAGAGACCGTTTTGGAATCATCCTTGCTTCTATCTTGACTGGTTCAGATACAGATATTTTTGAGTTCATACAGTGCTGTCACTGTAATTTTTTCTCAAGCTTCAAGTTACCAATTACATTTAAAATTTTAATCTGTAAGAGAAAAGTCATACACTCCATAATATAACCACTTACTTTGTTTTTAAAGAGATCTTGAAGAGGTATTTTATGTTTTCACTTATACGTGGAATTTAAAAAAATAAAACAAAGGAATTAATATAACAAAATAGAAACAGAATTACAGATACAGAGAACAAACTAGTGGTTACCATTGGGGAAAGGGGTGAGGGGAGGGGCAAGATAACAGAAGTGGAGTAAGAGGAAGAAATTATTAGGTAAAAATAAATAATATACAAAGATATAATGTACAGTACAGGGAATATAGCCAATGTTCTATAATAACTTTAAACAGAGTATATCTATGAAAATATTGAATCACTATGCTATACACCTGCAACTAGTATAATATTGCAAATCAACTATACTTCAATTAAAAAATAAGATATGTTTGCAGTAACTTTCATCACTTGCAATGTGAGGTCTAGGAATAACAACCAAATTTGTGTGAAATTTCTTTGCTTCTATTATTATTAACATGATATTTAATGCCATAAGAATAATAAAAATAATAAATAGTAATAAACAATAATAATTCTCCTTCTTTTTTCTCCTTCTCTTCCTTTTCCCCAACTTCCTCCTCTTCCTCCCCTTCCTCCTCTTTCTCTTTCCATCTCTTTAGATGGCCTATTTCCCCCCTTGTGGAAACTTTTAAGACCTTCCAGTTCTATCTTTGGCATTCTGTAATTTCATATTTGTGTGTCTAGGTTTTGCTTCATTTTCATTACTCATGCTTGGCACTTGACAGGCCTTTTCATTTTGAAACTGCATGTCTCCCTGGTGTCTATTAAGTCTCTTCTATTACTCTGATAATTTCTTCCTACCTCATTTGCTCATTTCTCTCATTAGACATCAAAGTTTTGGAGTTTACTCTCCTGTTTCTTATTTTTTCTGTCACAGTTTGTCTCTTCTTCCTTTGTTCCACATTCTGAGAGATGTGCTTATATTTATTTCTCAATTCTTTTTTTTTAAATCTTTTTTTCCCTTTGCAACCATACTTTAAATTCCTAGAAATTCACTCGTTCACCAATATTTCATTTTTCATAGTAACTTGTTCTTGTTTGATGAATACAATATCTTCTCACATTTCTCTAAGAATAATTATTAGAGATTTTCTGTTTTCATCTCCCCCCATCTCCTGTTGAAGTCCATTCTTAATTCTATTTGTTTTTTTCCTTATTTTTTTTAAACCATCTATTCTTTATGCCAAAATATTCCTCAACTTTCTGGAAATATATCTGTCCCTATTCAAGAATGTGGAAGGAATAAGTTTTACTTGAAGCTGAGAGTGCACAGGTAAGGCTTGTTGATTGATGGACCTTGGTTTAGTGTCCTTGAGAAACACCCACAAAGGCTATAAGAAGAGCTTTTTTCCTGCAGTCCTAAACCTTCACTTCCCAAGTTCTCCTTAGACAACTCAAATTTTTTTAAAGAATGATTGTGTGTTTTTTCTCGGGAGTATATACCAGGTTGCCAATATTTATGCCTGCTGCGTGAAGGGGGAAATTGACTGTTGACCATCACTTAATCCCTCTTTTCCAGGCTCACTTTTTCCTCCCAGTCTAATGCTAGAACCTCTCAAAGGCCTGCCAGCTAGCCTGGCAGCTCCCTCAGCATTAGTCTTCTCTACATTCATTCTGGGCTGTGTCTTCCCCTTGACTTCATAATACATTTCCCATACACTTTCTGCTTCCAGAAATGTTGGAGAAGCTCTGGTGCTCTGATGGCCTGGGGTTTCGTAGGTTTATGTCTATTTTTATTCCTTACTATCTTTTACATTCATTGGCAGGGTATTTGGGAGACAGAGAAGGAAAATCATATGGTCAGTAACCTGTCTTGAACTAGAATTCAACCTTCAGGTATTACTTTGATTATTTCCCAGTTATTTCCCAGTTTGATTATTTCCCAGTTATTTCCTTTGTATTATATGTTCCTTTCATGAACAATAATACAAAGTTATCACACTGGAAATAAAGAAGATAGATACCAGATACTATCTCCTGTAAAAGTTTAGCTATATTAGCCTTGATTCACACAGCACTCACCTCTTCCTTTGGCAAAGATGTTTCCATCAGTGTCTTTTCTAGAAGTTAGTTACTGAGAGAAGCAATTTTCAGTTTTTACTTCTCTCACACTGCACAACTACATCTCTTAAAACTCTTTCTCATTCTCTCTAAAATATGTTTTAATTGCAATCTATCTAATATAGTTCTATTCCATAATCTATTTAGAAGATCTTGACCTTGCCATTGAGATGTGACTGTGGTATATATCTGCTAGTGTCTCAAAGCAGTGTTCATTCTGTGTAGATGGAGAGTGTTCTCTAGTCAGTAAAGGGTGAACAGAACTTCTTGTTGAGTTTCAGGCCAGCTGTCCAGGTAACCTCCTCTGAATTCTTTTAACACCAGCTGTGGCATATTGCTCTGACCTTGGCTTTCACCTATTTCCTCTGCATCTGGCTCAGCCCATTTTGGCATTCTCTGATATTCAAAGGGCTTTCTTTTTCCTTTTCTCTCTTTTATTTTTTTCCTCCCTCCTCCAACACATGTGTCTCCTCCTTCATGTGTCTCAAAGAGGCAAAATTCCTCTTTTGGTGGACACTGATTCCACACTGAAAATCTCTGGAAGCACTTAGGTTTTTTTTTTCTCCTGATGTAGGCACTCTCATATTGGGTCATCATGGATTCGAGAGGTGTGGTGTAACTTGAAAGCCAGACATGTCTGAAATGATGCCAGTCCAAAAGACTTGTGGCCAAGATAACTCTTTTGTAACTGTTTCAGCCTTTGTGCACCATGTGCCCTTTGGCATTTAAATAGGTTTGTCAAAGATAAACAAACAAAGCCAGACACTAGCTAATGTGGTAAGGACAAACCTAAATCAGTAATATGCTGTTGCAATAGGGAAAAAGGGCCAGTGTGAACTGAATTCAACTTTTATTTGTACAGGGGTGACTGGCTGTTTTAAAGGGAGAATGAGGGAGTAGGGAGGGGTTAAGTGGGGGCCCAGTGGAGTCAGGGACGTGAAAAATTACAAAATGGGGGAAGGGGGTTAGTCCACATGAAACCCCTCTGGGTTTGCTAACTGGCTAACTGGCACTTATGGAAATTAGGCTCCTACCCTCCCATAGATGCAGGGAGACAGGAGCTGGCTGGAATAGACAGTGCATTCTTCTGGTAGCCTTGAGTTTTCTCAGGCAGGTACTTTAAGGGGGCTAGGGTCATCCTAAGGATGTGGCTGTGAGCTTTTAGAAACTATGTTGGTGTTTTGTTTCCTTCTTTGCAGCCCAAGATTGGATCCCAGCAGAGAAAGGTCTCAGATAACCCTGGATAGTGTTTGGTCAAGAAGAGAATCTTTTTCAGTGTATCAAGGGTCTGGTCTGGTTAACTTAATCAATTAATGGTAAGTATCAGGATCCTGGCTCCAAATTGCAGGTCACAGATTAAAGGGGAAAAAAAGACCGTGTTCCAGGTTCTCAGACTAGGTGTGGCTAATATATAGTTGGTCACTAGGGAAAACTTTTGAGGTATAGTGGAGAATTTAGTTTAAGCCATGATGAAAAGGAGAATACTCCACTCAAAGCAAGTATGCTTAACTGCTATGCAGCCTGTTTATCATTCATGGGCCTTTCCATAGAAGGTGTGCTCCCATTTGTCAAAAAACTGAAAAGAAAATAGAACCCAATACATTCAAGTGTAAGAGGTCTGGGGGTCATGAACTGACAGAGGAAAACAAGCTTGGACAGAAAACAGAGATGAAGTCTGGATGTTACTCCAAGCCCCTGCTATTCATTACTCTTGCTGCAAAGAGTTTGCAGTCCAGAGATTAACATTTTATATTTCCATATGCTTGAACATTTTTGAGTGCTATTAAAGTTGCCCATAGAAAATGCGGGTCACACTGACTATTTAGACTACACTTGCCAGGCCATATTTTTGAAACCTCACTTCTATTTTTGTGAGTTAAAATTTTGCAGGTGGTAAGGTGGTAGATGCAAATATCACAATGTGAATATGAGCCAATTAACCAAGAACCACATTTTGTAAGGTTGAAACCACCTAATTGTTCTGTGTCTGCAGCTAATTATTTCTGGGAGATATTTCTGCATATGGAAAAGGAGTTTGTTATTATAAGTGAGTGTACTACAAAACAAAAGTTCTGCTGTAGTATATCAAGGGCAGAGAGATCACGTCTTCCTTCTGTTTTATAAACTACCATAAATCACTTTGGGCCCATGGATTCTAAATGAATATGAACTGCTAATGGCAACATGATTCTAAAGTTTGGAAAACAAATCAAATAGCTGGATGCAGTGAATAATATCCAAGATATAAAATATTAACAGAATTCTGTGTGATTGGGATTGTTATTAACTCATTGACTGCTCATAGATTCAAACAAGTTTTGAGCTGGAAAGAAATATGGAGGTCATTTATCCCAATGACTTTATCTTAAAATTTGGAAATTATGACTCACATAAATTATGTGACCTACCCAAAGTGTGATGCTGTCAGGCCCCCAGAATGTATGAGGTCCACACCAGTACTTCCAACTACGGACCCCAAACTTCCCCGATTTCTTCTTTAGTGTTAGAGGCAGCACATGTCTATGGAAAACGTGTGTCTTAAATCCATGCATGCCAGGTCATAATTAATTTTATGGCAGGAGGCTAAACTTGTTCTTATATATTGGTCTGTCCAGAGGAAAAGTGGGCAAAACATGCAGTTTTATGCAGCTAGATCTTAATTTTGTTATTATTGCAGCTGCTCAAGTTTTTATTGAGCTATGCCCCAAGGCTTTTTAAATTGAGGGATCAATTATTTCTAAAGTCTAATAATTAAGTAAATTAATGAGCCTAGTCAGAAATCTGGCAACCTGATTATAAGGATTAGACACAAGAAATATTAACAAGACGGAGGTTTTTTTCCCTCTTTACAGGAAGATCTTTTAAAAACCTTTAGACTATGCTTCATAGACGTAAATGAAGTCTGACACTGAGATCCACAAACAAGCCAGTGTGCAAATTCAGCTTACAGATATAACTTAATAGCAGATGGGGGTGGGAAGGGCAGACCTTGTTATCTGTTTCCCCGCCCTGGCCAAAGCAATTTTGAGTTCAAGAAAATACACCCTCTAGAAATACAGAAGAATATTACTGTGTTCGTGTCCCTTCACTTAAAGATAGCAATTGATAAATCATGATATGTTCAGAAGAAAGTAATCATAATATGCACTCAACAACCATAAGATGAAGCCAAGTTAAAGAAATTAGGAATGTTGGCTTGGGGAAGATTGATTCCTGGAGTGCATGATAGATTTCTAAAAATACTTTAAAAGAAAACTATGCTGACTCTGAATGACCCTGGAGAACGTACCTAGAGATTCAGCTTTTGGTTCTAAATGCTCTTCTGTGTTATTGCTTTGCTCCTAGAACAATGACTCAGTGCCAGCCTGGGTCTGCTGTTTGGTTTTCAAAGTGCAGTCTGAGAGAAGAAGTTACTTCTACCTAGTTTCTGAACCCACAGAATTTCTATTTAAATTCCTGCCTAAATGGGCTTTTTATTTCAGCCCCAGTTCCTGAACTTTGGGTTTGGTAAGTTTTACAGCCCTCTATCCTCTCACAGGACCAGCTTGACTCCATGTCTTTATGCTAACCTAACTCTCTGGTCTTCTACATATCATTCATCTGAGGGTCCCTTGATCTATTTCTCACCCAGCTACTGTGCTGCTTACTTTGCCTGATTCAGACATAGAGATGGACAAGATTTGACATGCTTGTATAGTGTTTTGACACGATGGGTGCTTATCTGAAGGAAATTTTTGGTTTTAAAAAGGCAGGAAAACTCCAGCATAGTATTTTTATGTTTGTATCCTCTTTATGGCTTAACACCATGTTCTTATAGTATCCTATCATAATGCAGAAGTGCAGAAACTGAGATTTGAATGCCTTGGGTGGCTTGCCTGAGATCCCACAACAACCAAAGGCAGGCCTGGAATATGGATGGTTATCTGATGGCAAAACCCATGCTGTTTTCACTACAATGCCCTCCTCTCACTATTTCATGCTCCAGATTATGATTCATTTTTATACAAAGACAGTGAAAACTACAATAGGACTCTTTATGAAGTACAGTCTGGTGTAGTCCAGGTGTGTTCATTACTCATACAAGACATAATTATTAAAACCAGTGTTCCAGGACCTTCTAAAGTTTAAAAGCTCTTACAATCTTTACTTAATTCCTTATTGCACAAAGGATGTTTTGTCCTGGAGATTCCAGATGAATATAGCTAATGAAATGGAAAACTTTTCCATAAGTAACCAAATGATGAAACCTGGAAAAAAGGCTAAGGCCTTGAAGTTAGAGTGAGAAAAACTAAGAAATACGTTCAGACATACAACAAACTACATTGGGAATTGGACTACTGCAAAAAGGCTTTCTCTGAAGCTCCCCAGGGACACCAGACCCCACTCTGAGTTCTGCTGACTCTTTTGATTCCTCTCAGTGAGCTTCAGCAGCTGTGGTGGGTGGGCTGATGTGAATGCCCTGCTGGGAGAGTGGACAATTGTGGAGATGGAATTCCCAGCATCCTAGGTAAAGGGTCTCAATCTAGTTGAGGAAATATCTCAACTGGAAGAGAAAGTGTGATGAAATGAGAAGGCCATGCCCTTCAAGTCAGGTGGAGCTCACTAGCTGTGTGATTTAGCCCATATTGTTTGTTTATTTTTCTCTGAACCCCATTTGCCTCATTTGTAAAATAGTTTTAATGCTGCTCATTTCATCAGTTTTGATGTCAAATTAAATAAAATATCATTATATTAAGTGCCTTGCATGAAAACATATTCAATAAACATTTCTTATTTTCTATACTCTTGGGCACAGAAAAATATGTCTTTTCCAAATCAGTGTGCACTGGAGAAAATAAACCATGTCATTTAATTTTTTTTTCCTTGTCAGTATATGAGAATGGCAGGGCTGCATTATTAGTTTTCAATATTACCTCTCCTCTTTAGTAGGAGAAACAGTGCTCCTTCCTCTTTTCCATGTCATAAATGGTCCTCCTAATATAATATAGTCTATTGGGAAGAATAATTGCCCCATGGCATTTTTCTTATCTGATATAATGTGGGTGCATAATAAAGGTTTGATAAAAGGAGTTGTTATCCAAGAAATCCAGGCAAAATAATGTGTTTGCTTGGATTACCTAGGTAAACGTATCACAGTGTACTTGACAGATAAAAACTGGCTATTGATTATGTTGCATCAGTGATTGCTCAATTTTATATATAAAGTATAATGTGGCTGGAAGGAAATTCCTGGTAAAAAATCTGTAAGCATTAACTTCTTGTCTCCATTGACCAGAGTTGCTCCTGGCTCATAACACCATGCATGGTTTAGTAAGCAATTTGTAATATAAACACAGCAGATTTGACTTGTACTTCCATAATTTAGGCAGGGTGGTTCTGTATTATTTTTTAGATTGAAGGTAACTATGTAAAAAATTCTACAGTATCATCATTAGAGATTACAACAAATGTAACTTGTCCTTCCCACAGATAATATCAATGTAAGCAAAAAGCATACTTTTTCAGTTGAACATGTCATCTTTCCAAATAGGAGCAATTACTCTCTTCCAGAAAATTTTCTCTATCTCCCACTACAAAAAGGGAAAGCAGATTAGAGTTGAATTGGCCACTATTTTGTAAATAGAATGTGAAAAGTACTAACTGTACAGAAAAGGGTTGATAAGTGAATTTCATTAAAATTAAAAATGTCTGTTTATCAAGCCAAGCTACAGGAGGGGGAGAAGAAATAGAAAAACATATTTGACAAAAGACTCATTTCCAGACTAAATAAAGTAACTCTACCAAAAAGAGACTGACTTAATTTATAACTGGGAGAAGATTTGAACAGTTACTTCACAAAAGAAGATACCCAAATAGCCAAAAAACATGAAAATGTACTCAATAGCTTCAATCAACAGGAAAATAGAAATTGAAACAACAATGTGAGATCATCATACAACCACCAGAATGGCTAAATCAACTATTCAACCAGCCAGCCAACCAACAGACATCTAACAATGTCAGTGAATGATGAGGACAACTAATGGAGAGAAGGACAGCCTACAAGCAGAGAATTCTCATACACTGATGGTGGGAGTGTAAATTAGGCCAACCACTTTGGGAAACTTTCTGTCAGTATCTACTATGACTAAACACATGCATCCTCCATGAACTTGCTGTTTTAATCCTACATATTCACCCAATAGAAATACATAAATAAGTTCTTCCAAGGCCATGGTGGTACCAGAATTATTCATGATATGCCTCAAATGAAAATAATCCAAATGACTATCAACAATGGAATAGATAAAATGCAGTATGTTCATTCAACAATTAAAAATAACAGATTGCTGCATACAACTGCATGAAGGGATCTCCAAACATAATGTTGAGCAAAAGAAGCCAGATAACCAAAAGTACATACCATATATCAATTAATAGAAAGTTCTAGAACAGGTAAAATTAATCCAAGATTAGTCAGAAAAGTGCTTACTTTTGAGGGTTTAATGACTGAGTAAATCAGTAAGGGAGATTTCTAGAGAGATAGTCATGTTCTATATCTGTGCTTCTCAAATTTCAGTGTACATATGGATTTCCTTGGAAATCTTGTTGCAATGTAGATTGTGATTCAAAATGTCTCAGTGTGACCTAAGTTTCTTCATTCTAACAGGCTCCTAAGTAATACCAAGACTTCTGGTAAATAGATCACACTCTGAATAGCCAAATTTGATATATTTTTCTGAATGGTGGATGCACAGGTTTATTTGTAAAATTTCATCAAACTGTGCTATGTGGACTTTTTGTATATATGTTATATTTCAATTAAAAGGTCTATATATAAAATAAATGCTTCTTGGAATGGAAGCCCAGAATGAAACTTTTGGCTGCATTTTCTAAGTGACAGAGATAGAACCTGGAAACTGTAGATTTTGATTGAAAGCAACAGACCAACTTTGAAAAACTTAAATCAACAGGATATCCATTGAAATTGTAAGGAGCACCTTAAAGAACAGGAGGGAAAACCTAAGGACCATGGTTGAAAAGGAAGAGACTCAAGTAACACTAGTGGGCCCTGGTATCAGGAATTCAACAGACTAGTCTGCACACCACTGTTGGAATAAACAACCTCAAACATTCAGCTATTCTGACCTTCTCTTTACAGTTCAAAAGCCAAGGAGCGCATGCCCACTTTGGCTAACTTAGGGGTACCTGCCCATCCACAAGAGGGGGCAGGGTGACTGATTCACGTACTCTCATCAGACTCCATCTAAAGTGGGTGAACTATTTTCCAGAAGGCATGTTTTGGTGCATGTTTTCAAAAGATGGTTGGACTGATGCTGAGTTGGCAAAGACGTTGATGTGGAGGAGTCAATCAAAAGAAAGATTCATTGGGCTTCCCTGGTGGCGCAGTGGTTGAGAGTCCGCCTGCCGATGCAGGGGACATGGGTTCGTGTCCCGGTCCGGAAAGATCCCACGTGCCGCGGAGTGGCTGGGCCCGTGAGCCATGGCCACTGAGCCTGCGCATCCTGAGCCTGTGCTCCACAACGGGAGAGGCCACGGCAGTGAGAGGCCTGTGTACCGCAAAAAAAATAAAAATAAAAAAGAAAGATTCACTGAAGCTACCGAGTTTAATTCTGTGATAACGTGTGTGTATGTGTGTGTGTGTGTGCGTGTGTGTGTGTGTGTGATGGCAAAGTAGGAGCAGCCTCAAGCCAGCATTTATACAAGACAGTAAAAATGTATGGGATTGCTGCTCCTTACTTGATTCACTCTGAGGTGTTTTAATGCTTACAAGTGCAATTTTGGAAAAAGCTCAGGAAACAAAAACAGCAACAAGTAAGCATGACCCATACTAAAGACAATAGGAAGTCTTCATTATTTCTACTATCGTTCTAAAGACAAGTGCTAGATCTGGTGTGAACTTGGATTGCTAATAGGGCTTTTTATTCAGTTCCTCTAGTGGAAGTAAGTTGCTGCTAGGGTCGTGTTGAGCTTCTCAAAACTCTTGGGTAATGATGGAATCTAGTTGTTAACCTATGCTGTTAGTCATCCCAGAAGTTATTAATTTGTAATAATGGTCAACTGCCTATTTCCCACCCCTTAGGAAACTCAGAAAAGTGTTTTGGATCCATCTGGGTAGAAAGCACAGCATAGGCATAAGATCATTATCATCCGTGACACATTCAGGTCATGTTTCTTCCACATTTTGTTAGTTTCAATGAACCAGGGACTACTAATGAATGATTTCCATTAGATAATTTTGTTTTTTCTGTTTCAAGTTTCAAGTTGCCTGTCTGGATTTCATTAGCAGTGCAATGATTTACCCAAGAGGGCTTTGTTTCTTAACTTGATTGGGAAAGGGACATTGGGAAGGTGGCTGTCTTCGTGGGAAAGGAGATTTTTTTTTAACCTTGTAGTGATTGTATGTGTGTGTGGAAGAAGTTTGAGGAGTACAGTTTGCATTTGCAGCTGACTTTATCTTCCTCAAGCTATGTACAGTCTGTGTAAATTGCTGCATGCATATTTGTCACTCAGATACCAAAGCCATCAGCATTTTATTACTTAAGGTAAATTACTGCTTTGAAAGTAGAAATATTTAAGTAATGTATTGGACATGTCTGAAATCCTAATAAAAGAGAGGAAATACTGATTTGTGAAGCTAATTTTATTTATCTTTTTGTTTATATATTATTGCTTAATTTGGTTCTTTAGAACTCTACTACTTAGCTCATTTTGTCATGCTCTTTTTCTTCTTTGCTTTATGGTAATGATTTCACAGGTATAACTAGTACAGAACAGAACCAAGTTATTTCATCAGGTTGGTAAAATATGACATAAACATAGTATAAAAAAGTCTTACTTTTTTTCTGGAATCATCTGAATTGTTTGCTAACCAATGTCACAACTGTGTTTTTAAGAGAATTATTTGATGGGATGAAGTGAGGCATCTTCCAGTTAACTAGCACCTACACGTTCTCTCTACTTCTCACATCAGTGGATTCGTCAACTCCGCAGGAGACTGAAACCTTGCTACATGTTATTACTGTCACACTCTAGAATTACCAATCTATGTTTGATGGAACCCAGGTTGTGAAGTTAGTTTTCTTATGTAACCCTAGCATGCTAGGGATCATGGGTCTTTTGTCAAGTTACTGTTCAAGTCTTTTGCCCATTTATTCAATTAGATAAGTTTATCTGTTGTTGAATTGAAAGATATCAAAATGACAAGTAATACATGGAAGGTGTTCAATTGCCTCAATTAATGCCCATGAGGGTGAGCAGTCTCAGGGTACTCATGTTGTGGTCACCTTAACTTATTTAATTGGTTATGTCAGTAGCTACAGAACCATCTCAGGGTGAGGATGGTTAGGACTTGTGATTTGACATACTCAGCAAGGACTGCAGAGACTCCAGGGACCCATGGCAGATGGCTTCTTCCAACAAATATAAATCAAGAAAATGTAGAACACATAAATTATTGTTCACATATATTTTTAAATTATTTTTTAAATATTTAAAATATCTATAGAATTAATAGAACACAAATGGACTAAGATATAAATAAAACATGTTTAATAAATCTGAACAGTTTTCTTTTAATTAATTACATATTATTAAATATATTTAAAAAATAAAACATTTGCATTTCTGCCAGACAATGCCCATTGTGGTTGCCAAATTTAAAAATAAGTGGTAACACTTTGTGGTAGGCAGAATTCTCTGATGGCCCCTAAGATTCTTGACCCATAGTGCACATGCCCTTTGTAGTCGTTGTCTGCTTAATAGTGGACAGCCTGGTGAATATGATGGGATATCATTTCCATGATTGTGTTACTTTATACAGAAAAAGAGATTTTACAAATGTAATTAAGGTCCCTAATCAGTTGAATCTGAGTCCCTTCAAAAGGAGTTTGTAGTGGGTGGGAGCAGTCTAGATCTAACTGATGACAAGAAGCAGCAGCAGCAATTCTCCTGTTGGCCTAAAAGATATGAGTCACCAAGAGTCCCACATCTACAATGAATTGAATTCTGTCAACCACCAGAATGAGCTTAGGAAAGACCCTGAGCTCCTGATGAGAACGAACTCAGTTGTAGCTGACACCTTGATTTCAGCCTTGTTTGACATGAGCAGAGAACTCAGGTGCACCCTGGCCAGATTTCTGACTTTCAGAAATGAGGTAATACATGACAATTTTTTTCAGTCACTAACTTTGTGGTTGTTTTTGCTGCAGCAGCAGTAGAAAAGTAAAACAAACTTTATGCATATTATAATTAGAAGTGCATATCAAATGTACTGTACTCAAAGCTCTCCTACATTTCCTGTGTAATCCTTTTGACAAGGTACAAAGTAAGGTGGTTATCCACATCTATCTACCATTTCTTACCTATAAAGAGTAATTCAATTCCTACCTATAAGTGTGGATGACCATCCTACTTCACACGCTTTTGAAAAGATTACACAGAAAATATAGGAGAGCTCTGAGTACAGGGCCTGGAACAGGAGAAATGGTCCATAAATGGTCACTCTCCTTATTGAGCCAAGACCTTGTTCATGGCCACAGGCAAAGCAGCTCAGAAATTTTATGCACCATGATGGCCCGTTAACTCTCAGTTCTTAGTAACCAGATGAAGAACAGGCAACCTGTTTGGGCAGCAACTGCTGAATCCTGCAGTCGATAAGTGGTGGCAGCTCATACATCATAACCCTGGACCTCTCCTCCTTGAGAAAGTGCTGGAACAAAAAGAAAAGAAGACTTTGATTATTATTCCTCAGAGTGTCCCTATTTGGCTATTCTCATATGACTAAAGGGTGTTGTAGAAAAAACTTCAAGACAGCTGTAAAGGTAATATTTTGCCATCATATATAATCTTCATTTAATTGTCTGTAATGTTCTCATAGCTAAATAGGATGATAAGCAGGGCAACATTTGGTGGGGAGGGGAGGACGTTCTTGGAATTAACTAAGCTTTAGGCTTTTCAACTGAAGAGTGGGGAAAAAAATTCAGTGACAGAAAAACTGTGTTTATTGCACTAGACAAGTGACTAAAAAATTCTCCGTGGGGGAAAAAAAGAGATGATTTCCACCTAGGGCAGTTCAAGGCAATAGGATTATATATTTTTTTGTTATGAGCTACTTTTGCCCATAGATGTGAAAAAAAAAATAGCACATATCCCCCTCTGGCTTACTGTTTTGTAAGAATCATTGGTTTCTGAAAATACCCGTCCCCACAAGTGAAGGAGGATGAGGATGTTTTGTAGTATATTTTGCACATAAGTCCTGCTTGTAAGACTGTTAAAGACATCAGACTCTGGGAGATGAAAGGAAGATTTTGATTTATCTAAATACTTTTAGAATTTCTTAGCCTCTAGTATTCTGAACATTAGAGAAGTCTTTGAATTATTATTTTTTTCTCTTCAGGCACGTGAAGAAAGGAATGGAGGTGAGGAGAGATCATTCTGATGGAGTAAGAGTTGGCTTTTCAGTCTGTGTCATGATTATATTGTATTTCAAACATTTAGAGATTTTAGAAACATTCGTAAATGCATAAATCTTTCCAGAATTCTCCCACTACTAGTATGTTTGTCAATTATATAACTTAGAAAAAGGGCACCTGTCTCATTGCCCACACATACTAGGGACATTGATAAATAAATGCTATTTTGCTCTAAATAGTGTCACTTTTTTCCCATCTGGATCTTGTTACCTTGATCTATGCAGAAAGAAAGCATTTATTATTGAAGTAGCCAATCCATGAACTTTGCCATTCTTTTTTTCTAACTATACTGAAATATATGATATATATATAGTCAATATCCCCCTCTACATGTAGGCATGAACATTCTGTGTTTCCTGTGAGCTTGTATGTATATGTAAGAAGATAGCAACATATATCTGGAAGCACATGAGAAGGGTTAACTGCCCTCCCACACTCTGTTTTGTTCCGTGCTCTAAGCTTTAAGACAAATATCTCCTTGTTTTTCATCTTTAATATCCAATTCCAAGCTCACTAGGGAAGAGAGGATAGGATGCCACAAAACTCACTTTGTCTCAAATAGAATTATAACACAAACAAGACATACAACAGACTTTTCATGCTTCATTTTTTTCTTCATACTTCAGAAGACACCTGCCCCGGGGGCTTGTGGTTAATGGGCTGCAGAAGGCTCAGGTCATCGTTCAAATTCAGTAGTCCCCATGTGATGTCCAGTCTGAGATCAGTGATTCCAGAATACTTCACTTGTCTGAGTCTGCTTACCATGCAGCTTTTTTCAGGACTTGAAAGTCTTCTTACCACCCCCTCCCTGCATCCTGCCTCCAATGCCTTTTAAGACAGAAAGAAAGAGTGACCCTTGTGGGTTAGACAATCCTACATCAAGGTGAATTCTTGATAACCAGCTCTGTTCTCCCTTATACCTTGTAAACATGCTAATTAAGAGCTTGATTTTGAAGATCAAGGGAGAAAGAATCACGAAACCAGGGCCAGCAATGTCAACCATAACTCTTCCCACTTACTGCCTGAATTTTTTGCTGGCTTGCTTCTAAGGGTTCACCAAAGGGAGAGCGTCGTGATCTGTAACCTCTCAACATCTACATTTTAAAACTTGTCTTCAATAACAAAAGCAGACACCACAGACACAATTTGTATCACAGAAACTCCAAAGCATGACTTCTCCTCTCTACCCAGAACATTTTAGCACCATCATAACCACAAGACACGAAATGCTGTCTCACTCCCTCAACACAATGGGATTCTCACGGAGAGTCTCCTTAGGAAAAGTTTGCCTCTTTTCCACTTTTTCCAAGATGCATGCAATGAAAATATACAGTTCTTGGTAGATGACCTCAGGCTCACATACCTCTGTACTTGGGCATAAAGCCAACTTTCCATATTCACACCAGGGCCCGTCTTGACAGCCCTCACAAAGTATGTACAATGAGCTGTTAAGTTCCTACTTCTCAGGCAGCTACAGGTGTTAGCAGAGCAGATTTTCCTGGATTTCAAAAGTAGCACTAAAAACAACCCATAAATTGCCCATTTAGAAAATCTATGAATTTTACACATTTATTTCTATATTCATTTTTTAAAAAAAATCACGATCAGCATATGACCAAGTGAAATTAAATGACCAAGGTCAAGGGGGAAAGAGACAAGTGCTGTAGGTTCTCACATATTTAATAACATCGAAGAGTTAATTTGTCCCTGAGTTTTCTATGGGCCAGGAAAAAGGCAACAAGAGAGGGCAGTTAGTGGTTCTCAACATGAATGTGCCTCAGAATCCCTTGGAGCACTGTTAAATAATGAGATTCCTGATACCTTCCCTGAGACTTGCTCAACCAGCATCTCCAGGAGGAAATCCAACATGTCTGTTTTTTTCTAAGCATCCCCAGGTGAACCTAATATTCAGCCCATTTTAGAAATCACTGGGCTAAATGACTTGCTTGTTTTTTCATAAAGAAATATGATATCAGTTCTTAAAGAGAAGCAGAATATTCTGGAATTTAGATCTCCTTTAAGATGACTCACCTGACTCATTTCATATAGCCTGAAGTGATATAGGGCAAGATCTATTCAACAATATGTTTAATATGGTAAGTTTCATAAAATATGTTTTCAGATCATTTTTTTACTTATTTGATACTTTGTATTTACACTTCCACATTAAAATATGCCTCTAATGTATAAGTTACATTTCTAACAACAAAAAATGATCTGAAGTTGAGCTAATTAAACCAAAGTATGAATGAGAAAAATAACTTTACAAGCATAACAGCAATAAGATTTAGAAGCATGCATAGAGTGTGCAGATTTTCTGAATGAAGACTGTTTTCAGGAAAATCTCAATACTTTTCAGATTCCAAAGACCTGTCCCATTTATATATTTGTTGTTCATAGAGAAAAAAATCCTAAGGGGTCAGTTTTTAAAGGCCTTTTCATAAAGGCAAATTCCATAATTCTTGTAATTATATACACTATTACAGCAGTAAAACATGGAAACAGTAAGACATAAAATAGCAGAAGGGCTCATATTCTTTCCTTCAGACTATTTTCTCCCACCAAATCCTCCCTCCCAAAGGCAACCATGTTTATCATGGCCTGTTCTTAACCCTTCTAGTGTGACCTCCACAACTGGAACAGATGTTCATAGAAATGTTTGGCTTGTCAATTTCAGACATTAATGATTGACTTTCACTAGGAGAGAAGATACAACCTGTTTAAAATATCTCAATTCCCTACCCCATCAACATTTGAAAGGTAGATAAAAAATACTATTTTTAGTTCTTTTATTGGTTATTTTATAATACAAAATGACATTCCTTAAAAGTCTGTTTCTTGTTTTATTATTGGTTGAGGCATCTTTTTGCTCCCCTCTGTATAACATGGGGATTTTGAAGCCCCTAACTTTCCCTTCTATGTTCCTCCCCACAGGCATCACTCCTTTCCCCTTTCACATTTCAGCACAGATAAATAACTTCTAGACTATATGAAAATTATTTAAGTGTTGTCTATAGCTTAATTCTGTCTTAAAAACCTAATACATTATGACTCTATACATACATTATGACTGTAGAAATATTGTCCATTGCAGAACCAATAGGGTGTTACAGTTACATTTTCTTTACAAACTCAGTTTGAATGAGAGTGAAGAATGTCTCTGATTCCAGGTTGAATATGTTCTTTTTGCTTAAATCTCTTCTGAGTACTATGTTCATAATCATGCCATTTTAGGGTTTGCTTCATAATTGTCCCAAGATATTCTTTGTACAACCTTGTTTGCTATTGTGAAGTATCTAATTACATCTTTTTTATGTTTTTAAAAGATGCCTCTTCACCTTCTCATTTATAACTTCCATTTTTGTATGCTTTATATTTATTACTTAGGATTCATTCTTTTCTGTATCCAGGGACACACTGATTTCCTATTTTTTGTCCAGTCACTTTTCTTTTCTTTTCTTTTAGACCTGCCTGAAAGGAAATTATATCTAGTTAATTCTCCTGGGATCTTGCCACCATTTCTTCTATCACGTCATCCTCTTTTTTGACATTCACTCTCATTTTCTGAAGTATATGAAGTAATATCATCAAGGATACATAGAAAATATATTTTTTTAATCTGAAAAAATATCTATGCTTGCTAAATCTTCTGTTTTATATAAAGTTGAGAGTCTGAATGAAATGGATAGTTTTTAATAAAAAATATGATACTAAATTTTTTCTTGCAAATACAGAGCATTTCATCCATTAGCAACAAAGGATATTGACAGATGTATTAAAGTAATATTGCCTGGTAAACCCCAGCATCCAAATGGTTTCATAGGTAGAGTCTTTAAATCATTCAAGGACAAAACAATTCTGATGCTCTTAACTAATCCGGATCCCGGGAAAAAAGGAAACTTCCAAATTATTTTTACAGACCCAACATAACATTAACATCCTAAACTTACAAACCACACAACTAGAAATACATACATTTTACTTTTGAATATTGATGCAATATCTTAAATTATTAGCAAATAAAATTCAACTGGGCATTAAAGAATAAAATATTCTAACCAAGTGGAGTTTATTCATAATGACTTCAAAATAGAAAATCCATTCACAAAATACATCATATCCAAAGGTCAAAGGAGAACATTATTTACGAATATCTCAATGAATGTGGGAAAAAATTTGACTGCATTTAATATCCATATTTATTTTAATGAAATAGGAAAGAATTATATAATATTATATATAAAGAAATAAATTTAACTTCATATATAAATAAAGGAAGCACATTATATGTATCTGTATGTCAATAGAACTAGGCAAATGAAAGAAAGAGCAGATAAATACAATGGGAATATGAAAAGAAAATTATAGTTATTTTCATATGATATAAACCTAGAAATCTTAGGGAAATCATCAGAAATCAATACAAACAAGTGGTCAGTTACAAAATTAACAATAAAAATGATATTTTTTCTATATAGAAGTCAATATTGAAAATATAATGGAAGGGAACAAATGGTCTAAAGCTGGAGTCAGAAGAGTCAAGTGGTCAATATTTTAAGCTTTGCAGGTCATATGGTCTCTTTTGCAACAACTCAACCTTAAGCAACCATGGATGGTATGCAAATGAATGGGTGTGGCTGTGTTCCATTGAGCTTTATTTAAGCAAAAATTAAACGAGCAACATCTGGTCTAAAATAACAAACACCCAAGCACCTTAACAAGAAACATTAATTACTTATTTAAAGAAAACTAAAACTCTACTAAGACAAAAAAGCAAGTCATTTTGTGCTCCTTTACTGTAAGATTCAATACTGTAATGATGTCAGTTTTCCCAAATTCATTTGTAAATTTGATATACTTCATTTAAAATATCAACTGAAGTTCATCTAGAGCCCAACAGAGAAATAAAGAAAGGATAGGAAAGGGCAAATTAACAAAAAAGAACCATATACATAAAAAAAAATCTTGGTGGAAGTATAAATAAATGTGACCTGCTTGGAAGGCAGTTTTGTGACATCTGTCAAATTTGTAAAAGCACAATCCTTCTGATTCAATAATTCTCTGTTAGAAATTCACCCTATTGATGTGTCTGCAGATGTTACCGAGAGCTGTACTGTTTGTACTGTTCTACTCCTTTAACCATGTTCACATCTTACTTTGTTTATATTGTTACTATGGTCCCGGTCATGTAGGCAGGCTGTTAAAATATATTTTATTTATTTTTATACTCGTTTCTCTATTTTTTAAAGCCTTAGTAAATGTTTTGTTTTGTTCTAATATCCAAGAGAACATCAGCATACTCTGGAAATGGTTTGAAAGCTGAAATTATAATCTGGCTACTAGAGCTATGTTGCCCAATTGTGTACTATTGGCACTGGTGTACTCTACCCCCCCCCCCACCACATTAATACATGTTCCAATGGTAAAAAATGGTTCCACTTTAGATTAAGTTTGGGAATGTGCATTATCAAAATGTATTTAATAAGAAAACATTTTTTCTTTTCCCTTCATGAAGAGTTTGGTGAAATATAATCTTAGAGAAATTAAAATAAATTATACCAGGGTTCCTTGGGAGGATGGTTCTGAACTATATGTAATATAGTTGTTGTTTAATTGTTAATATTGTTATTTAAGTGTCCTTGGCTGCCAAAATTGAATAGATGTACATGATAGCCTGTTCACTTTTTTTCTCTTTGTTTACAAAAGCTGGGAGGTGGTGAGAAAAGGTGTTTCTGACATTAGCAATTCTCGAATGCCATGTTATATACCTCTGTACATTTTCCCATGAACTAAAGAAGAAGAAAAAAAAAAAGATCCTAGTTCTAAAGGGCAGAAAACCATAAGAGTTGATTAGAGCCAGGAAAAACACTCACTCTTTTGTGCAGACACCGTCTCCACAGCCTAGAAATGCACAGTTTGTCAGAAAAAAAGAAAAGAAAAAAAATTTTTTTTCTTCTGCAAACAGATTCAAATATTTGCCTTCTATCCGCCTGGCGTAATGAGGAAATGAAAAAAAAATGGCATGTCTTTTATAGCAAATCTCAGCATTTCTGTGTTAGGACTTGTGCGGCAGTACGTGGGGATTGTGGGGTGCTGTAGAGGACCTTGCACGGTGAGCGCCGGCTCAGAGTGAAGAGGCTGCACATTCTGACTTTCATAGCCTTACCCTCGCTGTTCTGCCTTTGACAGATCACCTCTCTTCCTAGTTCTTCTTCGGCCCTCCGTCCCCGCCCGCCCCCAGCTTTATTTTATGTTTTCATAGTCTCTGAAAATGCAATGGAGAATAAAAATGTGGTGAGACCTGCCACCAGCACCTATGCCCTCCAGTTCTAAACTGACAAAAATGTCAAGAAAGTGACAGTAAAATATGCAAAGAAAAAGCCCTGCAAACAGGAATAGACCCCAGACTGTTTGGCGCTTTCACCACACTGTGTCATGGTTTTCTAACAGAAATAGCAGTTGTGGGATTTATTATCTCTAACATCACTTGTTAAATTTTACACTATGCAAATGATATATAAAGAATACCAAAGAAAAGCTACAGAAGATGGAATAAGCAAATGGACAGATGGACTCCACAGAGAGCTAATGGAGAGACCTTTACCACCATCAGTGGAAGTATTGTTCCACCTCTGCAGATGTATAATAGTGTGAAGGGGGCAGGTAAGGAGAGTCAGCTCTGTCTAGCTAGACCAGTAATATGACTGAAAAGTTGAAATATACATCTATTTAATTGGACAACCCCTGTCAGATAACCTAGTTAATTTCACTGAACACTTTCAGCATTTATTCAGTATGATTCTAAATGGTCCCAAGCACATAGTCTTCCTGAAATGAAAGAGAACTTTTGAGAAGTTGTGAATAATAACTGTCACTGTTTTCTGAGCTCCTGATGGAGGCTGGGTATTTCAGGAATCATCCAAGTAATCTGTACAACTGTCTTACAAGTTATGTTTTTGTTTTGTTTTTGTTTTTTCCTCATTTGAGAAAGGAGGAAACTGAGGCTTAGGAGAGAGGAATTTTCTCAAAATCATAGAGTTGTTAGTTGACAAAACTTGGATTTAAATCTACAATTGTATGATCCCAGATGGCTGTCTTGACTCAATGTTCCCTCCATGAGAGAAAACAGTTTATTCAAATTCATTAATAAATAAGCTTATAAGCCATTATTTTAAATAGTGAACACAACTTGGGGCATGCTATAAGAAAGAGTTGTAGATATTTTGTATTTAGAAATTTAAAATTGTATTAACCCTTTCCCTTCTAAAATAAATTGAAAAGCTCCATAAATGCTCTTTATTTCTTTTAACCAACTGAGAAACCAAGGCATTTAAGAATGAAATGTCCTGTTTGGTTTACATTAATAACCACTGCACTCTTGTAAAAGCAGGAAGAAGCTTTCTTATAAAATAACTTCATCAAAGCAGAATTGGGTTATTCCCTTAAGTCATCAGATATCATGGATATGTTTATAACTGATGATTTTAAAGTGCAGTTGAAGTGCCATACTTAGATTGGGGTATGTACAAATTAATTGCATGTAAAATGGGCACCTCATGTTCTTAAAAAAAGAGAAAAAAAAAAAGCAGAAGAAGAAAAACAAAGGAAAAAAAAAGAGCAAGTGAGAAAGCACATAGGACTCAATTGCCCTTGAAATTTGCACACAACATTTGCCACAGGCAATTAATCTGCACACAGAAGAAGGGGAGGCCCCTGTAATCTTATGTGACTTATTCAAAGCACCCAGCAGGTGACTGGCAAAGCCAGGAATAAAACCCAGGGTGTGTGGTTCCCTCTCCTCTCTATGGACAGGCGGTGGGACCATCTACACACCTCCACTCCAATCACAGCTGTAAAGAGAGTCATAAAACTGCCATTGGAATCCAAATGTCATATCAGTGGAAATATCTTAGCCAATAATGACTCCAATGATAACCCCTTAATGTTCAAATAGATCCCTGTGGGCAGGAGAGACACAGCCTTTCCTTCAAGACAGCCAGCAGGGGCTTGGTTCAAAGCCAGAACACGCTAGTGTCCATAAGCCCCCATCTCTCATGGCACTCTTCCATAAATTTTATTACTTTAAAAGCAGAGTGTGAGGAAGAAAGAATAACAGCTTTAATTCAATTTACATATGAATAGAAGAATATATGCAGGTATTGGAAATGAACTTCTACTTAAAATATGAGCTGCAGAACAAAGACAGCCTGATTAGGAATTTTTGTATGAGATGACAATGCTCTCATTTACCTTAGCTGTAGTTCAAAGTGTTCTCAACAGGCTGTGACCATTTCCCGGAACTTTTCAAAACATTATTTTCAGCAATTCTTCTTTTTTCCTCATTTAAATTATTCCAGTTTACATTTTATGCAGATAGAAGGTATGTAGTTATTTTGAGTAAGAGATACAAATGTAAATAACTTATTTTGGAGTTAAGCCTCTTCCATCTTAATCTGGGCCATCAGTTGGTGGTAAACTGAAACAGTATTTTTAACCAGATGTAATGAATATAACCACATATGTTATTTATATTGGTCACATCTTATCCCACTGAAAGGTCTGTTTTGAAAACAAAAAAACAAAACAGAGGAAGGTCTTGCTGTATATCTTACCTTAGAGGAAATTAATATATTTGTATTTCTGCCTACCCAGAACTCTAAACCCCTGTGTTTTTTGCTAGAAATAGGAAAATTTATAGTGAGAAACATTTTGAATTCCCATTTTCTGTTTGTACCAGACACTAAATATAAATAGTGGAAAATTTATTTGCAATTAGTACATTGAAGAAGTCCTATTGTATACAAGAGCTTCCCACATCATTTACCAATCTTAACATTGTTTTGGTCAAAATCTTGTGTACCTGATTTTGATCATTAGTCTAATTGTAAGTTTACCAGTTCATTTCTTTCTTCACTATTTTTCTTTTCAAAATTCACAGTCATTAGAGATTCTGTGTTTCCTATATCAAATGCTAGTGTTGAAGTTGGTAACTTTCTGGAAATGAAGATGTCTTTCAGAGGTCTTTTACCTCTAAAACTGTGTTTATAATTTTCATAAAGCAAGAGAAGCATTCTACTCTTTCAACACATAACTAGTACATTACGTGGTCTTAACTGAATTTCACTAATCCTTTGAAAACAAGTCTTAGAAAACACTTCCCTTTTTTCTTGTAGTCAGTTCTTTATTTTCCTTGGTAGTTTGTGCATGGTATGATTTAAGTGGAAATTGAAAACCATACGCATTAGATTTTTAATCATAAGCATATATTTACACAGGCCTATAGGAGACCTAAAGGAAAAGTGAAATGGCCAAGAGAAAAATAAAAATAAAATCTAATTTTCCTACGGGCTGTGTTTCCTTAAATGGTATTAACTAACCAGAGATACCATTATTTTAAGTTGACCTGACGAACTATTTAGAAGTTAACAACACAACTTTGACTTTATATAGACTGAGTCTTTGACTCTGCCACCTGTTAACCACGTGATTTTGTGGAAGGTCAATTTCTCCATACTGTAGTTTCCTCTTATATTAAATGTAGATATGCATAGTACTAATTTCTAGGTTTGTATGAGCAAGTGAAATATTTAGCACCGTAGAGTAGGATCTTGTTATGTGTCATATTCCAATGTTGTTATTAATAGTAGTAGTACTAATAATAGTAATAGAGATGCTCAACCTTAGACACACACACTCAGAAGCACTGAAAATAAGCTTCCAAAAAACTAGCCCAGTACAATCTGTCCTGGCTATCCAGGCTATAGCACAGATTAGTGAGTAGGTGCCCTGTACTTTTGTCTCTTCTGTAATTCTCTTATCTTTCCTAACATGACCTATTTAACACTCTTTCACGAATGTCTTTTCTGCTTAATTTAATCAGGGTCAATTTCTGTTGTTTGCAACCCAAGAGACCTGATGTTCCCGATGAGACAACTTAGATATTCTGTTTCTCTCTGAAATCACCATGTTCCTCCTATAAATTTGATTCATAATATATTGTTACTTCAGTGACAGAATACTACTCTGAAATAGTTAATACAACTTCCAGTGCATAGCTTGCAGTCTCTAGAAAAATATGTTTCTGCATTTGCATGGTAGTGCCTTCTGGTCAACTCAGTCCAATGACCAGTCAAGTTGGTGGAACAAAATCAACTAAATTGGATGTTCATCTGCCTTGACCTTTCATGTCAGTCTAAAAGTATGATTCCATGCAACGTTTTGGTCACAGCTGTGCAGAGCCATGTCCCAGCACTGAATCTGCATGGATTATAGAGAAAATTATAGAGCTAGTATTTTAACATGACTTAAAAAAAATATTTTTATCTTTAATCTTAACAACCTGGAGTTTAAAATAGTAGGAGACTAAAGTATTTATAGTTTATATCATTATTACTTAAGCTTAAAATTATCTAAGGAATGTGCATTAATGGGGGAAATAAGGCTTTGAATATTTATTTGAAAATCTGGATTGAAACCCCAATTCTGTCACATGGTAACAGAGCCACTTCCATTGAAGTAGGTGATATCCTCCAAACAAGATTTTTCATCTGCAGAGAGGTCTTGGCTTAGGTGTCCCATAGGCTATAATGAGTATCAACTGAAAATGGATATCAAGTAGTGCTTACTGAATAAATGAATAAACATTGGACATGAATATAGTATTTTGTAAATTGGAAAGCCCTATACAAACTATAATAAAGCTACTCTGCCCAGCAATTCTATTACCCTTTTCTAGTGAGTCTGTTTCCCCATTCTCAAGATTAATGTTCTCTCTTCTCCCATACAGTCCCCTTTCCCTTTTTTGTACCCCTGTTGTCTCCCATTTTCAAAAGCTAAAGGTCTTGCTTCATACTACATTGAGAAAATACTTGTATTGGCCAAAAAGTTCATTCAGGTTTTCATCAGATGTTATGGAAAAACCCAAACGAACTTTTTGGCCAACCCAATATAAGCCAATATACAGTTCCACAAATTCAAAATGTTACTTTCATCTGTACCCATCTATACCTTTTCATATCCTATTAGAAATGAAGAAATCGTTCATACATGAAAGACTACAACATTTGTTTGTGCTATCCATCCCATCTCCTCTTGCCTTCAGATGGCACCTGATCCTTTGACTATTTCTTACCTAGAATGATGACTCTCTTTGCTTCCTACCCCTATGTCTGTGCTTTCTCTGTTTTCTTTAAAGGCTCATTTTCTCTATTGGTAAAATGTTGGCATTCCTCATGCTCAGTTCTAGCCATTTTCTTTTCTTTCTCTAAATTCTCTCTGAATGATCTCTGTTATTGTTGTGGTTTCAAAGATCATCTGTACCTTTCAGGATAGTAGTCTCAGCTGAGCTTCAGACCTATAGACTTAAATTCCTTCTTGACATCCAAAATGTACCCTGCCAATACACACACACACACACAAATCTATTTCTCTCATTTTCTGAGTTTCTGTAAAATCATCTTCATTCACCATTTCTGACAACTCTCTCACCGCATATATCATCAATTACTGTTCTTTCTCCCTCAAAAACAGGTCACAAGTTTGTCCGTTTATCTCCATCTCCACTACTTTCCCTGAATTCAAGCCACCCATGTCTCATTCTTAGATTAACACAAATAATAGTGAACCTATCTCTCTCCTTGTTCCAAATATTGGCCTCTTCCAATCTATTCTTCACGTATCAGCCCAAATAATATTTTAATAGCCTCTTCCTCTACTTAGAATAAGATCAGAACTATTTAACTACTGTAATCTTCAAAGCTTTGATTAATCTGGCAGGATTTTGTTCTTTCACCCATCCTTGGCCACTCTTTCCTTTGCCCATCACGTTCCATCAATGACTTTTTCAACCCGTGAGGGCACCAAGGACTTTCTCACTTTAGGAACTTTGTATGAGCTATTCCTTATGCCTGGAGAACACTTTCCTTTAATATTTGCTTGGCTCAGTCCTTATTTCCATTGTACCTCAGCTTAAATATGTTTACCACTTCACGTAAAACTACACCTTTACCCTTCCTTTAAATAGAACTATCCCAATTTTTTTCATAGCACTTATCAAAACTCATAATTATATTTTTACTTCTGTGTTTATTTTCCATCTTCCAAAATAGACTGTAAGCAAAAAGAAGTTATGTTTCAGACCCATTTTATTCTCCAGTGTATAGTGGGGCACAACACTGTCCCCAGCATATATTCATTCATTCATTCACTCAACAAATAATGGTCAGCTTCTATTAATAGTCCACTCCTAATGCCAACCTTTTTTTTCTTCTTTGTGCCAGAAATGCTAGAATTTGTTTATGGCTCCATGTTTCAACCATTTTGAGTACATGTGATAAGGATTTTTTTTGAAGATAAGATTTAGCAATTATATTAAAGATATTTTTCTGTATATATCTCATTTAAGGGCACTTAAATATTCCCATAACATTATTTTTTAATGCCCTAGGTTGTATAAAAAGTGTAAGTGTACTCTTTGAAAAGAATGAATCTTCTAAGCTTATCAAATTATTTATTTCATCAATGAACAGAGTTAACCATGCCAGAAATTTGAAATGTGAATATTTTTCAGATGTTCTTTTATCATTTTAGCCTGCTACCCAGTTTGTCATTTCAAGAATAGATGTCCTAACTCTACTGATGAAAGAGAACTTGCCTAGGCTGTAAACTCAATGAGCCATTAAATAGGTGACGATAATCTTGATAGAAGCTTGGAATATTTAATTAGTGCAAAAAGTACTCTTAGCCTGGGCTCAATTACTTCCATGGATACTCCCCCAAATATCAACCAACTATTTTGCATGTCCATGAAATGCTTTGGAAGACATTTAAGACTGAAAAAGGAGATAATATTTCATCTATTAATTGACTTTGACATGCTTGTGCATGTCCAGTAATAAAGTTTCAAACTGAATTCAGTTTAGATCCTTGAGATATTTTTAAAGGTGACATTGCTATCCTTAAGGTTACATGAAAGTAACTGAGAGGCTATGAAAACCTCTAGGCTAGAGAAGGGAAGTATATCATCTGGTATACCCAAAGCTATCATTTTTTTTTATACATTATATGCACTGGCCAAACACCAATAGAATAAAGAAAGGAAACAAGAAAATTATAATCTTGTAAATCATAATCATGATTGAAAAAATAACTCTTCAGAGTTGGTCTTTCAGAACAAAAGCAAACAGCTTAAAGGGATAATACAGTGGAGAGGAGGTAACAAGAAAGAGGGAGAAATGGGGAGGAGGGAGTGCATGCTTTAAGTAAGGGAACATATGGACACTTGACTTATTTTTAAAAGACATGACTCAGTATCCTGTTAGTTTATTTGATAGGAAACACATGTTATGGTCTCAAGAGGTGGGGCTTCTAAATTGGTTACATCATTCCTTTCCTTTATCAAGGTAAGAAAACAATAAGGAAATATTTGCTCTTCCAAATAGGCTCATGTTTTAGACAAAATGGAAATTTAGTTAGATGTTTTACAAAAACTATGTCACCCAGATTTCCTTACCTAAGCAGTCCTGAGATTATAATCCTGGCCCACATGGGTGTGAGAAGTAGGCTAAATGCTTATTCTCTGGGTTATGCAGCCTGATAACCAGCCTGTTCATCAGTGCCTCTCTTCAGTGCTTATAGCCTGTTCTGGGGGAAAATTCTGGACAAGAGACTATTATAGAGATCCATAGATGAAATTTTGTATCGTAAAGTAAAAATAATGTCAGTAGGAGTCCAGTAGCCATCAAAAAATATTCTATCCTTCAGGAGGACTTGCCCTTCCTATTGAGTGTGTTGGCATTTTTTGGTTGGCTTAGTTCTATCATCTACTGACAATGGATTGATTCTTATAAAATGTGACATTAAGCCAATAATTTATTTATTTGTTAGTCATTAATTGATTTATTAAGTATTCATTTTTGAATGCTAAATATGAACCAGGCCCTCTGCTTGACTCTGGAGGTACAAGGATGACTCAACATCAACTAGCCTAGTCTAGTTTTAGGAATAAATATGCAATAACTATAATACAAGGAAATGTTATTGATGCTGAGATAAAGTTTGTATCAGATTCTGTGTGAGCACAGAGAAAGTTTAAAATCTATCTGGAGATAAATGAACAAAAATCCTCCTAGACACTTTTTGGAAGTAGAGCTTGTAATGGGACAGTAAACATCTCTTCAGACAATGGACTCAAAGTTTCATTAAACTGTTCTATTGCAGGGGAAGTACCCAAATTTTAGTGTCTTTTTCAGTTTTAATTTTTTTATAATAACTGTTAGTCATAATGGATGACTATATAGTCAGTTCACTTGTAAAATCAATGAAGTCTGGAGTTTCCTTATGAGAAAAATTTAAACTATTATTCATTTCTTTAAAAAAAATCATAGGAATATTTAAGCTTTTTATCACTTTATAAATTAGTAGTCACATTTTTCTAAGGATATGTCCATTTTGTCTAAGTTTTCAAAGCTGTTAGCATATTGATAGTTGATAGTGTTTGCTTTTCTTGTAAAAGATTTATTGAGATATAATTCACATCTCATAAAACTCACCATTTTAAGAGTACAATTCAATTATATTTAGTATATTCACAGAGTTGTCCAACAATCACCATAAACTAATTTTAGAACAGTTCCATACCCTTCAAAAGAAACCCTAAACTCAGTTGTCAATCCCCATTGCCCCCCATCCCCCAGCACTAGGCAGTCATGAATATAAAATTTATATCCAGAAATTTGTCGATTTTGGACATTTTGTATAAATGGAATCCTACAATATGTTGTCTTTTATTACTGACTTCTTAGCATTTTTTTCAGACTTATTCACATTGTAGAATTCATCAGTCTTTATTCCTTTTTTTGTTTTGTTTTGTTTTTTTTTTGTTTTTTGTTTTTTGTGGTATGCGGGCCTCTCGCTGTTGTGGCCTCTCCCAGTGCGGAGCACAGGCTCCGGATGCGCAGGCTCAGCGGCCATGGCTCACGGGCCCAGCCGCTCCGCGGCATGTGGGATCTTCCCGGACCGGGGCACGAACCTGCATCCCCTGCATCGGCAGGCGGACTCTCAGCCACTGCGCCACCAGGGAAGCCCTTTATTCCTTTTTATAGCTTAATGATATTACATTGTTTGGATATACAACATTTTTTTATCCTTTCACCAGTTGATAGATGTGTGTATTATTTCCACCATTTGGCTGTTGTGAATAATGCTGCTGTGAATATTTGTGTAGAAGATTTTGTGTGGACATATGTTTTAATTTCTTTTGGGTATGTATCTAGGAGTGGAATTGCAAGGACATATGCTAATTCTACATTTAACTTTGTGAAGAGCTGCTAGACTATTTTCCAAAGTCACTGTGCCATGTTATATTAGCACCATCAGTGAATAAGCGTTTTGATTTCTCCAGATCCTCACCAACACTTGCTATTATCTGCATTTTTTATTATATCTATTCTGTGTGTATAAAGTGATATCTCACTGTGGTTTTGATTTTCATTTCCTTTACTGAGGTTGAGCATTCTTTCATGTGTTGATTGGAAATTTGTATCTTTTTTAGAGAATTGTCAATTCAGATCGTTTACTTACTCATTTTTTGATCTTTTTATTATTGAGTTATAAGAGTTCTTTATATATTCTAGATACACATCCTTAGATATATGATTTAAAAATACTCCCTTACATTGATGGATTGTATTTTCACTTTCTTGATGGTGTCCTTTGAAGCACAAGTTTAATTTGATAAAAAGTAATTTGTTATTTGTGTTCATACTTTTGGTATCATATCTAAGAAATCATATCTTGACAAATCTAAGATCATGAAGATTTACCCTATGCTTTCTTCTAAGAGCTTTATATTTTTAGCACTTAGATTCAGGTCTTTGTTCCATTTGGAGTGAACTTCTGTATGATGTGAGATAGGGATCCAACTTCACTTTTTGGCATATGTGTAGATGGTTGTCACCACACAATTTGTTGAAAAGACCATCCTCTGCATTGGACTGTCTAGGCAATTATCAGAAATCAATTGACTGTAAATATTGTTTTATTTTGGGGTTTTCAATTCTATTCCATAGGTTTATATGTCTCTTCTTATGCCACTGACACCCAGATGTAATTTCTATTGCTTTGAAGTAATTTTTGAAATTGGAAATATGAATCCTACAACTTTATTCTTTTTCAAGATTGTTTCAGCTACTTTGTGTCCTTTGAGTTTTCATATGAATTTTAGAATTATTTTATCAATTTCTGCAAATAAGCCAGGTGGGATTCTGATAGAGACTGCACTGAATCTGTAAATCAGCTTGGGGAGTAGTGCTATCTTAACAATATTAAGTTACCAGATCTATGAACATGGGATGTCTTTCAATTTATTCAGGTATACTTTAATTTCTTTCAACAATGTTTTGCATTTTGTACTTATTTCATAGTAAAAGTTTTGTATTTCATAGTAAAAGTTTTTATTACATTTATTCTTAAGTATTTTTTGTTTTATTATAAGTGAAATCATTTAATTAATTTTATTTTTGGATAATACATTTGTATACTTTAATTTCTTTCAACAATGTTTTGCATTTTGTACTTATTTCATAGTAAAAGTTTTGTATTTCATAGTAAAAGTTTTGTATTTCATAGTAAAAGTTTTGTATTTATTACATTTATTCTTAAGTAATTTTTGTTTTATTATAAGTGAAATCATTTAATTAATTTTATTTTTGGATAATACATTGCAGGTGAATAAATTTACTATTTATTTTTGTAAACTGACCTTTTGTCCTGCCAACTTGCTGAACTTATTTATTAGTGTAATAAGTTTTATGGCAGATTCCTTTGTATTTTCTATATACAAGATCACATCATCTGCAAATAGTTTCAATTCCACATTTCCATTCTGTATTTCTTTTATTGGATTTTCTTTCTTAATTACCCTTGCTAGAACTTCCAGTATGATGTTGAATATGTGTGGTGAAAGTGGGTATCCTTGTCTTTTTCCTGTTCTTAAGGGGAAGTATTCAGTCTTTAACCATTAAGTATAATGTCAGCTCTGGGAATTATGCACATTACCTTTAACTGGATGAGAAAGTTCCCTTCTATTCCTACTTTGCTAAATGTTTTTATCATGAAAGAGTGTTGGAATTTGTCGAATGTTTTCTCTGACTCTATTATATATCTTTAAAAAATTATTTTGACATGATGTATTTACATCAATTGATTTTCAGATGTTAGATCAATCTTGTATTACAAGGGTAAAGCACATTTTGTCGTGGTGTATAAAACTTTTCATATGTTCCTGGATTCATTTGCTAGTATTTTGTTGAGAATTTTTGCATCTATACTCATGAGAGAGACAACTCTAGTTTTCTTTTCTTGCAATTTCTTCATAATCACAGTTTTACCAATGAGGACATTACTAGCCTAACGTAATGAGTTAGAAATTTTTCCCTCCCTTTATATTTCTTAGAAGCATTTACAAAGGATTGGAATTAATGATTAAGGATTCTTTGGTAGAATTCACCAGTGAAACCATCTGGATCTGGGTTTTTCTTAGTAGGAAGTTTATTGACTACTAATTCAATTTCATAATTTTTTTTTTTTTTTCGGTACACAGGCCTCTCACTGTTGTGGCCTCTCCCATTGTGGAGCACAGGCTCCGGATGCACAGGCTCAGCGGCCATGGCTCACAGACCTAGCTGCTCCGTGGCATGTGGGATCTTCCCGGACTGGGGCACGAACCCATGTCTCCTGCATCGGCAGGTGGACTCTCAACCACTGCGCCACCAGAGAAGCCCAATTTCTTAAATTTTTATAGATCCATCATATTTTCCATTACTCCTTGAGTCACTTTCAGACTGTGTCTTCCTAGGAATTGTACATTTTTATCTAAATCGTCCAATTTATTGGCATACAATTGTTCATAGTATTCCCTCATAATCCTTTGTATTTCCGTTAGTTTCATAGTAATGCCTCCTCTCTCAATTATGATTTTATTAATTTGAAACTTCTCTGTTTCTTTCTTGCTGAGTGTAATTAAGTTTGTCCATTTTTTTTTTCCATTTTGTTGAGCTTTCCAAAGCACTAATTTTGGTTTCATAAGTTTTTGCTATAATTTTTCTATTATTTATTTCATTACTTTCCTCTCTAGTTTATATTATGTCCTTCCTTTTGTTTGCATTAGATTTAGTTTACTATTTTTTCTACAAGTGTCCTCAAGTTGGAAGTTTAGGTTATTGATTTTAGATATTTCTCCTTTGTTAATGTAGATGTTTACACCTATAAATTTCCCTCTAAGTACTGCTTTTGCTGCATCCTCTAAGTTTTGGTATATTACGTATTCATTTTTATTCATCTCAAAGTATTCTCTGATTTCCTTTGTGATTTCTTCTTTAACCAAATCTATGCAAGAATGTACTGCTTAATATTCACATATTTGTGAAATTTCCCAAATGTATTTTTATTATTGATTTCTAATTTCATTCTCAGTGAATGTATAACATATTTAGCTTCAATCCTTTTCAATGCATTGAGGTTGTTTTATACCTAACATATTTTCTATAGTTGATAATAGTGTATGCATACCTGAGAAGGATGTTCCACTATTAAGTAGATTTTCTGTTATATCTAGTTAGTTTATAACATTGTTCCAGTCTTCTATTGTGTTGCTTACCTTTCATTTATTTTTATAATGTAGATTTGTCTACAGTAACCCTTCCCACTGTCATCATAATATTATTTGTGTATTCTCTCCCTTTATTTAAACTTGCTAGAATGTTTTTCTACATTATGAGGTTTTCTTTTTTATAAACAACTTTTGCTTTTGTTGATCTATATTATATCTTTTGTTTTGGTTTTATTAAAATTATTAATAATATTAATTATCATTCTTTATTTTCAGTTCTTGCAGATTTTACTATTGTATCCATATGGAAAAACCCATATCTAGGGATTTTTTTTTCTAGTTTTATTGAGAAGTTACTGACATACAACATTGTGTAAGTTTAAGGTATATAAAACATGATGGTTTAATATATATATATATATATATATAGAGAGAGAGAGAGAGAGAGAGAGAGAGAGAGAGAGAGAGAGAGAGAGAGAGAGAGAGAGAGAGAGAGATGTCTATAGAAAGAATTACCACAATAAGTTAGTTAACACACCCATTACCTCACACATAGTTACATTTTTTTTTGTGGTGAGAACTTTTAAGATCTACTTTCTTAGCAACTTTCAAGTATACAATACATTATTGTTAACAATAGTCACCATGTTGTACATAAGATTGCCAGAACTTATTGATCTTGTAAATGAAAGTTTGTACCCCATGCCCATTATCACCCTTTTACCTCCATCCCACTCCAGCCCCTGGCAGCCACCAATCTACTCACTGTTTTATTGCGTTCAGATGTTTTAGATTTCACATATGAGATCATACACTTATGATCTTAAAGTATTTGCTTTTATCTGATGTAATTCAATTAGCATAATGCATTCCCTCAGGATTCATCCATGTTGTGGCAAATGGCAGGGTTTCTTCTTTTTAATGGCTGAATGATATCCCATTATATGTATAAACCCCGTTGTTTAATACTTAAGTCATTTTCATCTTTTGTTATTGTGAATGATGCTGCAATGAACATGAGGTATATATATGTCTTTGAGATAGTGATCTCATTTTCTTCAGATAAATTCACAAAATCAGGAGTGCTGGATTATATGGTAGTTCTATTTTTAATCTTTTGAGGAACCCCCATAGCATTTCCTTTAGTGGCTGTACAGATTTACATGCCCACCAAAAATATTCAAGTGTTCCCTTTTCCCCACATCCTCATCAACACATTATCTATTATCTTTTTGATGATAACTATTCTGCCAGTTGTGAGGTGATACCTCATTGGTGTTCTGACATGTATTTCCATGACGATTAGTGATGTTGAGCACATTTTTATGTACCTGTTGGACATTGGTATGTCTTCTTTGGAAAAATGTCTATTCAGTTCCTTTACTCCTTTTTCATTATTTTTTTTTGTCTTTTTTTTTTTTTTTTTTTTTTTTTTTTTTTTTTTTTTTTTTTGCTATTGAATTCTATGAGTTCCTTATATATTATGGATATTATCATACTTATCAGAAAAATGGTATGTACATATGTTCTTCCATTCCATAGTTTGCGTTTTCATTTATGATTATTTCTTTTGTTGTGTAGAAAGCTTTTTAGTATGATGTAGTGACACTTGTTTAGTTTTGCTTTTGTTGCTAGTATGTTTGGTGTCATATCCAAAAAACTTGATGCCAACACCAATGTCAAGAAGCTTTTCCCCAAAATTTTCTTCTATGAATTTTATAGTTTCATAACTTCTATTTAAGTTATTGATCTAGTTTGGTTAATTTTTGTGAGTGATGTAAGATAATGATTCAATTTTATTCTTTTCCATGTAAATATCCAGTTTCTCCAATAGCATTTATTGAAGATAATATTTTTTCCCCCACTGAGTACTTTTGGATCCCTTTTCAAATGTGCCTTGACCATATATGTGTAGGTTTATTTCTAGGCTTTTGATTCTGTTCCATTGGTCTATGTGTCTCTTTTTATACCAGCACCATACCGTTTTTATCACTATAGCTTTGTAATGTATTTTGAAATCAGGAAGCAAAATACCTCCAGCTTTGTCTTTATTTCCACGGATAGCTTTGCCAATTTGGGTGTTTTGTGTGTGTGTGTGTGTGTGTGTGTGTGTGTGTGTGTGTGTGTATGTGATTCTATTAGAATTTTAAGATCACTTATTCTATTTCTCTGCAAAATGTCATTGGAATTTTAATAGGATGGCATTGAGAGTAGAGATGGCTTTGGGTAGTATTGACATTTAACAATGTTAATTCTTCCAATCCGTGAAAAAGTAATATCTTTCCTTTTGAGTCTTCAGCTTCTTTTATCAATGTCATTAGTTTTCAGTGTCCGTTTTTAATCTCCTTGGTTAAATTTATTCCTAAATATTTGATTATTGTTGATGCTATTGTAAATGGAGTTATTATCTTCATTTCTTTTTCAGATAATTCAGTGTTAACATATAGAAATGCAACTGATTTTTGCATGGTGATTTTGTATCCCAAAACTTTGCAGAATGACTTGATTAGTCCTAACGGATTTTTTGGTTGGGTTTATATGATTTTCTCTATATAGGATCATATAATCTTCAAACAGTGACAATTTTACTTATTCCTTTATGATTTGGATGTTTTAATTTATTTTTCTTGTATAACTGCTCTGGCTTGGACTTCCAGTACTATGTTGAATAGAAGTGGCAAGAATGGGCATCTTTGTCTTATCCCTAATCTTAGAGGTAAAGTTTTCAATCTTTCACTGTTGAGTGCAATGCTAGCTATGGGCTTGTCATATATGGCTTTTATTATATTGAGATATCTTCCTTCTATAACCATTTTTTGGAGTAATTTTGAAAACAATTATCATGAGAAGATGTTGAGTTTTGTCAAACATATTTTCTGCATCTATTGAGATGATTATATTATTTTTATCTTTTATTCTACTAGTATGATGTATCACATTTATTGATTTCCATATATTGAACCATTCTTGCATCACATGGATAAATTCCACTTGATCATATGATTCCTTTAATATGCTGCTGAGTTTGGTTGTTATTATTTTAGTGATAATTTTTGCATGTATAATTTTTGCACATATTTGCAGGGATGTTCACCTGTTTTCTTTTCTTGCAGTGTCCTTTTCTGGGTTTTGTGTATCAAGGTAATTCTGTCCTCATAAAATGAGTTTGGAGGTATTCCTTCTTCATTTTTTTTGGAAGAGTTTGGGAAGACAGGTGCTAATTCTTTTTTAAATATTTGATAGAATTAACTAATTATTTAATTATCTGGTCCTTGGCTTTTCTGGGTTGGGAGATTTTTTGATTACTGATTCAATCTTGTTACAAAAATTGGTCTATTCAGATTTTCTATTTCTTCATGATTCAGTATTGATAGGTCATATATTTATATGTATTTATTAATTTCTTTCAGGTTATCTAATTTGTTGGCATATAATTGTTAATAGTAGGCTCTTGTGATCCTTTGTATTTCTGTGTTATCAGTTGTAACGTCTCTTTTTTCATTTCTGATTATTTTTACTTGAATCATCTCTTTTTTATTACTCTAGCCAAGGTTTTTCAATTTTGTTTATCTTTTCAAAACAACAGCTCTTACTTTTATTGATCTATTCTATGATTTTTCTGGCCCTTGTTTCATTTATTTCTGCTCTGATCTTTGTATTTCCTTCCTTCTGCTAATTGTAGGCTTAGTTTGTTCTCCTTTTCCTAGCTCCTAAATGTGCAAAATTAAGTTGTTTATTTAAGATCTTTAGTTTTTACTGATGTAGGCATTTATAACTGTAAATTTCCCTCTTGGAAATGCACTTGCTGCATCCCATAAGTGTTAGTACACTATGTTTACATTTTTCATTTTTTTCAAGATATTTTTAAAATTTTCTTTTTAATTCCTTCTTTGACAGCATTGGTTATTCAGGAGTGTGTTGTTAATTTCCATTTATTTGTAAATCTTCTGTTTTATCTCCTGTTATTGATTTCTAGTTTCAAACCACTGTGTTCAGAAAATATACTTGGTATTATTTCAATCTTCTTAAAGTTAATAAGACTCATTTTGTGATCTAACATGTGATTTATCCAGGAAAGTGTTCCATGTGTGCTTGAGAGGTGTATACTGAGGATGGACTGTTCTGTATCTATCTTTTAGGTACATTTGATCTAAAATATAATTCAAGTCCAATGTTTCTTTATTAATTTTCTGTCTGGATAATCTATTCATTCTTGAAATTGGGGTATTAAATTCCTCTACTATTATTGTGTCAATGTCTAATTCCCCCCTCGGATCTTAAAGTATATAGGTGCTTAATATATTTAGGTGGTCAAATTTTGGATGCATATATATTTACAATATGTGCATATATCATCATGATGAATTGAGTCCATGTCTGAACTGCATCTATTCGTCTATTTATGCCATTTATTGAATTATTTAATTCAACTATTATCTTTTTTATTCTTAATATTTCTGCTTTATTATTTTAATGTTCTTTTGTTTGAGTTTCATATTGCTAATATTTTATTTTTCAATAATGTTCATTAATCTACTTTTAAACTTTTGTGCCTATTACTTCTACTTCTTATGGAATACATCATCCTGTTGATATTCATTTGGAAATGTTTGGATTCTCAAACATCTTGTTATTTTAGCATATGAGCTATGTTCTCCTACAAGTATTAGTTACTCTATCAGGTAATGAATGCATAAAGTAGAAAATCAGGCCCGATTATGAATCAGTCCCCAAAAGATCACTGGAAATGAAAGGAGAGGGAAGATAGAAGAAGAACTGTAAAGAGTACCTTACTCCAGAAACCAGAAAAACATCATTCCCCTCAAGACAACAACTAAGCTAAGCTTTGCACTTTTCTTGTCAAGAAAGAGAGGGATTAAGAGGAAATACTTCTTAGATTTTAGTAGTACAGCCCTGTAATATTTGATAGATAGTATTTAAAATCTAATACCTGAAATTAGTTACTCTCTCTGCTCATTTTTTTCCTCAGCTATGCAAAAGGCTAAACTGATAGTAGTTTTGAAGAAATCTGAACCAGAGTCAGCACAAATGGGACTTGATACATTTATTTATTTATTTATTTATTTATTTATTTTTGCGGTATGCGGGCCTCTCACTGTTGTGGCCTCTCCCCTTGCAAAGCACAGGCTCCGGACATGCAGGCTTAGTGGCCATGGCTCATGGGCATAGTCACTCCACGGCATGTGGGATCTTCCTGGACAGGGGCATGAACCCATGTCCCCTGCATTGGCAGGTGGACTCTCAACCACTGTGCCACCAGGGAAGTCCCAGACATTTATTTTTTGTCTCAAGACAATGACAGAAGATAAATATCAGAATTCCAAAAATGTCTTTCCTACTTACACATGTCATAGCTACGCTATACTGCCTCCTACTTGGGCCAAAGCCACCACCTCATACACACTATTTCAAAATAATACCTTGTTACCTGGGAGGGTTTTTTTCTCATCTTTCCTTTATAAGTATTTTTCCTCTAAAATTTGTATTGATTTTGGAGGAGGGAGCCAGCAGTCTTATCTATTCTATACCTAGAAACAAAACCTTCATACATCTTTTTAAAGGCATCATTGTTTTGAACTATGAAAATAGCAACAATTGCCTGGCATTATTAGATGTTTTATATTTTTGAAAACATCACATTTATTAACTGGTATGATCATCACAAATGTCATATAAAATAGCTAAAGTATTAATATTCCTGTTGTACACATGAGGAAACTGAGTTTGTAGTAAGATGAATAATTTACCCAAGACCTCATATTTAGTTATTCAGGCCTAATGACTCCCTCTACAGAAAGCTTTTTCATCAGTGACTAAAATCCAGGCAAATTATTTAGCTTAGTTCAATCTCAATTTTCTGTATAAATACTGAAGAAAAATCTCCCCAGTCTTTCAGCAAAGGAAGCAGAAAAGAAGCCTTGTGTGTGTGTGTGTGTGTGTGTGTGTGTGTGTGTGTGTGTGTGTGTGTTACATGGGCATCTCACTATTGTGGCCTCTTCCGCTGTGGAGCACAGGCTCCGGACGTGCAGGCCCAGTGGCCATGGCTCACGGGCCCAGCCTCCCTGCGGCATGTGGGATCTTCCCAGACCGGGGCACAAACCCATGTCCCCTGCATCAGCAGGTGGACTCCCAACAACTGCGCCACCAGGGGAGCCCAAAAGAAGCCATTTTTAAATACACCAGAGAGCACTTTGTTCTTCTTAACAAGGGAACACTCAGGAGAGACTACAAGCATACCTTGTTTTATTGTGTTTCACTTTATTGTGCTTTGTAGATACTGTGTTTTTTACAAATTGAAGTTTTGTGGTAGTCCTGTGCCAAGGAAGTCTATCACATCATTTTCCCAACATCATTTGCTCACTTCATGTCTCTGTGTCACATTTTGTTTATGCTCACAATATTTCAAATGTTTTCATTATTGTTATATTTGTCATGTTGATCTGTGATCAGTAATATTTGATGTTACTATTGCAAAAAACTGATGACTTGCTGAAGGCTCAGATGATGATTAGCAATGTTTTTGGAAATAAAGTATTTTTAAATTAAGATATGTATATTTTTTAAGACAAAATACTATTACATACTTAATAGACTACAGTATAGTGTAAAAGTTTATATGCACTGGGATACCAAAAAATTTTGTATGACTTGTTTTATTGATATATTTGCTCCATTGTGGTGGTCTGGAATTGAACCCTCAATATCTTTGAGGTATGCCTGTAGTTAACCAGACCCTAACCTGCTGGAGTATTATCAGAATATAACTGACCTGGGAGAAGGGAAATACCAAATTCTAGCCTATTCTAGATATCCTGTCTCACTAAGTGTGGGAGAAAAAAACCTGAAAATCTCCTGCAAAGTTCACAGTCCAGAGCATAAGCTAAATGGAAGACTAAGACCTGATCATAGGACTATATAACATTTCCTCTCCCCTCACACCTCACTATCACAATAATAAGACCACTTACAGCAATTCCTTTTATTTGATACATAATATCTTGCTGTAGAGAAAAAAATTACAAGACATACCGAAAGGCAAAAAACACAACTTGAAAAGTAATTATGATTGATATGTTCAGGGCTCTAATGGGGATACAGTAGACAATATACAAGAATAGATGGGCACTGCAATCAGATAGACGGAAATCCTAAGAACCAAAGAGAAAGCTGTAGATTAAAAACTCTAAAACAGACATGAGAATGGAAATTGGATGTGGCTGAGAAAAGGATCTCTGAGTTAGAGAACATATCAATAGAATCCTTGAAAACCAGGAAGCAAAGATAAGGTGTAATTTGAATACCAAAAGGAGAAGAAGAAAAAAAAAAGAAAGAAAGGGACCAAAGAAATTGAAACAATAATGAACAATAATGACTAAGAATTTCCTCCAAATTAATTTCAGACATCAAACCACGGATCCAGGAAGCTCAGAGAACACTAAGCAGGATAAATGTCAAACAAACTAACAAACAAATGCTACACCTAAGCTTATTTTTTCAAAGTACAGAAACTCAAAAATAAATAGCAAAACTGGAAGAAGCCAGAAGGAAGAAACACTTTACATATAGGAAAAAAAAAATGTATTACATCCAATTTCTCACAAATCATGCAAACAAGAAGAGAGTGAAGTTTAAAGTGTGGAGAGAAAAAAAAAAAAAAAAAACCTCACCAACCTAGGATTATGTACCCTGTGAAACTATCCTTCAAAAGTTGAGAAATAAAGACTTTCTAAGACAAACTAAAATTGAGGAAATTTGATGCCATTAGACCTGCCTTGCAAAAAAATGTTAAAAGAAATTCTTTAGACAGAAGAAAAATAATAGATCAGAAACTTGGATCTACAAAAAGTAAGGAACACCATAGAAGAAGAAATAAGTAAAGGTAAAATTAAAAATTTTAGGTTTCTTTTCATGGATTCATCTAACAGATAACAGTGTGTTCAAACTAAAAGCATCAACATTGATAATGTATTTGATTGTGTATTTTTATGGATTTATATAATATATATGCTTATGTATGTCTATACATAGGTGAAATGAATGATAGTAATACTTCAAGAGATTCAAAGGAGAAGTTAATATTATTTTACTATAAGGTACTCACACTACCCATGAAGTGGTATTGTGTTATTTGAAAGAGGACTTGGATTACTTACAAATGTATAGTGCAAACTCTAGGGCAACCACTAAAAAAATAAAAGTTAATATAATCCATATGCTAATAACAGAGAGAAAATGAATTACATAAAATGCTCAATTAAAGCTATAAAATGCGACAAAAAGTGGAAGACACAAGAAGGGCAACAAATAGAAAACAGTAACAAATATGGTAGATATTAATCCAGCTAGATCCAATTCATCTGGCTGGATCAATTGTTTAAATGCACCAATTAAAAGACAGATTACTCCCTCCTGTGACAGCACTGGAATCACAACTAACTGCTGAACAATCATCAATAGGAAGACACTGGAACTCACCAAAAAAAAATACCACACATTCAAAGACAAAGGAGAAGCCACAATGAGAGGGTAGGAGGGGTGCAATCACAATAAAATCAAATCCCATAATAGCTGGGTGGGTGGCTCACAAACTGGAGAACACTTATACCACAGAAGTCCACACATTGGAGTGAAGATTCTGAGCTCCACAGCAGTATTCCCAACCTGCAGGTCTGGAAACAGGAGGAGGAATTCCCAGAGGATCAGATTTTGAAGGCTAGCAGGATTTGATTTCAGGACTTCGACAGGACTGGGAGAAACAGAGACTCCACTCTTGGAGGGCATACACAAAGTAGTGTGTGCATCAGGACCAAGGGGGAAGGAGCAGTGACCCTAAAGGAGACTGAAGAGACCTACCTGCTAGTATTAGAGGGCCTCTTGCAGAGGAGGGGGTTGGCTGTGGTTCATGACAGGGAATAGGACACTGGCAGCAGAAGTTCTGGGAAGTATTCCTTGGCATGAGCCCTCCTGGGGTCTGCCATTAACCCCACCAAAGAGCCTGTAGCTTCCAGTGCTGGGTCACCTAAGGCCAAACAAACAACAAGGAGGGAACTCAGCCCCACGCAGCAGCAGAAAACCTTATTAAAGTTTTATTGAGCTCTTCTCACCAGAGCAACACACAGCTCTACTCAACACTAGTCCTTCCCATCAGGAAGCTTGCACAAGCCTCTTGGATAACCTCATCCACCAGAGGGCAGACAGCAGAAGCAAGAAGAACTACAATCCTGCCGCATGTGGAACAAAAAGTACATTCACAGAAAGACAGACAAAATGGAAAGACAGAGGACTATGTACCAGATGAAGGAACAAGATAAAACCCCAGAAAAACAACGAAATGAAGAAGAGATAGGCAACCTTCCAGAAAAAGAATTCAGAATAATGATAGTGAAGGTGATCCAGGACCTTGGAAAAAGAATAGAGGCAAAGATTGAGAAAATGCAAGAAACATATAACAAAGACCAAGAAGAATTAAAGAACAAACAAACGGAGATGAATAATACAATAACTGAAATGAAAAATAAACTAGAAGGAATCAATAGCAGAATAACTGAGTCAGAAGAATGGATACGTGACCTGGAAGACAGAAAGGTGGAATTTACTGCCATGGAACAGAATAAAGAAAAAAGAATGAAAGGAAATCAGGACAGACTAAGAGACTTCTGGGACAACATTAAACACACCAAGATTCACATTATAGGGGTCCAGGAAGGAGAAGAGAGAGGGAAAGGACCCGAGAAAATATTTGGAGCAATTATAGTCGAAAACTTCTGTAACATGAGAAAGGAAATAGCCACCCAAGTACAGAAAGCACAGAGAGTCCCAGGGAGGATAAACCCAATGAGAAACATGCCAAGACACATAGTAATCAAAGTGACAAAAATTAAAAACAAAGAAAAAGTATTAAAAGCAACAAGAGAAAAACAACAAATAACATACATGGGAACTCTCAAAAGGATAACAGCTGATTCCTCAGCAAAAACTTTACAAGACAGAAGAGAGTGGAATGATACATTTAAAGGGATGAAAGGGAAGAACCTACAACCAAAATTATTCTACCTGGCAATGACCTCATTCAGATTTGACAGAGAAATCAAAAGCTTTAAAGACAAGCAAAAGCTAAGAGAATTCAGCACCACCTAACCAGCTCTACAGTAAATGCTAAAGGAACCTCTCTAAATGGGAATCACAAGAGAAGAAAAGGGCCTACAAAAACACCCCAACACAATTAATAAAATGGTAATAGGAACATACATATTCATAATTACCTTAAATGTGAATGGATTAAATGCTCCCACCAAAAGACACAGGGCTGCTGAAATGGATACAAAAACAAGACCCATATATGTGCTTTCTATAAGAGACCCACTTCAGACCTAGGGACACATACAGACTGAAAGTGGGGCGATGGAAAAAGATATTCCATGCAAATGAAAATCAAAAGAAAACTGGAGTAGCAATTCGCAAATCAGAAAAAATAGACTTGAAAATAAAGACTATTACAAAAGACAAAGAAGCACACTGCATAATGATCAAGGGATCAATCCAAGAAGATTGATTGATTAATTGATTGATTAACAATTGTAACTATTTATGAACCCAATATAGGAGCACCTCAATACATAAGGCAAATACTAACAACCATAAAATGGGAAATCAACATTAACACAATCATAATAGAGGACTTTAACACTCCACTTTCACCAATGGACAGATCATCCAAAATGAAAATACATAAGGAAACACAAGCTTTAAATGATACATTAAACAAGATGGACTTAATTGATATTTATAGGACATTCCATCCAAAAACAACAGAATACACTTTCTTCTCAAATGCTCATGGAACCTTCTCCAGGATGGATCATACCTTGGATCACAGTTCAAGCCTTGGTAAATTTAAGAAAATTGAAATCATATCAAGTATCTTTTCTGACCACAAAGCTATGAGACTAGATATCAATTACAGGAAAAAATCTGTAAAAAATACAAACACATGGAGGCTAAACAATACACTACATAATAACCAAGAGATCACTGAAGAAACCAAAGAAGAAATCAAAAAAAATACCTCTAAACAAATGACAATGAAAACATGATGACCCAAAACCTATGGGATACAGCAAAAGCAGTTTTAAGAGAGAAGTTTATAGCAATACAACCCTACCTTAAGAAACAAGAAACACCTCAAATAAACAACGAAACCTTACACCTAAAGCAATTAGAGAAAGAAGAACAAACAAAACCCAAAGTTAGCAGAAGGAAAGAAATCATAAAGATCAGATCAGAAATAGATGAAAAAGAAATGAAGGAAAAAATAGCAAAGGTCAATAAAACTCTAAAAGATGGTTCTTTGAGAAGATAAACAAAATTGATAAACCTTTAGACAGACTCATTAAGAAAAAGGGGGAGAGGACCCAGATCAATAAAATTAGAAATGCAAAAGGAGAAGTTACAATGGACACCACAGAAATACAAAGCATCATAAGAGACTACTACAAGCAACTCTAAGCCAATAAAATGGACAACCTGTGAGAAATGGACAAATTGTTAGAAAGGTATAACCTTCTGAGACTGAACCAGGGCAAAATAAAAAATATGAACAGACCAATCACAAGCACTGCAATTGAAACTGTGATTAAAAAACTTCCTACAAACAAAAGTCCAAGACCAGATGTCTTCACAGGTGAATTTTATCAAACATTTAGAGAAGAGCTAAAATCAATCATTTTCAAACTCTTCCAAAGAATTGCAGAGGAAGAAACACTCCCAAACTCATTCTACAAGGCCACTATCACCCTAATACCAAAACCAGACAAAGGTTCTAAAAAAAGAAAATTACAGATCAATATCATTGATGAATATAGATGCAAAAATCCTCAACAGTACTAGCAAACAGAATCCAACAACACATTAAAAGGATCATACACCATGATCAAGTGGGGTTTATCCCCGGGGTGCAAGGATTCTTCAATATATGCAAATCAATCAATGTGATACACCATATTAACAAATTGAAGGATAAAAATCATATGATCATCTCAATAGATGCAGAAAAAGCTTTTGACAAAATTCAACACCCATTTATGATAAAAACTCTCTGAAAAGTGAGCATAGAGGAAACTTACCCAACATAATAAAGGCCATATTTGACAACCGCACAGCAAATATCATTCTCAATGGTGAAAAACTGAAAGCATTTCTTCTAAGATCAGGAACAAGGCAAGGATGTCCACTCTTACCACTATTTTTCAATATAGTTTTGGAAATCCTCGCCCCAGCAATCAGAGAAGAAAAAGAAATAAAAGGAATACACATTGGAAAAGAAGAAGTAAAATTGTCACTGTTTGCAGAAGACATGATAGTATTCATAGAGAATCCTAAAGATGCCACCAGAAAACTACTAGAGTTAATCAATGAATTTGGTAAAGTTGCAGGATACAAAATTGATGCACAGATATTTCTTGCATTCCTATACACTAAAACGGAAAGATCAGAAAGAGAAATTAAGGACAAAATCCCATTCACATTGCAACAAAAAGAATAAAATACCTAGGAATAAAACTACCTAAGGAGGTAAAAGACCTGTATTCTGAAAACTATAAGACACTGATGAAATAAATCAAAGATGACACTAACAGATGGAGAGATTTACCATGTGCGTGGATTGGAAGAATAAATATTGTGAAAATGACTATATTACCCAAAGCAATCTACAGATTTAATGCAATCCCTATCAAATTACCAATGGCATTTTTTAGAGAACTAGAAAAAAAAAATCTTAAAATTTTTATGGAGACACAAAAGACCCCCAAAAGTCAAAGCAATCTTGAGGGGGAAAAAGAAACAGACCTGGAGGAATCTGACTCTCTCGCTTTGGACTATACTACAAAGCTACAGTAATCGAGACAGTATGGTACTGGCACAAAAATAGAAATATAGATCAATGGAACAGGTTAGAAAGCCCAGAAATAAACCCATGCACCTATGCTCAAATTATCTATGACAAAGGAGGCAAGGATATACAGTGGAGAAAAGACAGTATCTTCAATAAGTGGTGCTGGGAAAACTGGACAGCTACATGTAAAAGAATGAAATTAGAACATTCCCTAACACCAAACACAAAATTAAACTCAAAATGGATTAAAGACCTAAATGTAAGACTGAACACTAAAAATCTCTTACAGGAAAACGTAGGCAGAACAGTCTAAGACATAAATCACAGCAAGATCCTTTTTGACCCACCTCCTAGAGTAATGGAAATAAATATATATATATATAAACAAATGGGACCTAATGAAATTTAAAAGCTTTTGCATAGCAAAGGAAACTACAAACAAGACAAAAAGACAACCCTCAGAATGGGAGAAAATATTCGCAAATGAAGCAACAGACAAGGATTAATTTCCAAAATATAAGAACAGTCCATGCAGCTCAAAATTTAAAAAACAACAACAAAACAAAACAAAACAAAAAAAAAATCAAAAAATGGGCAGAAGACCTAAATAGACATTTCCCCAAGGAAGTCATACAGATGGCCAAGAGGCACATGAAAAGCTGCTCAACATCACTAATTATAAGAGAAATGCAAATCAAAACTATAGTGAGATATCACCTCACACTGGTTAGAGTGGGCATCATCAGAAAATCTATACACATCAAATGCTGGAGAGGGTGTGGAGATAAGGGAAGCCTCTTGCACTGTTGGTGGGAATGTAAACTGATACAGCCACTTTGGAAAACAGTATGGAGGTTCCTTAAAAAACTAAAAATAGAATTACCATATGACCCTGCAATCCCATTCTTGGGCATATATCTGGAAAAAACAACCCCAATATTCATTGCAGCATGATTTACAATAGCCAGGTCATGGAAGCAACCTAATTGCCCACTGGCAGATGAATGGATAAAGAAAATGTGTTACATATATATAATGGAATATTATTCAGCCATAAAAAGGAATGAAATTGAGTCATTTGTAGAGACATAGATGGACCTAGAGACTGTCATACAGAGTGAAGTAAGTGAGAAAGAGAAAAAAAAAATATCATATATTAATGCATATATGTGGAATCTAGAAAAATGTTACAGATGAACCATTTTGCAAAGCAGAAATAGAGACACAAATGTAGAGAACAAACATATGGACACCAAAGGGGGAAGGCAGTGGGGTGGTGGTGGTGGGATGAATTAGGAGATTGGGATTGACATATATACACTAATATGTATAAAATAAATAAATAATTATAACCTGCTCTATAAAATACTTAAATTAAATTTTAAAAATAGCAGAGCAAGAAATAAAAATAAAAGACAGATTGTCAGAATGGATTATAAAATAAGAACCAACTGCATGTTGTCTACAAGGAATTCACTTGAAATATAAAGGTACATATAGATTAAAAGTTAATGGCTGGAGAAAAATATATCATGCTAACACTGTTTTTCAAAAAAAAAAACAGAAAAAGCTATAATAATTTTGGATCTAAAACTTCAAAGCATGGAAATTTATTAGCAATACAGAAAGGCATTGTATAATGACAAAGTGTTCTATTCTTCAAGAAGACATAATAAACATTAATGTTTATGCAACCAAGAGCACAGTGTCAAACTATTGGAGGCAAAAACTAATAGAATTATAAGGAGAAATAGGTGAGCCCACTATCAAAGTTTGTAACTTCAATACCACAGTATCATAAATGGACAGATGGAGCAGGCAGAAAATTCATTTCAAGTAGTCTTTTATTTCAGGAAATTTCCTTGAATTATGAAATTTTAATTTTTCTACTACATTTCTTTGGTTTCCTTTTCCCAGAATCTCTGCTATACGTATATTATTCTTTTCCTATTTAATTTCTATAATATTTTCAATCTATCTTTATCTCTTTTCTTTGCATCATTTTTTCTTTAAAATCTTCCTCCCTTTTATAATTCTCTTAGGACGTTATCTGTTATCCTTATTTGTTCTTGTATTTTTATTTATATATTTATTTTAGACATCTTTATTGAACTAAAATTGCTTTACAATGCTGTGTTAATTTCTGCTTTATAACAAAGTCAATCAGTTATACATATACATGTATCCCCATATCTCTTTCCTCTTGTGTCTCCCTCCCTCCCACCCTCCCTATCTCACCCCTCTAAGTGGTCACAAAGCAGTGAGCTGATCTTCCTGTGCTATGTGGCTGCTTCCCACTATCTATCTATTTTACATTTGGTAGTGTATATATGTCCATGCCATTCCCTCACTTTGTCCCAGCTTACCCTTCCTCCTCCCCATGTCCTCAAGTCTATTTTTTAGTAGGTCTGCATCTTTATTCCTGTCTTGCCCCTAGGTTCTTCATGACCATTTTCTTTCTTTCTTTCTTTTTTTTTTTTAGATTCCATATATATGTATTTGTTTTTCTCTTTCTAACTTACTTCACTCTGTATGGCAGACTCTAGGTCCATCCACCTCACTACAAATAACTCAATTTCATTTCTTTTTATGGCTGAGCAATATTCCATTTTATAAATGTGCCACATCTTCTTTATCCATTCATCTGTCAATGGACCTTAGGTTGCTTCCATTTCCTGACTATTGTAAATAGAGCTGCAATGAACATTGTGGTACCTGACCCTTTATGAATTATGGTTTTCTCAGGTATATGCTCAGTAGTGGGATTGCTGGGTCGTATGGTATTCTATTTTTAGTTTTTCAAGGAACCTCCATACTATTCTCCATAGTGGCTATATCAATTTACATTCCCACCAACAGTGCAAGAGGGTTCCCTTTTCTCCACACCCTCTCCAGCATTTATTGTTTGTAGATTTTTTGATGATGGCCATTCTGGCCGGTGTGAGATGATATCTCATTGTAGTTTTGATTTGCATTTCTCTAATGATATTGAGCATTCTTTCATGTGTTTGTTGATAATCTGTATATCTTATTTGGTGAAATGTCTATTTAGGTCTTCTGCTCATTTTTGGATTGGGTTGTTCATTTTTTGATATTGAGCTGCATGAGCTGCTCATAAATTTTGGAGATTAATCCTTTGTCAGTTGCTTCATTTGCAAATATTTTCTCCCATTCTGAGGGTTGTCTTTTTGTCTTGTTTATGGTTTCTACAGCACCATCTTTTAGTGTTTTCACAAAGTAATAAGAATATATGCCTCATTCTGAAATGTTTCTCCCCTGCTCTTTGCCTCAATTTTATCTGGATGTTTTACTTTTTTTTTTGTCCTTACTATATTGTTTTATATACCTGAAAGTTTCTTTTCAATGTGGATCTTCATCTCAGTAGGAAGTATCAGTTTGTTAGTGTCAACAATTCATTGCCCATATGCAATAAAGACATTCTAGTAGTAGTGGACATACCTAACTCACAGATTTTTGTCTCTAATGCCCCAGTTAATGGAACCTGGGATTCTTGGAGAAATGGGTTACTGTAAAGCTAAGACAAGATATGTATAATATGAGCTAGAATATTTTGTTATTTCTGAAAGTAAGAAAATATCTTTTTTAAAAAATAAAATGGGATATACATCACAAGGACATGGATGCCAGCTTGATGTAATTTCTCTCATCAAATGTGGGACACTTTGAGTGTCTAAAATAGTTAAATACAGGAATAAATATAAGGCATTGAAAAACAGATTTATGAGTTTATATAGATAATAAGTGACAAATAAATGATGCAGTTGAGAGGGTTCTGCATAAGCTGAGAATTGAATATTGATTTGTAAATTTATAGAGAAAACTGGAGTTAGAACATAAGTATTTTGCAATTATCACAATAAAGATTAAATCAGGCAAGTACTATCTATTGATGCTAAATCAAAGGTGGAAATTTGATAAGGATCAGAATATTTATGTGGTCATAAAATGTCTCCCCACAGACTACCAGGTTAATGAATATGAAAATCTTTTTTTTTTTTTTGTGGTACACAGGCCTCTCACTGTTGTGGCCTCTCCCATTGTGGAGCACAGGCTCCAGACATGCAGGCTCAGTGGCCATGGCTCACGGGCATGTGGGATCGTCCCGGACCAGGGCACAAACCCGTGTCCCCTGTATCGGCAGGCAGACTCTCAACAAATGCGTCACCAGGGAAGCCCAAAAATCTTTTTTGAAAGTAACAACACATTTTGCTGGATTATGTAGTAATCCCAAAAGAACATATACATACATTTTTAAATAGAGTAACTTTACACATATCAGTGGACTATAACTTAAGGACAAAAACTGCATTCAAACTGCATTTTAAAATGTGTTAACATTTTCTACTAATCATATTTTTTGTGGTTATGTTGATTTTACTATTCTGTGACAAATCCAGGGGTAATATGGGATAAAGAAATTAAGTCATACTCTATTCTAAAAATGTTATAGTTCTGAATTTGAATAGGAAGGGTTAGTATGAACTCATGATGCATTTTTATTGTAAAATTAAAGCATATTCTTAGTTTTGCCCATGAAAATATAGAAAAAATGATCAACCCAGTAACAATGAGCAATTCTAGCTCTCAAACTGTGTTGTCTAAGTACAATTACCCACTTAAAGGAACAAATCTCTTTGGAGAAATGGCTAATTTTATGACTGGGTCAGACACTACACAAGATGATCCTTGAATATCTTGTCATACCAGATAACAAGCAAACTATTGAAGACAGCCAGGTTCATGACCAAATGACTCAGGAGGCAATGTGAAAATATTCCTTTTGCAAAAGGTGGAGAAATATGAGTATCAGTGGGAAGCTGCTGCATAGCACAGGGAGATCAGCTCGATGCTTTGTGACGACCTAGAGGGATGGGATAGGGAGGCTGGGAGGGAGGTTTAAGAGGTAAGGGATATGGAGATATATGTATACATATAGCTGATTCACTTTGTTGTACAGCAAAAACTAACACAACATTGTAAAGCAACTATACTCCAATAAAGATAAAATAACTAAATAAAAAAGAATAACAACAATAAATGTAAACACATAAAATATGTTTGAATTTTTTAGTTCTCAATGATACTACGTGAAGTCATCATTGCAACATGCTAGAGAACAACCTCATAATTTGAAAACTTGTTGGTAAAGGGAAGAATCAAGCATTTATGTTGCTTTCCTATAGGAAGCATAACACCAAGATAATCCAATATTAGATGAAGGAAAATGATAACTTATAGAGGAATTCCAGGTAATAAATGAAGAAAAAAATGGCAGAATATTTCCAAATTGCAACTCATAATGAATTCATGATTCTAGGTATTAAGAATTTGGGGTTGTTAATATTACAAAAGGATAGATTATTAGATACTTGTGGCTTCTGATGGCAGAACAGAAAATATTATGATATCATTTTAATCAGAAAAGAGAAAGAGGAAAGAAGAAAGAAAGAAAGAAAGAAAGAAAGAAAGAAAGAAAGAAAGAAAGAAAGAAAGAAGAGAAAAGAAAGAGAAAGAAAGAAAAGAAAGAGAAAGAAAGAAAGAAAAAGAAAGAAAGAAGAAGAAAGAAAGAAAGAAAGAAAGAGAAAGGAAGGAATGAAAGAAAGAACACACCTGAATCTGATCAAGACTACAGTTCCAACCTCCAACCTCCAATTTACAGGATATACAGAGAACAAAGAAACATGCTAAACTTCAGGACAAGTATGCAATTAGAAAAATTCAAATTTCTGGAAAATATAGTAATGATTGCTTCCTCAAATTTCATGAAAAAAAAAAAAGAGGCAGAGAGAGAGAGATGGGCAGTGACCATCAACCATTCTCAATGTGTGCATTCTGATACTGACCCCTTCTCTTGTCTTTTCAAGCCCAAGTGCTGTAATGCCTCTCTACTGTTACTAGACCAGAGTGTACCACAATCACTTGCTGCTTTCTTAAAATCTAGCCCACATGTTTGCAAACTTAAAATCCAACACACTCCTTTAGTAAACTCTCTTCAGTGACCCAGATTTTTTTTTTTTTAACCTTATTTGGATCTTTATTTAAAAAATAAAAACTCAAATGGTTAAAAATATTTGGCATTATAATATTTATGAAATAATTAAAATTTACATTAAATAAATATTTGATGATATTAAGGTATTATCTTAAAATTACTTTATGATATGATATGTGTAATGGTTATGTTAAAATCATCTTTATGTATTCAAGATACATACTGAAATATTTATGGTTGAAATAATACAATAATATATTTTAAATATAAAATAATATAATAATATATTTTAAATATAAAATAATAATATAATGGGATTTGCTTAAAAGTCAAATGGAAAGTGTAAAGTGGGAGTGAAGATGTATCAGAGGATGATCAGAGGATGATCAGAGATCGTTAATATAATGGGATTTGCTTAAAAGTCAAATGGAAAGTGTAAAGTGGGAGTGAAGATGTATCAGAGGATGATCAGAGATCATTGGTACATGATTTGTAAAGCTGAGTAATGAGAACCCAGCAATTTATTATACTATTTTGTCCACTTTTGTGTTTAAGAAAAATTAGGAGTATAAGCATATCATTTAGTAATATGGAGGTAAATCAAGAGGTAAGACTTACAAAATGTAGAACGGATGCTTCAGGGAAGGGAAATGGGGGTAATGAGTAGTGGTAAGTCAAGAAAGTACTATTTTTTATATTTGGTGCTCAGTGGTTTTTGATTTATAAAAGTATGTGCATATATTATTTTGTCAAAAATGGAAATGCATATAATAAAATTAAAATGTTTTTGACTTGCCAATACTAATTCTAACAATTTATCTGGCAGAAAACCTTATATAATTAATATAATTTAATAAAATGTCCAAAGTGTATTAATATGTTCTTTAAGCCTTGGTTGTAAGAATAAATAATTGAAAACAAAGAATGACCATAGCTAGGGGATTCATCTAATGTTATTCTAGATTGTGGCTAAAAAGAATGAGATTGTGTTACACATCTAACCTGAGAAGAGCTCCAGAATAAACTGCTAAATGAAAAAAAAAAATAAGTCCTTAAACAATATAAAGCAATGTACGATATATAACAACATATAATAGTTCACTTTTGCTTTTTATAGTGGTAATACTCTGCAACAAACCTATTTACTTTTAAGGTATTGCAAATTTTATTTGCTATTGTATATACTTTCAATTTGAGGTATTGTTGTAGTAACTATTCTTATCAGTGGTTTTAGCACTAGGTTTTGAATTCTCAGTAGGCAAGGATTATGCACATTTTATGTGCTATTTGGCTCTTTTTTAAGGTATCTATGCAAATAAATATATAAATGGTTTAGCAAATACATTAAAAAGAATAGAGAAATGTAACTATTGTTATTTATTAAGAGAAATTATTTAAAATTTTGATTTGTATGTACTTCTTTTCTCCCTTTTAATATAAGAATCATTTATTTCTTTAATTATCAGAGAAATAAAGCAAGGTAAAGAAGAAATAGAAATGGAAAAAAAGAAGACAAATCTTTAAAAATGTGTGTAGCTTTCAGCACCATCTAAAGCCAAAATATTTCCACTATGACAATGTTCATCGAACCACTAATTTTCTCTTGACCAAAATGTGAGTAAAATGTGTAACTTCCTATAAAGTTACTTCTGGTTAAATGGCAAATAGCAGCTGATTGTATAATTGAGTATTTACTTATTTTCTTTCCATATTATTATTTACAGAACAAGTACAAAGTAGTCCGCTGCTAATTAGAAAGGAAATTCCATCTAGCAGTTTCTCAGAATGACTTATTTTGATGGATATTTTTTAATGAACCTAATTTATGTGAAGGTTGTTCTGTTAAAAGTTCACAAAAATATCACGCATGATTGATCTCATGACTGCGCCTCGATCCAAAGACAACACACAACAGCAGTCAAATATACATTTTATGGGCTTTTGTCTGTTTTGCAATAACACCGGAAAACATTCTTTAATTAAAATTTAAAACCGTAACTGATTAATTTTCTGTGTAAACAATCCGTGTAAACGTGGAATGTCAGCATTTTAAGACTGTGTGAGTATAAATTTTACTTTCCTTACATAGGCATTCTGGGAAGAACTTTGACACAAGCAGACGGTCAGAATGTGACCCAGAGGCCAGAGGAGAGGAGTCTGGAGCCTTAGCACGTTCTGTAACCCCACTCCTGTCCACTTAGCTGGGGCCCATTCAGGGCCGGGGAAAATGTCCTAAGCTATGTGATGGTGTTGGCAAGAGTCCGGTCGTCACTCAATCCATAGCTCTTTATTTACTAGCTGCAAATTGCCAGAGGGTTCCAAAAGCCCCATCCAGTAGCTGGACCTGCTCCTGCCTCATTGGTGCAGCAAAGGAGACATTCCCAGGGATTTGGCCATTGACATGGCTGTGCAGAATTTAGACTGAGCACTCCCATTTGGTTTCTGTGGTTAAACATAATCCCCAATTTTTACAGGAGCCAGAAAGCAACCTCACTTCTCCTCGGCAACTTTCTGATTTTTTTTTTCTTTCTTAAATACAGAGGCAAAGCTTAAAAATGTTACTTAAAATAGTCTTGAGTGACTTTTTCAAGGAAACATGGAAATACATTGCCAGGAAAATGGGGGAGTATGTTCAAAGTAAAGAATCTAAAATCTCAGCGTAGACATGCATATAAAACTTTAAATAAAAATGCTCATAATCAAGTTATTTTTATTAGACATTTATAGTCTTGCCAATAATGAATTACAGTGACCTTAGTTCTCCTAGAGTCTAGGAAAAGAGCCAGAATTGAAGTCCTCTGAGGTGACAAGCTTGGGTTTGCATTTGCAATATGGTTGAGCTCTTTTGGATAAATTTTACACCCTTTGCTTACTTACCCAGACCCATCCTTCATAACAAATACCCATTTTGGGCTAGGATAGAGGATAAACCATTCAAAGTAAATACTTTCACACTTCTGATCCCTATTTCTCTCCCAGTGAACTTATTTCACTTATAATTAAGCACGAAGCTTTCTAAAAGTTTCCATACAAATTAATCATATTATTGATACTACAGGAAGAAAAAAGAATGTGAAGACAATTTCCTCAAGCGAAAGAAACTTTACTCTTTTACCATGTCTTGAAAACAGGTTGTGTATTTGTACATCACTAAAACTGGGCATGTGTTTTTGTGAAGGGGTGTATTAGTTAATCCCTCCATTACATTCATTAGCAAAGTGTTTATTAAATGCCTGATTCAGGGACCAAATGGTATAGAAGATAAAGATTTTGTACCTCCTTCATAGAGGATACGAGAACAAAAGAAAGTGTGCCTGTAAGCTCTGCATATAAATAGTAAAGAAGGCATTTTCTTTAAAAAGCACCTACTGGAAGTATATCTATATATGTTATCTCATGTAATTTCAACTTGCCCACGCCATTGCCAGAGGGAGGAACTGAATTTTTATGAGGTTAGAGAACTTGGCATAGGGCACAAAGACAAAATACTCAGGGTTGGGATTTAGAATTTAAACTGAAGTGTGAACTCTAAGCTTAAGTACTTCCTGTCATAATTATGTTGCTTCATAGTAGATGGAATTGGTCAGGCAAAGGAATGACCTGTGTGTTGATCCAAATCTAGAGGAAAATCAGACATGGACCTCAGGTAAAAGAAAAAGCAGCAACCTAGGTAGTTCAAATGGGGGGAAAGGTTAGGATCACTTCTTTGGGGTCAAAGGAGTATAAGTGAAATGGAAATGGGGCACATCGAGACTTGACTTCCCACTGGACAATGAATAGTTGGGTATGTTTCAGTTCCTAAGCTATTTGTGTTCTGTTCAAAGACCCCCTAAGTCTTGGGTCTTTATGCCTACAGGGCATTCTTTTCCAACTCCTGTGGTAAGTTGCTTAGGGTAGTCATACCTTTATTGCTTTAATTCACATACCTATAGGTCTATCTTGTGGAAGAACATGGATTGGCTTTAGGAAAGTAACCAGGAACATGAGATGAAATCCCCTGACATCTAAGCATCCAAGCCTTTCCTTGATATAAAATAAAACGAATATTCAAATGTCTAAAATGTCTACTTACTCTTTACTATTAAACCAAAATTAGATTTGTGTATCCCGTAATTCCTCCACCAATGGGTGTGTTACCCCACATGAGCATGGTTTCTTGGTCACCCACCATAGTAACCACTACAAAACTACATTAAAGCCCCCTCTTTGTCTTGTTCCTATTGAGAACAGGAATCCTTAGGGCTCCTAATTAAATAGGACTTCTCTAAAACTCAAGGTGTTGCCAAAACATTGAAAGCCTTGTGCTGACAATGAGCCTGGGAATCTTACTGGAGGGCTTGGTGAACAGCTGCTTTAAACGACATCTAAACCTTGCATAATGATAGTCATTTACTGGACAAACCATTTTGAAAATCATCTCTACCAAAAGACACAGAGATCATTACTATCGTGTTCATTGTTCAGATGAGGAAAGGGACTACAGAGAGATAATACAATCCTGATCTCAAAAAGTCAGATCGATGGTTCGCATGGATACATTTGGAACGGCCAGAATAGGCACATGGAATTTTGGCTGGAAATGTGGTCATCATCTGTCAGACAAGGGAACCTTAAGGAAGTGATATAATATGGAGTGAGATCTGGATTTTTCTCCTGGTTTCACTGTTTTCCAGGCACGGGATCTTAGAGGAATCATGTAACTTCTTTAAATCACAGGATCCTCATCTGTAAAGTTAGAAAAGGTAGTAGAACGTACTTCACAGAGTTGTTGTGAGGATTAAATGAAACAACACATATAAAGCGTTTTAACACAGCAACTGGCATATTTATAACTCAATAAACGTTAGCCACAGCTAGTGTCGGCACTGGGATTATTCCTTTCCAAGTTCCTGAAACAGTTTGTCTTTTTAAACTTGTATATTCAGCAGTGTAAACAGTGCCTTATCCACAACTGAACCTCCTTATCTGCTACCCCAATAAATGCTAGTGGAATTGTTTAATATGTTCTTTATTAAACTCTGGAACCATGGGATAGGCATCAAGAAACAAGAGCTGGGATTTTGCTCTGTTCTCACTTTGTTCCTACAAATAGTCCTAACCCCCACTTCGCCCCCGAGTCACAGGCACACACATAGCATCATATTTCTTTATGTTGAGCTGGAAGGGGTGTTCATGTCGATAAGAAACCTTCCTCCCACCCCACTTTGTCTGCCCTGCACTTAGGAACCAAGGTTGAGTTCAAACAGGGGTCAGAGAGATAAAAGCCTGAGGCTTAAACACCAATTCACTAGTCTGGTGCCTAAAACTTCCGTCATTTATTTATTGCCATCAGAAAGGATCAGCCGGGTCCTGTGTCATGAAGGCTGGAGACAGAAGCCTCTGCCGTTTATTATCTCCCCTCTGGTCAGGACGCCATTTCCCCAGGACATGCTGCCCTGCGTGGGGACTGAAGTCTGAATGGAAAGGGAGAGAAGTTTCCTTGCTCTTTATGGGCTCTTTTGTTTTTCATCAAGAGGCCAAGTACAGAAATTTTGAAATAATTGTCAAAGTCAGAGCACAGGCAGACCCGGCAGGGGAAGCCAGTTAGCCCAGGAGAAAGAGGACAAACACCCAATGCTGAGGCTTCCAGACCAAAAGAGATTTACTGCAGCCACTACAGAGACTATTTGTGATAGAGGAGAAGATAAACAGGAGGTGCCTTTGGAGCCAGTGGTCATGTGGAAGGTGCTAGAAGCATTCCTGGGCAAGAACAGGACCCAGCCTCAGCAGCAGCTGGTGGCTGTCGACTTAGGTCCACTTTGCTCAAAACGCTCATCTTAAGTTCAGATCTGTGCTTGGGCTCTTTTAAATGTTAGTGCAAGGGGCTACCAGCCAGGCATCCTAAAAGAACAACTGCACGATACATTTGACTAAAAACACCAGTCCCGATGCATGCAAATAAAACCTGGACAGCACCAGCTAGGAAAGCCAGGGCAAGGAATGGTCTTCGGGGCCCCCGCCTTTGCTGTGGAGCTCACACGCGTCTGAGCAATGCCATATCTCTCCTGCTACGCGTCCCCCCAGGTGTTACTCCCTGCTCCTCCACTTTGGCAAAGCAAGCAAGTTCCTAAAACGTCAGATGTGAGCTTGTCGCTGCAATGATCCTATGGTTATGAATAAAAATGGCCCTGGAACAAATTTGTGAATTGAATTGCCTTTCTGGGTAGTGGGCTGCATGGACCAGAGCTGCTGCTCATGGAGCCCAAACGAGAGAGAGAGAGAGAGAGAGAGAGTGTGTGTGTGTGTGTGTGTGCGTGCCACTCATGTTAAACTTCTAGCAATCGTGAGCCCACAGGGTTAAGCCTAGAAGGCTAGAATGATATTTTCGCTGCCTTTGATGACACACTAAAATAAAGAACGTCTCATTTTGTAGCAGAACATTGCGTCTGTGAAGCCAATGTACATGTGGTTACTATTTGCAGAATTTGGCATTTTCTACGAATAGTATAAAACAGGCATTGGATCGGCTGTCATGTTTTGACAGGGTTGTCCTTTTTTGCCAGAATGCCACTTTCCCTATCCCCTACACCCCCTCCTATTTGAGCAGCAACCCTACCACATTTTTTTTCAGTGGACTAAGAAAACTGATGAATAATGAATTAAAAGCTGGACTGGGTCAAGAGTTTAAGGCACAAGGAAGCAATCACCCTGAAGAGAGTGGCCCCCCTAAGGGGAAGCAAGTCCCTGTTATGACTGTTGGTCGGATTGTCTCCAGACAGGGCCTCACCCGGCCCCAGAAATGGGAACAAGGTCAGGGACCAGATTAGTTAACAGTGTGAAGTGGGAGTTTAAAGCTGTTTTGTTTATAACAAGCTAATCAGCTTGACAGAGAAGTACCCCAGCTCTTCTCTCCGCTCAATATATTTGATGTGTTCCAAGCTGTCTGGGCCTCTGTTTTTAGATTCTCTCAATTCCACACCTTTCATCCGTCCACAAACTTGACAAAAATGAAGTTGACAATGAGAAATAATTTTACCTCTTCGCCGTGACACACATCCATCAGCTTCAGTCCCAGGGTGTAAACCTGGGTGTGAGGTTTCAATTTCTCAGTGAGAGATGGAGTTTGCTGTGTTTAACCTGTAAACCATTATTAAACACATGTACACACAGACCCACAGACAGAGGACGCCCTCTTTTAACCACTTGAGAATTTGGACCTTAGGGTTTTGCTCTGTGTCTGGCATGTGTTAAATTTTTATTTCAAAAGCTGGATTTGACTCTCTCATTTTCTTAACTCTCTTTTTCTTTTGTTCAACATCTGCCACTTTTTCCTTTGATTTCAAGGGACCAAAAGCCAGAGTAAACACATGTTGAAACATGTTTTCTAACTAACCCTTCAGTTTTACATCAGAATGGTCTCCCTGAGTATCCTTTCTTCTGTATGAGCAAAAACAACTGAGCTTGCGTTGGGGAAAAAATAGCTCTTCCATGGATTTTAAACAAACGATAGGTTTCTGATTATACAGCTTTATCATGCATGTTTGAATGAACAATATAATTATACTCAAAACTGAAACCAGTTGTCAAGATGTCTATGTTTGGCTTGGAATCACTACAGTACAAATCCAGTCACGGAATTTCTCAGAACCGTAATAAGAATAGCAAATAGGCCATGCACTGTATCATCATTTCATTGTTATTTATGTTTGCCTGGACTTGATTCGGAGTCTCAGAAACCCTATCCTCATGACATTTTTACCTGTTAAATCATCTCATTCTACCAGGAACCTGTAAATGAGCCTTTTCTTACAAAAAAAAAAAAATGAGCTTCTAGTATTAAATTCTTATCTTTGTTCATCTTTGATTTGTATGGAGGTCACCACTAATTATTATAATTATCATTAATCAATGAAAATTGATGCATTTAGCATTCATTTATGTTTCATAAAACATACTGAGCATCTAGTATGTGATAAACATGCTGCAAATTCCCAGGTACATGAAGAAAACAAAATAATTTCTGTCTTCAAATTCCTCATGAGATGAAAGATAAAATAGTAGTTATATAATATACAATAAGATATATGTATATCTATGTAATATTCATATATTATATACTTATGAATTGTGTAAGTGTAAATTTGTTTTTCTATTTCCAGGGAAAAGAGTATGGCATGAAGAATTATCATCATCTATTTATTTATTGATAGAATATTTCCAGAAATGTCTCCAGGATTGTACAGTTTAGTTGTTATAATAATTAGTAAGGATAATTTGTATATGGCAAGGAGAGTTTCAGGGGACTTTGACATATATTGATACTATCTTATTCAAATTGTCAATTTTATAACACTTTTAACCTCACATTTCACAAAATAATGCATAATGGAAGTTCTTCACCTAGGAACTTAAAAAATATAAGGGTTTGAAATAAGCAGCTCATTCACTGAACAAAAAAATACATACTAATCGATAAATATGTGTATTGAGTCCCTATCTTGTGTCACATAGATAGAACTGGACCAAAGAGTTCCCTTCCTCGCACATACAGAGAGTACTGGATAGAGAAGGAAGACATTGTACAAATAAACATATAATTAAATATTGAACAAAATGCTATTAAGGGGAAAATAGGGTTCTATGAGAGAGAAAATCAATAAAAGCATGTGGTTTAAAATGGAGAACAAGGGACAGCCTTCCCTAAGGAATTGGTGTATGGTCTGAGAATTGAAGGTGAAATCAGGCAAAGAGTACAAGGAAGAGTGTACCTGACAGAGGAACAACATGTACAAAAGTCCCAAGTAGAAAAGAGCAGCTGTATTTAGAAACTGAACCATGCAATGTGCTGGGAATGCAGTAAACAAGGGGTGACTAGTACAAAATGAACCTAGAGAAGTAGCTCTTGGAGGGCCTTGTGCATCAGGTGTATTAGTCAGTGTTGGCTAGTCTCTGCTGCAATAACACATAAATCCAAAATCTCAGTGGCACAGCAAAATAAAAGTTTATGGTAGTTTATACATCTCACATTCCGATATGATGGTGGTGGTTGTAGTCAAGATGGATGGAGAACTTCTACTCTGTATAGTCAAGGGGGTGGAGTGAGGAGAGGTACACTGAGAAGGCTCACATGCTTTCAATTTCCTTGACCTACAAGAGGCATTTCTCACTTCAACAGGATTCCATTGTTGAGAGCTCCTAAGACCTCACTGGGATGCAAATAGGTTTGGAATTTCCTTTTAGTTGGATTCCCAGTACAAACAAATGATTTGGCAAGACTCTATCCAGTCTCTATTCAGAATGACATGTAAAGGAAAGGACATTACACTTTATCCTAAAGGCTATTCAACGGTGTTGTAACATAGTCCAACATCAATTTTTATGTGATTTTTCTAATATCAGGGTGAAGAATAGAGTAGAGGTGCTCCATCTGGCCTCTGAGTAAACCTAGGGAGTAGACATCTTTTTTTCTTTTAGGCAAAAAACATATTCTTATGTTTCATCCCCTTTTTGTGTAAAACTGAAACTTGCAGCTGACTTTGCTTGGGAATCACACAGAGGAAAAAGTAATATTTATTGAAGTTGAGTCCACCATTTAAAACGATAACCAATTAGAGGAAAAAGAGAACTTGACTAAAATTAAGAGTCAGGAAACACACGGAAAAAAATTCTAGAGTTCCAAGAAGTATAAAGTTTAAAATATATAAGTAAAGAATAAAACATCACACTGAAAAATAATGCTCACAGACATAATGTATAGTAAAAGAACAAAATAGCATTGCAATTGTAAAATATAGTCTTTAAAACTTTTAATAGTAGTCAATAGAGTTAAATAGCAAGTTAGACATATGTAAAAAATGCATTAGTAATTTTATGGGAAGATACTTATCAAGAATCCACATAAAAATAAAGAGATGGCAAATAGGAAGATGAGATCAAGTGATATGGAAGAGAGAATAATGGAAGAGCCAAAAGAAGAATGGGGGAAAGGGGATTTTGATCAACTAAGGCTTTGCCATTATACAAAGGACTTGCCTTGTACTTAAGAGGCGTAAGACCAAAATATAAGAAATTAACAAGAGTGTCACACTGGCCATGTAGTCAAACTTTAAAACACTAGGGAAGAGGAAACTCTTTAAGCAACCATAGAGAATAAGCAAATTACCCACAAATGCATATCCACTCACTAAATCTACCCTAAACTTTTTGCAAAGGTAATAGAGGACATAAAACAATGAAATGATAATTTCAGAGTATGAGTGAAAAATAACCATCAACTTAAGATTCTGTTTTCAGTTAAATCATCCTTTCAGGGTGAGGACACAACAAAATCATTTTGTTTAAAGTCTAAGAGAGTTTTCCAGTTATAAAAGCTTACTGAAAAAATAAAATTGATTAAAAAAATACTGTAATGATTATGAATAATATGGGGGTATGAAAACATTCTGGAGCTATACACTGATGTTGATGATACATAAAATTTTTGAATAACCCTCTATAAATCTTATTATTTTTCATTTTAATGTGTCATATTGAAACAAGGCTATGTATTCATATTTCTCTTTCTATTCACATAGCTCAAAATAGCTGTAGAACTTCTATCTGTCAAGGTATGTGTAGCTAGAAAAAAAAAATATGTTCAAAAGAATAAATGTCCAAATATAAAGAATAAAAATGTCCAAAAGACATGCTCTTAAATTATGTGGAGGGAAAGATGAACATTTTATGGAACCCTATTATTTTTTATCACATTTAGTATAATCTAAATAATTACCCTTCTAAATTCCTTGTGTTACATTTGCCATTTGTATACACTGAGATTTGTAACTCTGCACACACCTATGGTTTATGTAAAGGTATATGTTTGTACACATGTGTGTGTATTATATTCATATTTGGGAGTGAATACTTTGTATTTAGTGGGACTATTGTAGAAAAGCATTGATTGTGTTATTAATTAATATTAATTCATTGTGATATAACATCCTTCCCATCTCTTCCAATCCTCACTCCATCTCTTTGCAAACTTATTTCCATTCATCGTTCTCTACTACCTTCCCAGAGGCTCAAACTTTAGCCAAGATGTTACCATATTAATAGCCAACCCCACCAACTTGTATATCTCCCTGGTTTCCACCATCTCTTTCGTCTTCCCTTCATCATGAAGTCTTTAAAAAATGATTAGTCATTAATATCGTTACTTTAAATTTCTTCTTTCTCTAAATATACACTGCCACACGTTTATTTTTTATTTAATTTTCTCATTACCATCCCTTTATAACTACATAGCAAGCTCATCAATTACATGCTAATTTCTAAACACAATGGTTCCACCTTACAATCTTACTCAAGGGTTAGAGTAGTTAGCATTATGGAACCCTCCATTCTTCTTGGAGTTCCTAGCCTGAGCTTAGAGCCATCACACTGTCCTGACTCTCCTTTAATCCCACTGACCATCTCTTTTCAGTCATTACTACTGTCTTCTCTTCCTCAGATCCTCTCCTTCTGCAGCCCCACTTCTATGTTAATTGATGGACGCATCTTCTGGATAGTTCATGTTGTCTGGTGCACTTTCATCATAATCTGGGATTAATTAGCCAATTTGATGGCTGGGAAGCTTATGTACAATCCCTTGTAAACATCTTCACTGGCTTGGCAAGACCTGAGGACATCAAGTCCCCTGTAAAATCCTACAGACAAGAGGGATTTAGTGGGGAGGAAGAGGAGGCCAAGGAGATTAGAGACACATTCTAAACCTCTTTCATTACAAATCTCTACTCTGAGGGCTGAGAATATGAATCACAAGCCATTTAATTTCCCCTGCCAAGTGGGAGGGTGAACAGGGTGAATCAGCCACTAAGATGAGTAAATTCAAGGGAAACAAAGATGTAAGATGATCAAGTCAGCTTCCAACTTTAAAGACATTTCTTGATTGGTTCAAGTTTTATATGCCCTGTAATACTATTTTTTCTGGTTGCCTCTCTCCATTACCTAAAAAGAGCTGAATTTTATATTTGAAACTCTTCCCCTCTTATTTCTCTAGAAAATAGTTTTGTAACTTTACCCAGTAAGATTCTGTATAAACTAGAGGAACATCAAAACCTTTAAACAGCTAAACCTTAGGTTTAAGCCTCTTTCTGATGTGGTCTTTATATGGAGAGTCTTTATATATTTGGCAGACAATCAGCCAAAGTGACTGTTGGTCAACATGTGTACAGGCTCTTGCTTGGTAAACATAAAGTAAGGTGTAGGAGTATGCCATTGAGACAAAAATGCCCCAAAGAAAACATCTGATTATTTTTGAAGTGGAAATATAAATGTCTTGGGGAGTAGATACTGCTGGATGCTTATACAAAATCCACTCCCATTTCCATCCTTACTGACAGAATCTCAGTTTGGGGTGGGCGAGGGGACAGCAGTGTGATCAGATCAAAGTTACATTTTTGGGTATGCTAGACCACCAGTGGTGAGCACAGGAAACACATTTCTGGTCATTCCCATGTATTTCTAGAAAAGTTTTGCCTATTATTATAGATACTACTCATCCTCTTGTTCCTAACTCCTTTCTACTACCTAGATTACAATCATGATGGCTGGAGTTGCAGCTGCCTTCACGTGCCTGATCACAGTGGGAAACCTGAAAGCATTTCCCTCAGCCAGCTCTGGACAGCTTAGCTCTGAATAAATCTCTGTCTTGTCTAACCTCTGGTTATCTGGCTTATCTGTTGCATGCAACTGAACCCAAATCCTCAATGATGCAGTTTCGAATGTGATGAGTCAAAGTGGAAAAAGCAAAGACTTGAGGTTTTTGGGCTCCTGGTTTGTATTCCAAGTTCACCAGTTACTAGCTTGAGACCTAAGGCAAAATAACAAAGCTTCTGAACCTCAGTTTCCTCATCTGTGCACTGGTGCATACAATACAGGACTCATTTCCTGAGGCTGTTATAAGGATGAACTGAGTTAATAAATAGCTTCTGTAGATAGAAATTTAAATTATAATAAAATCTTAATAGAAGAAGGTTGTGGAAGTTCTCTCCAATGTAACATATATCCAGAAGATTCCATTTAAAGATGGAGTCAAACTATTTCTAACCCAGTCCATTTGTTTTATGCACTGCCAGCAATATCACTGTAGCGGAAAACATATTTCATGGTGTGCTGTGTGGTTGAAGTAGCACTTAGGTACACTTGCACTAATTCCAGGTCAGCAAGAAAGATCCAAAGCACCCTGACAAGACCCAAACTGACCCCTTTTAACTCTTGAGTGAAATGTTATTTTACTCACCGAAGAAATCGCCGAAAATGAAACTAAATCTCAAAGAGGAATAAAATTGCCCAGGAAGGGAAAAACTCTCCTCGGGTGGCACTCCGAGCTTTTAGATTTTAGTTATTTTATTTATTTATTTTAATAAGAATGCAGAGCACCAGGGGTGTTTTCCATTTCCCTATAATTTCAAAATGATGACGTATACTAACACACATCCTAGTTTGTCCTTTTCTGCTACTTTCTTTCCTCTTTCAGGATTGTGAGAATTTTTACATAGAATTTCCAAGATTGCAAGTGTATCTTTGACATAGGGTAAGCATAATGGGCCATGTGTTAGGACAGGAGTAGAGAGTGTGGGGACATCTTTTGGTTCCAAGGAATAGAGATTTATCTGAGTGACTTCAGGAGAAGCGGGAAGAGAGAGGTAGTTAGAGAGACTGAAACAGGAAAGCAGGCTGAAACTGACATGCTCTTAAACCAACTGGCTCTTCTGGGTTCCATACACTCTTCCTTGGCTCTCTCCCCTTAAAGGCTTTCATCTGCTTTCTCCATCAAATAATCTCCTTTTCAACAGCATAAAAGATACCAACCCCAGAGATTTGTGACCCTGACTCTGAAACTTTTCAGTAGGATCCTTACTATTATTGTCTGTATCGAGATTTAAAAATCACCAAATTTTTTATACCCACTTTTTCATTCTTCAAAATGTACCTTCTTTAGCACTTAACTGGAGTCATGATGACATGGCTCAACTCTGAATTAGCACATGATCTGTGAAGATTCAAAATCATCATGGACATTTAATATCTCAAAAAAAAACAACTAAGTCATAACTCTTGGACAAATTGTCTCTATAGGACCCTCAACTAAAATCAAAGCCAAATGTATCATTCATACTCATTTCACAATGACTTCTTTTTTCTGCAGTGCTCTTTCATTCACCGACATTGCCATCAACCATCACTTCTGAGTTTACTTAAGTTATGGTCAAGGTACCAGACTGCTTAAGGATCATGGAATTTTTGTTTCAAACAATTGAACAGAGACTGGATAGTGTCCTTTGATTCAGTTGCCATATGTCAGTGCTTCCTGTCTGTCCTGAAATGCTGCACCTTTCTCTGCATCACCCATGTCCTGCCTTTCTTTTCCTGTCTTGGGAACTATGACTTCCACCAGTCTCTCTGGGGAATTAGCTGTCATTCTCTCACTGATATCTGTTTGCTTATCAACCTCTCAGGGAGGTTTTTGTTCAATAGTCAGGAGGAAACATTGATCCATAGAACACATCTGTCCATTCTTTTGTGGCAATGGTCAGTGGAGCTTCAAAAGATCTCCCAAATATGAGGGGTAATCAAGTTGTTTACAGTTGCCAAAGACTAGAGATGGCAGGAACCATTGCATGTAATAGAAAAAAAAATCACACAAACCAATTACAGGATTTTAGGAAACAAGAACATACTTTTAAAGTCAGAAGTAGATTCAGTTAAGTCTTCATCTACATACAAAGGTTTAAGGGGAAATAAACCTGGAATTTGCATTTTGGTTGCAAAATGATATTAGGATTTTATCAGTCCGGCACCTCCTTTTACATGTTGAAAAACAGCCTAAATATCTGACACATGAAAATGAATGCATTTCCTCATCATATTTCTAAGACTACCGACAGAGGTAAACAAATAGTATGACACATACAATGAATCCACATGTTTTATTTTCCAAAAGGAAGGATATTTTAGATTATATTGTCATTTTCCTAAAATTGCAAGAAAAATATGCCCCCCTTTGAAAGAAAATGTTTGTAAGAACTGAGGTTAGATGGAAAGAAGTCACTGTGACAAAAATTTACATGATAATTTTAACTCTCCAATATTTTCAGGTACCCATAAAGAACATTTTGCACCATTCAATAACCAGATAAAAGAGCATGGCTTATGACTTCCCACAATTCTAGGATATATTCTTTCAGTTACTCCCTTTTAAAAGCAAGTAATAAAATAACAACAGGGTAATGAAGTATCATTCTACACTCCTAGGGGTAAGTAAGCTCTTCCATAAAAAAGCCTACATAATGATTCCTAAAACCCTAAATTGGGTCCTCAAATAAAAAGCTCATCTGCATATCTTTTGTGATACAATTTTGTCAATAAAAGAAAAAAAAATCATTTTCCTTATGACCTCTCTGAGTGGGATGATTCTTCTTGGTGCCTCAATTGCCAGTTTGGGCCTACCTTCATCAGTGTTCTTGTCACTGATCACTCTCCTAGTAGCATGGTAAAAATATGATGGTATGGGCTTGTAGTGGCCAGAAAATTAATATTTTTTGAATGCATGAATGATTTTCAAAGGAAGTAAAGGTACCCTGTGCATCCTATTGAGAAATATATAGAAGATTTTATTTTAGTACTGCAAGTGCTATACTCTATAGTGATAAGTAATTCCTCCGATTATATATATGTTCTACAAAAATTTCTATCTAGCAACGATAAGAATGATATGAATGTCAAAGCTATTACCGTGTCTTTGAAAACCCACATTTGGGGAAATAATATGGGAGTTGTGAAAAAGAACAATGAAAGACTAACTAATGGGGATATAAAGACATATTTATAACAGAGAATCTCTGAACCCAGTAACTCCACTTCTGAAATTTTCAACTAAGGAAACAATTCAAAAGGAGATTACTTTCTTCATAAATATTCTTTTGCATTACTGTTGTCAATAATAAAAGTTTGAGAACAATCTAAGTTTCCAACAGAGGGGACTGATTAGGGAAAATTGAGGAAAACAATGGAGACTTAGCCTCCATTGCAATGGAAAATTATGAAAGGTAAGGTAAAGTGAAACATGCCCAGTAAAATGCGGCATCTTTTTCTTCACTGGAACTATTTAAAATTCATATGTGATTCTGTACAAGGACTGGGAGAGAAAGTGAAAAACATGAAAATGGTAAATTTATTATAGTGGTGGTGTTTTTACACATATACACTTGTTATATCTTAGTACAAAATTAAAAGAAAAAGAAAAGGCTTGAGATGAGGAACAATAAATGGACTAAGATCAGGAGTTCCTGGAGGCCAAAACCCTAGAACCAGGAGACGACACCACAGGTTCAAGGATGCAGATAAAGAAGGGAGGCCTCCATCACAAATGGACTCAGCAGAGAGGGCCCTCAGGTGACAGTCATTCACTTACCTCTGTGACCAGTCCTGTTTTCCTTGAATCCCAAGGCTGCCATTTGGCTTTTGCCTCCAGCTTGCTGGTCATCCTTGCCCATGACAATTCTCCCCTGTGATAATCCTCACTCTCACTTTTATGTTTCCACCCCAAGGCTGCAGTACCTTTCTGGAGGAAGTCACTGAAATGGGTGGAAATGTCCACTACAGATTCACACTATCCAAATCCAATGGGGCTCTCAGTACTGATGACTATCTCTGTTGATTCTCTAGTTCAGTTTCTACCATAACTCTTATATTGATAAATATCTTCCTTACCCTTTACAGCAAAAGGCAAGTGCCTTCAAGAGTGTGGCATGGCAGAGGACTATTCTTCAGTTAGATAGACCGGAGTTTGGTTTCTGGTTCTTCACCTATAATCATATGGACTCAAGCAAGTTACTTCCCCTCTGAAAGCCTCAGTATCCTTTCACAAAAAGAGGTAATAAAGCCCCTCTTCTGCAGTGCTGTTCTGAGGCTGAATCATAACACCTGGAACATAGAAGGGGTTCAGTTAATGGTATTATTAACAAAAAACTACAAATCTTGTAGCAGTGGGTTTCCAAATGCTGGTGGGAATGGAAAGGGGTTGTCAGATTGGAAAGCAATCGCTGACATCCAGGAGCTGATGGGGTTAGAGGTAGTCCAAAGTTTTCAAGCTCAGTAATAGGACAGGGATGTTCTTGCTACTGAAGCAAAAAACAAAAACAAAACAAAAGCAAAACAACAACAAAAACTAACTATGAGGCTAACTAAGTAAATAAATTGTTGGGATTTGTGAGGGCATGGTAGTGGGTTGTCATTTTTTAGCCACCCATTCCACTTTTATCCTCCTTCTCTCCCACAAGAGAAAGGTGTTTGTCTTCCCTACAGGAAAAGTTGTTTACATCTTGACCCAAGTTCCTAATTTCACTTGCTCCTGTTACCACTCCTTCCTTCAAATCTCCCTTCTCTCCTCATTCCCCTTGCTCCCCCTTTCAGCTGAGGAGCCCTATGTCTGTTTTCATTTATGTGAAAGTCCCTGCATTGAGGAAAGCTCCCTTGGTTCTTCAGTGGTAGCTACCATGTTTTCTTTTTCACTGAAGCCTTCTAAGACTTCTAGCTGCCTACTTTTTCTTTTTGAATCCACCACATCTTCATCACCCAATTACATCTTAACTCCCTGCCTCTGATTTCAACTCTCATGATTAATCCAAAAATGTACTCTCTCAAAGTTCTACCCTGTGACTTCCTTTTACCCAGATTTGTGTCTTTTGTTAATCTACATTTTCCTTGTTGTACCTCTTTGGTGTGGAACATATTTAATACAACCGTCTTCTTGAATTTTTCCCCTCATAGTTAATTCTGTATTCATCCAGTGTTTTCCCCTCCAATTTCTTTACCTGTGTTAAATATTCCCCATTACTTATGTGGTTAAGGGGATGTGCTACAGTCCCAAATACTTTATTTCTGTTTTCTTTGACCTAGAAACTTGGGCTTCTCTAAGATTGAACGTTGCCGTCTATAAAATGGGGTTGATTATCATATATATAGAGTTGTGAGGATTAAATAAAATAATCTCCATCACAGATCTTTACACAGAGAAACTGTCTATAAATATTATTAGTGTTACTGTTATCCTCTTCTATTTTTTATTATATTATGGAAGATTCTTCAGAATTCCCTACTTAGGATCAAGAACACTTGGCACTACCATGTAACAATTTTATGTATTTTGGTGAACATCTGGAGCTAAGAAATCGATTGTGATCTTTTCTCTTTGGCAATATTTGTAATGTCTGAAAGATACTATAGCAGAACAAGTAATATCTAAAATTTTCTAATTAATTTAATTAATATTAATTTTTAATTAATTCAAATAAATCTCTTTGTTTAGGTCATGGTCACTAGTCTTTTTTTTTTATATCATTTATCTCCTTAGACAGATTAGAAAGAATAAAGCTTGTCCCTGTCTATGAAAAATAAGGCAAAGTGATATGCCTATTGATTTCACCCCTATGGAACCTCAAATAACACCCTGGAGAAAGTAATAAAAAATGTCAGATGAGCCCCTTTCCAGATTAGAATTGGTAACTAGTTGGCTCCCAGATGAGTTTGACTCATCATCCTGAGCTCCCAATCAGGAATGAAGGTTGTGGCTCATCAGCTCTGCCTCTTGGGATCATTTAGATGACAGAAAATTTGCAATTCAGGTTGACTGTGCCAGAGGTAGTAGGAATAATATCTAGATTTTGCTCAGCATTGCTTTTGAAGGCAGGAGGGAAGATAGTGTGAGGTCCATTGATTTTATCTCTCTGAGGGTTATATCTTATTGAAATAAAAATCTCAAAAAATTTTGCCGGGGTTAGATAAAGGAGATGTCCCAAAATAGGTAGACTCAGTGCAAATCCTCAAAGTTCTCATTTTCTTTCAAATGTCTTCAAATAACACCTCATTAAAACAACTTCCTAAACCTTTTTTTTGTAGAAAGGTGAGAAATTTATCAAGACAGTCTTTTTTCTACAGTGAGGGTATAGCACATGTTTCTCCTGAAGTGTCTCCTGTCTTCACTGACTCAGCATTATCCTCTCCTCTCTTCCTCCAGATGAACCAGCTCAATACAGAATGCTACCATTTGATCGGTCCAGGGCTTGAAACGTCATGGGCACCATCAATAACTACTTTTCCTTCCTTTAAAGCTCAAGCTATATCATTTTCCAAGTCCTCTTGATTTTATCATTGAGATCTCACATACCTTTAGTTTCTTCCATCTTTAACTTAATTCAGATCCTTTCTTATCATGTTATGACTGAACAATAATGAAAACTTAATAACTCTCTTCCCTCTTCAATCCATTCCTGTAGAATTGATCTGAGATTGCTTTCCATCATTTTGCCCTTTCAAAGACCATATATCCTCAGAATGAAAGCCAGACTGACATTCAGGATCTCTGACCAGTGGTTCCAGACTATTACAAACTCATACCTCTTACTACTCTGATGCATAAATTCTATCTATTTAAAATCTCACTTAAACCTGCTTTATGCCTTTGAATACTCTTCATACAACACACTAAAAATGCCAGCCTCTCTCCTCTCTGTCTTTTAACTACTACCCTTTCTCCAGAAACAAATTCAAATTCCATCTTTTCTGTGAATCTTCTCTAATCATTCAGCTAGATTGTTTTCTTCCTATAATTTTTCGGCATTTACACTCTATATGGCTAGTAGATTTTTCAAGCATGTCAGTCTCATTTCTCCATACAATCTTTAAGTTCCTTGAAGATAATACCTACATCTCATACATTTTGGAATCCCTCTAAGGAGCTGGCACAGGATTTGTAGATGATATTAGAGATATTGTTGATTAATCGTAGAAAAGTAGATATTTAAACTCTAAAAGATGACTGAGAACATTAAGATAGATTGTTAACTTCTCACATCAGAAAGGTCAAATTTAGAGTCTAAATAATCAAACTCCCTAATCAGGGTAGCTGATATGGCAATAGAGGTTGTTCACAGCAGCAGAGTGGAACTGAAAGCATTGATATGAACTTGTGAAGGTCCATGAATTGAACACATCCTGAGAAAATTCATCATGTGTATCTCATAAAATCCAGATGTGTCAGAGTTCCACCTATAAATGGATAATGTATATAAATGGCAAAATGCACAGCAGTGCTTACCAAATTGTCAAGGAATATATTTTTGTCCACTAAAATCATACTATGTTTTTTAATTTTCTATCCAAATTTGTGTTCCTCCATGTGAAATGGTTCAGCTACTATGGAAAAGATTTTGTCAGTTTCTCAAAAAGTTAAATATAGAGTTATCACATGCACCAGCAATTCTATTCCTTGGTATACACTCAGAAGAACTGAAAATAGTTATTCAAACAAAGTCATGTACATGCATGTTCATAACAGCACTATACACAAGAGCTAAAAGGTGAAAACAACTTAAATGTCCATCAATCAATTAATGGACCAACCAGTTGGGGTATATGCATACAACAGAATATTATTTAGCTATAAAAATAAATGATATACTGATACATACTACAATGTGGATGAAACTCCAATTATGCTAAGTGAAAGAAGCCAGGCACTAAAGGTCACGTAGTGTATGATTTAATTTATATGAAATATTTGGAATAGGTGAATCTGTAGAGTTGGGGGAAGATTGGTAGGTACAAGAGTCTGGATGGGGAAGAATGAGGAGAAACTGTTAGTGGATATTGGGTATACTTTTGGGATGATAAAAGTATTTTACAACTAGATAGGGATGGTGGTAGCATAACATTGGGAATATACCAAATTTCACTAAATTGTTAACTTTAAAATAGTTAATTTTGTGTTACTTGAATTTCCCCTCAACAAAAAAATTGTATTTTTTATCACTATCCAACATATTCAATATATTTGTTGCTTTTATAATGTGTTTCCATCATTATACTGTGGAAGAAGAAGTAAACGGCTCCAGGCCATCATAGGTTTTATAAACCTTTTAGGAGGTAAGTAATAAAGCAATGGAATAACAATACAAAACAGACTATAATAGGATGGTACCATTGTCATCTGAGAAGTATATGCTTACTTTGCTTCCTGACTTTTAAAGATAGCTTTTGACCCTGGGAAAGTCATTTGATGTCCCATAGGTTACAGAAAGAGAAGGCTGAATGAGATGGTCTCTAGATTTTCCTCCAGGCCAAAAATGATTGGGATATTTTAAAGACAACATTGGATTGTAGAGATAATACATATCATGAAAAGCAATATCTGAGAATATGCGAGTGGCAGTATTCCCTGGGCAATGCTTCAAAAAAGACTGTGGGGATGGGTATCACCCCTATCATAGAAGGCTGGGTTGGAAGGGTTGCTAAGGTCACTTCAAAATATCTTTACTATTGAACAAATCTGATGAGGAGGTCCAAATATATTCTCAAGTTATAGCTAAATCATCTACAGATTAAGTTCTGAATCATTTAAAATTGTGTTCTTCTCCATAGCTGAAGCCCAGGCATATAAAAATTCTAGGTAGCTATAACAACCTCATGAGTGACCCAGTAAAATGCAGGCTGTATTTACCATTACAGCAGTTAGATTTCATCACATTTAAATTGAAATTCTGACTTGTGGATTTTGTCCTGGCAATTTTGATGATATAAACTGAAGTTGGGATGAGTAAGATTTAGGTGTGAAAGCATGGATAGGATTTTTTTTTTTTTTAATAAATTTGTTTATTTATTTATTTATTTTTAGCTGTGTTGGGTCTTTGTTGCTGTGCGGAGGCTTTCTCTAGTTGCAGCAAGCGGGAGTTACTCTTCATTGCAGTACGCAGACTTCTTATTGCAGTGCCTTCTCTTGTTGCAGAGCACGGGCTCTAGGCGCTCGGGCTTCAGTAGTTGTGGCACTCGGGCTCAGTAGTTGTGGCTCGCGGACTGTAGAGCGCAGGCTCAGTAGTTGTGGCATACGGGCATAGTTGCTACATGGCATGTGAGATCTTTCGAACCCGTGTCCCCTGCATTGGCAGGCAGATTCTTAACCACTGCACCACCAGGGAAGTCCCAGGATTAATGTTTTGTACTAATTGTATATCACCAACCTCAAATCATCAGTTATTTAATTCTCAGTATAAATCACACAAAACATACTGCCCCGCCAAAAAAACATTACACTAATGCCTTAAATAGGCATTTTCTCAACCTTCTGAGAGTTAGATGCATTATTTCTAAGGAGAGTGAAAATGTCTGATGAATTGCTATGGTTTTGGTGTCCCACGGTCATTGTGCAAGCCTGCGTTCTCCATTCCCAGGTGACAGAGCAGAGGGCCTGGATTTTCTTCTTCACAAACAAATATTCTTTGAAAGGTGCTCTCCTGCTCTCATTTCATCTGGTATGTAAATTACCCAACTGCAAATCTGTTTGTCTGTGAGGGTTTTATAACCCTTCGTTGTTTATACATGTCACTGATGAGTTTCTCCTTTGCTGCTCGGCATGTTCGGCATGTTATTTATTTGAAAAAAAAAAAATCTCCACCTCCAATTTAAGGAGCCCCTGTCTTCTTCTTTCTCTAGCTGGAGGAAAGGAGTGGGAGGTGGGGGAGGATGGAAGGTAGGAAGTAAACCGAGCAATTTCCTTCCCTGGAGAGACACTTCCTGTCAGAAGGACATCAGTGACTAACTGTCATTTGAATGATCAAAAAGGGGGAAATAGCAGCTTGGAGTTTGGAGAGGATGAGCTTGCACACCTCCAGGCTCAGAAATCCCATGATTACCCATGGCCATGTTCACAACAAGCCTTCCCCACACCTCCAAAGACTCCCCTATACATACATTCACATATAACATGAATAGACTGAAAGGGGTCTTTAAAGAAACTGCCCCAGCCATTTCTTCTAGCTCCTTGGGTGCAGTGGCTGCAGGGACACCTTCCAGAAAAGCAAGCAAAGATTTTTGTCCCTTTTCACACCTTCTTCAGCAAATTTCTGTGGCAGAATATTTGGGAATGGGAACAAGTACAAATGCAAAAAAAAAAGTGTTTATGAATAATGGAACATTTCAAATCCATCTGGTTTCTGAGACATTTTTTTAGTTTCTCACTACAGCCAATTATATAGCATGCTTGAGTGAGAACTGGTTCTATCCTGAGGCTCATTCTGCTCTCAAATTTCTACATTGATAGTTGCTACCAACCTCTGAGGTTAGTAGCCATATGGTAGTCCAATATGGTACTTTATACTCTACTTGTTATATAGTAGGTGATATTCTGGTGAACATAAATTCACATTGTAGTAGACGCCATAAAAGGGGGATCCGGGATAGGGAAGCTGGAGGGCCTTCCCAGATTTTGGCATTGTACAATGGTTTCCCTTTTTATTTTAAGGATGCTGGGGGATTATTTCCATAGTTCTTCCTTTGTTGCCTATGTATACCCAGTGTATCCCTGAATACATGGCAAAATCCCATGAGAAAGATAGGTTAAAAAATGTTTTGGTTTTGGGAAAAGGCATTCCCTTCATGCCATTCTTCGAATAGCTTACATTTAAAAATTTTTTGTTATAGACTATTTCAATTTATAAATGTATTTTTCAATTTATATATTTCAATAAATGAAGGTAGAGATAATACAGTACTGAACCTCTGTATGTTTCAGTGGGTATCCTCAAAAGATGACCTCTATAAAAAATAAACTTAATATCATCACTCTAAAATTTCACTTCAGTAATTCTTTACCATCATTAAATTTCCACTCAGTTTACAGAGTAATAAGGACTCTCCTGCTATCTAAAAGAAATCTTCCTTTATTGCTGGGTGGTTCACTAGAGACTGTACATTTTTATAGATGGGAAAATGAAGCTCTGAAAACATAAATTAGGTGCCCAAATTTGCATGGCAAGCAAGAGCAGAGAAGAGCTCAACCGCAAATCTATGCCATCCAAGTGGGATGTATCAGCTGCTTTGCCTCCCTCCTTAATTACTGAGTTCTCCAAATGCAGTCTTAAATTTAGAGAAGCAGGACCAGAGTGGACAAGTTCAAAGACAACACTGAAGTTTTAACAATATTCAGTTGTTTTCACGTCTGTAGAACTAGAACTGTGGAAGGGATATGAATATGCATTTAATACATGACACATTTATACTCACAATGGATGTGGGCAAGGCTTAATACCTCTCAGGGAGGAAAATCTAGGTTTTGCAGTCTTTCTTCAATGACTGTGTCTTTTTCTGACTTATTTCCTCCTTGTTGCCACTAAATTATAAATTCCATATTTTGAAAGTCATTGTAGCCTTTCCAGTGGCCAAACCATACCTTATATGTGGAAGGACTAAATAAATACTCACTAAATGAAAGAACATAAAAAAACACACACTTATTAGTATTGCAAACTCTACCTCCAGTAAAATTTTAGTTAACATTTGTCTAAAATTTTACTCGAAACTGCCTATAATAGTTGGAATAGCTCCCAAGCTAAACATAACACAATATAAAAATGTTATAAAATGTCTAATAGTATATCCCAAGCCCCAGATGGCTTATCTACATAGTTTGGATTTTCTGCATGCCTGTACTCTCTGACCTTGGCACAGAACATTTAGATTTGCTTTAGTTAATTAATGTGGTTGACTATGGCAAGTTCAGCAGAGGACATGAGTGATTTTAAATGGCTGGAGACTTTCGTTTCTTAGTTACTAAATTTTAGACCGTAAAAGATTATTTACCAGCAACTTTATGAATCATTGAACAGTCTTTTCATTCAAATGTATCACAGTATTTATGTTCTCTCGTTTTTAAGTTAACAGTAATTTCTTATATATACACATATAATATAAAGATAATATATTTTATATTGACTGAGTACCAGATACTTTACTTGTGCAGTAGAGATTTGCCTTTTCATTAAAACGGATTTATACTATTTTTCTTATTTCAAAACTAAGGAAACAAAGATTTGTGGAGATTGATTGAATCAAAGTGACCTCAGTTGATGAGCTGGACCTCACACCAGTTTCTCTGACTTAACTCAATTATTCTCCTCTTCAGAATTTTCCACGTTGCCTGACTCTGAGAATCACTGGGCTCTTGTTAAACAGACAGGTCCCCTGGCTTCTCCCCAAGAATAGATTCATCAGTATAGGATGAAGGCAGCTATGTTCTCTAATTTTTAAAGGTGAGTTTGATCTTGAAAATAATGATTCGACTAACCAACTGAATACCTTCTTAACCGTGCTCTTACATGTAAAATGCCTGGTATAGAGACCAGTACATAATAACTCTCAGTAATGGAAGGTGATTATAATGCTGTGTAAATGCTAATTCCCCCCCTGGCCTCAGGTTTAGTGGAAGGCAAAAAGAGCTACACAGAAAAGACGGAATGACTTCTCACCTCCTTCTAACCTTTTAAGATGAGTCTGTCCAGGGACCATCTGTTTGCAGGGGATTTGCCATTTCTCCTTATGCATGAATGTCAGCACAGCCCTTCAATGAGGTGGCCTCCCCAAGTTTAATTCATGTAACACTCAATCACTCCAATATTAGTAAAATTTGTTAAAATTTGCCTGCTTGGTATTTGTGGAAATTGGTGGGGGAAAACAAAGAGGAACAAATAGCTCTGGGCAAAACCAGGCATCTGAGAACAGATGGTGTGTGAGCTTATACCACTGAGCATGGCTGACAAACCGTAGCAGTAACCTGTTTTGATACACAACTACTGGGAGTTTAGTGAGTGAGAATTCCCAGCAAAGCCAAAAACTTCCCTGGTGACCTTGACTTCACTTGGTAATAGCACTACCAAACACAACTTTACTGGTAGAATAATGGGATAACAACACAAATTTAAAAGTCCATTTTAGTAAAAAACCAAAAAAACTACAGGAAATATGTGGTCCCATCATGCCATGGAGAGAAGATATAGAAACTGAAACCATCCAAGCAGATCTGGGGTGACCCAGAGAGTGTTCAAGTATTTGTCTAATCTCCAAAAGGATTTTCACTAATTTGGAAAAGTGGGGAGTTGCCGAGTGACTATGGATTCAGCCTCTATCTTTTGTCTACTTCTGTTCTCTCTCGCCCGCTAAAAGTACAAAATAAGTTAAAAACAGCAAAAATAAACCATTTAACAGGGCCAAATATCTCCTTTAAATCAGGGGTTCAATTATTTTTCCAGTTCTAATTTAGAAACCTCGAAGTCATCAATTACCAATAATATCCATTCTATTTCCACTTTGCCCTTTAATTCTGTGTATCTTTCTTTAACCATCTCTCAAATGTATGCCTTTCTGTCTTTCTCTTTGCCAGTCACACTCCTAATTCATATCCACATTTTTTCAAACCTGGAATACTGTGACAGCCTCCCATCTGGTCTCTTTGTCTTACGTCTAGTGATCATACCCTGTAACTGGGGAAATACTTTAAGAAACTCCCCATTCCTGACCCCAGGTAGGTCTTAAAAGACTCTGCCACCAACACCACTCCCTCAGATAACTAATTATTATCTTAGTTATTCTGATACATAATATATTCTAGCAATTTCTGCCATATTAATTCCCATATAATTTTTATCTTGCCAAGAACCTAAATGGCTCAGTGTCCCTATATTTCACTGCCTGGGTTTGACCTCAGGTGGCCTCGGTCTGCAGTGGCTTGAAGCAGGATTTTTGTTCCCTGACCAGTGACTGAAGTCAGGCCATGGCAGTGAGAACACTGAATCGTAGCCACTAGACCATGAGGGCCAGTGACCAGTGACAAGACCCTGGCCTCTCGGCTTGGTAGAAATGAATTCCCACAAAGAGATGGAAAGTAGTGAAACAAGTAAATTGTTTATTAGGAGGAAAAGAGTACATGTGAATAGGCACACAGGGGTGGGCTCAGAGAGAGAGTTGCCCCCTCATAGTAGTTTGAATCACTTATTATGGGGCATTCCTTCCAGCTTTCCTCTGGCCAATCATTTTGCTTTGCCTGGCTCTGACTCCGTATTTGGTTTATCTCAGAGTCTTCCCCTGTGTGCACATGCATCTCTTAGCCAAGATGGATTCTAGCACAGAGGTCTATGGGTAGGTTGACATCACCTACAATGGGGTGGTGCCTCCTCCTTTTTTGGCCCCTGAGGAGCCTTTCTGAGCACGTGTAGTTGGGCATGTCTCCTTGACCTCAAGAATGGGAAATATGTGGTCTCTTTATCTCTTGTCTGGGCAGAGCTCATCTCCTCTCTGCCCCTGCTGTTACTGCTATCTTAAAGTATCCACTGGAGGCAAAGTCCACATAGTGGTTGCCCAGTCAAGGTGTCAACTCAATGGACCAGTGGTATGTGCTGTGATTTCCTGTCAGTGATTTGTGTTCATGATTATGCCTTCTCTTTCACCCATGTGAGTGCAGGCACAAAGCAGAGTTCAACTTAATAACTTGCCAAGACTTCTATCCCAGATGGACTGTTCACTCCATTGACCTCTTATGAACGGGTGCTCTCTCTCTCCTCATATCACTTGTGTTCCTCTTTCCTAAATACCTTTTTATTTCTTCTGTGTTTTGCTACTTAAATCATATCCATTTTTTAAAGCCCTTCTCATATTCTACCTCCTTCATAAAGTCATCTACAGACTCCACCTAACATTTCCTTATATCACTGTTGGTCTATTCTCTATGCCATGTATTCCGAAGGTTTACTGAATGATTAATGGCAGAGTAATACAGTGGAAAACTTCTGAGTATAAATAACTGGAATTAAAATTTGGTTGTATTGTATGTCATCAGAGAGATCTAGGAAATTCATGTAATGTCTTTGAAATTCAATTTATTCTGTACAAATATGGGAACAAATATAATAATTCTACATTACAAAGTTGTAAGAATTCAATGAGAACAGTTATCTGAAAATAGTCTATAAATTATCTAATGCTAAATAAATGGGAAGTTGTACTCTCCTGTTTTATATTTTCTACAAATTACAGCAACAAATTTAGTTTTTCTCCCTGAAGTAGATTTTCAGGTCCTTAGAAACAAGGATTGCACATCTGTTTTTATCCCTTATTGCAATCTGCATACTGTCTTACACACAGTGGAAATTCAGTAAGAGGAAAATTGTTAAATTGAGTTAAGGTAAAAATAAACCAGTCATTATAAGAATAAATTAGTTAATAAAAATGAGCACCCTTATTTTTAACACACTTTTAATGAAAGAAAAAGTGTTTTTTTGATCCATGAAAGATCAAAATGTACAACCAGAATATGATCTACACATTGATCAAGTATTTATTTATTTATTTATTTATTTATAATTGAAATATAGTTGATTTACTATCTTTTGTTAGCTTCAGATATATAGCAAAGTGATTCGGCTATGCATATATATATTTTTCAGATTATTTTCCATTATAGGTTATTATAAGATATTGAATATAGTTCTTTGTGCTGTATAGCAAATCCTTGTTGCTCATCTATTTTACGTATAGTAGTTTGTATGTTAATCCCAAAGTCCTAATTTACCCCTCCCCCTCTTCCTTTTTCCTTTGGTAACCATAAGTTTGTTTTCTAGTTTGTGGGTCTGTTTCTGTTTTGTATATAGATTCATTTATATTATTTTTTAGATTCCACATATAAGTGATATCATATAGTATTTGTCTTACTTCATTTACTTTACACAGTGGGTTTCAGTCCATTGATCAAGATTCTTTTAACTCAATTTTGTCAGAGTTAGCAAACAAAAATATAGGATACCAAGTTAAATTTGAACTTTAGGTACATAAAAAATAATTTTTAGTATGAGTAGGTCTCATGCAATAATTAGGGCATACTTATACTCAATTATTATTTCTGTTTACCTGAATTCATATTAACTGAAGGTTAATTTGTATTCATATACTGCAACAAAACTAAAAATTATTTGTTGTTTATCTGAAATTCAGATTTAACTAGGCATCCTCTATTTTATCTGTCAACCCTACAAATTTAGTCACAAATGAAAGGAATCCAACTTAAAGTAGTTTAGACCAAAAAGAGGAACTTAGTGGACCATTTGTTCCACTGGTGGAAGGGCAAGGAGTACAACTGGGCCTCCTGCTCAGCAGGGTATCATACTTAAGTGTCATCAGAAGTTTTACTAAGGGTTGGCCAAAACGTTCATTCAAATTTTTCCGCAAGACAGTTCTCGTAGCATTTAGTTGTCTTTACCTTCATTCGAAACAATTTTGTTCGATTGCATTGTGACAGCTGTCATATCAGTGTGCATTTAAAAAAAACATATCAAAATTGGTGAATATTTGTGTAGCCAATTGAATATTGCACATGGAAGGAAAAATGCAATATTTTCGTCACATTGTGCTTTATTATTTTAAGAAAGGTAAAAGCACAACTGAAATGCAAAAGAAAAAAAGGATTTGTGCAGTGTATGGACAAGGTGCTGTGGCTAATCAAATGTGTCAAGAGTGGTTTGCGAAGCTTCATGCTGGAGATTTCTCACTGGACGATGTTCTATGGTTGGGTAGACCAGTTGAAGTTGATAGCGATTAAATCAAGCCATTAGATGAGAACAATCAATGTTATACCACGTGAGAGATAGCCAACATACTCAAAATATCCAAATCAAGTGCTGAAAAGCATTTGCACCAGCTTGGTTATGTGAATCACTTTGACGTTTGGGTTCCACATAAGTTAAGCGAAAAAAACCTTCCTGACCGTATTTCTGCATGCGATTCTCTACTGAAACGTAGAGAATAAATTAACTGAAGGTTAATTTGTATTCATATACTGCAACAAAACTAAAAATTATTTGTTGTTTATCTGAAATTCAGATTTAACTAGGCATCCTCTATTTTATCTGTCAACCCTACAAATTTAGTCACAAATGAAAGGAATCCAACTTAAAGTAGTTTAGACCAAAAAGAGGAACTTAGTGGATCATTTGTTCCACTGGTGGAAGGGCCAACATACTCAAAATATCCAAATCAAGTGCTGAAAAGCATTTGCACCAGCTTGGTTATGTGAATCACTTTGACGTTTGGGTTCCACATAAGTTAAGCGAAAAAAACCTTCCTGACCGTTTTTAAAGTAAATTGTGTTTTTAAAGTACACTGTTTTTAAAGTAAATTGTGATGGGTGATGAAAAGTGAATACTGTACAATAATGTGGAATGGAAGAGTTGGTGGGACAAGTGAAATGAACCACAACCAACCACGCCAAAGGCCAGTCTTCATCCAAAGAAGATGATGTTGTATATATGGTGAGATTGGCAGGGAGTCCTCTATTGTGAGCTCCTCCCAGAAAACTAAACAATTAATTCCAACAAGTACTGCTCCCAATTAGACTAACTGAAACCAGCACTTGATGAAAAGTGTCCGGAATTAGTCAACAGAGATGGCATAATTTTCCATCAGGATAATGCAAGACTGCATGTTTCTTTGATGATCAGGCAAAAACTGTTACAGCTTGTCTGGTAAGTTCTGATTCATCTGCCATATTCATCAGACATTGCACCTTTGGATTTCCATTTATTTTGGACTTTAAAAAATTCTCTTAATGGAAAAAATTTCAATTCCCTAGAAGGCTGTAAAAGGCATCCAGAACAGTTCTTTGCTCAAAAAGAGAAAAAGTTTTGAGAAGATGGAATTATGAAGTTATCTGAAAAAATGACAGAAGGTAGTGGAACAAAATGGTGATTACATTGTTTAATACAGTTCTTGGTGAAAGTGAAAAATGTGTCTTTTATTGTTACTTAAAAATGAAAGGAACTTTTTGGCCAACCCAATATTATTCATTTTTGCTTTTCTCTGAGTGAGCATCATTACCTCTGATGGTCACTCTGGGCCATCACAGTGGGAAGAGTTAGTTTAAAAATTAGTTTAGGGCTTCCCTGGTGGCACATGGTTGAGAGTCCGCCTGCCGATTCAGGGGATGTGGGTTCGTGTCCCGGTCCGGGAGGATCCCACATGCCGCGGAGCAGCTGGGCCCATGAGCCATGGCCGCTGGGCCTGCGCGTCCGGAGCCTGTGCTCCACAACGGGAGAGGCCACAGCAGTGAGAGGCCTGCGTACTGCAAAAAAAAAAAAAAAAAATATTAGTTTAAATCACAGGTTCTAGCTTGATTGCCCAGATTCTGGTCACCCACCCCTCAGAGCAATGGCTGTGAAAGGGGAATATGGTCCTCAGATTGTGAAATATTCCCACACCTAGATCAACTATAATGACGATGGAAGTATACTGACCATGGCACCATTTCAGATCACATATTTGAAAAGGGAGGGAGAAGCAATTTCTCCAAGGTAGGGAAGAGGAGATTTCCGAAAGAAAGAGAGATTCAGAACAGAAAAAAATAATAATATTCACTTTAACTAGAAATCTAAACAAGAGGACTTTTATTTTCAGCGTTCTTAAAATGACTTCTTTTCCCTCATTTTGATTGGCAGCTTCCTGGAAGTCTGGGTAATCCAGTTCACTGTGACATGTATATAGGTGCATGGCTCCATATTCTTGTGAGTCTTCATTGAACACCCTGAATAAATTTTGGAATAGTTTCGTATGACTTTAGAGTCAAATCTTCTCTCAAGTGAGGGCTCCCGGGCTCTCATTTTTCTTTTGCTTTGATAGAGGCATTCCACATGAAATAAGGGGGGCAATGCTTCCTAGACTAGCAAGGCAGGGTACGGTCTTTCTCAAGCTTGAATACCTGGTACTTGATAATTCTACAAATAATTCCTGGAAAATCTAGGCAAATCTGAGTGACCAGTTCATAATTTAATCTCCTGAGGAAACTAGCCAGGCATTTTAGAAAGTAATGCATGAATAACCCAGGTTCTAAATTGAAAATGAGCATGTTTTAAACAAGTCCAGTGGAAAGGAATTAACAGTAGAACTAAAAACACCATATGCTTTTGACAGGAAAAATTGCTCAGAGCAATATGCTAAAATGATATAACTGAGTTAAGATCCACTTGCATCAGGACAAAAGCTAAGACAATGAATAAGTTAAGCCTGTAACTTATGTTGCCTAGTTAAGTTGATACATCAGAAACAAGAAGCCTTTTGTTGTATTTTATTTATATTAAGGAAGAAAAATATCTCTGGCTGGACTTCTGCTTCGAGTAATGAAAAACCAAGCAATTTGAGTATCTTCTTTATCCAGAGAAAAGCTGGATATGTATTCCCTTGGAAAGTATAAGATTACTAACAGGACTCTGAAAATGACTAAGCCAGGATACCGGAGGGGGACAGAGGTCCAATGAGAGTGAGTCTAGGATTTGGGGTCACTTTTCCACTGAGGGATGTTGCCATTCAGTATCTGGTATTTGAGTGGTTGAAGGAATCATCAGTGATTCTAGCCATCTGTGGAGGCCAGAGAATCAGGGATTAAAGTTTGGAACTCAGTAAAGGGGGCCCAGATGAAAATCCTCATTTAAGCTGAGCCACAGAAAAGTTCTAGTTTAGGGAAAGATTGCAGCTCATAGAGACTGCAGCTTAGCTTTGAATTTTCTCAGTCAGCACACTGGATGAAGAGAATTCCAGACTGCTAATGCCTCCAGTAACTGGCAGAAATAACTGTAAATCATATCTGGAGGAAGATACAACAGGCTTTGTGTTATTTCTACAAACAATTTTGAAAGTATAATTTATAGCACATAGTAAAATATCACCGGCTTATAAGAAACTAAAGCAATATGAAGAAAAACCAGAAGAAACTTCAGACATTACACAAAGCCTCTTAAGAGCTTGAGATACTATAGCTATCAAACATAGAATTTAAAGTAAACATGTATACTATATTCCAGGAGATGGAAGAATAACCCAGAGGTGAAGGAAAAAAATCAAAATGAGAACTTAAAAAGTATCTGGAACTGAGTGATAATAAAAAGTAAGGTATCTTAAAACTTTTGGAAGACAGCTAAAGCCATGATTAAAGGAAAATGTATAGCTTTAAATGCACATCTTTGGAAATAAGGATGGGTGAAAAGTAATAATCTTAAATCCATCTCAGGTTAGAAAAAGAACAACAAACTAAATTCAAAAGAATTACAAAAAATGAAATAATAAATATAAGTATAAAAGTAAATGAAATAAAAAATAAATACATAATAGAGCAACCAAGTAAAAAGTTTTTTATTTGAAAAAATTACTATAGTTGTGATGAGTTTGATAAAGAAATATATGCAAAGGAACTAATAACTTATATCAAGGCCATCACTACTAAACTTATGGCATTGAAAGAAAAAAATATATTTTGAGGAAATTTATGCCAGTAAATTTGAAATTTTAGCTGACAAATTCCTAGAAAAATACTATTTAGCAAAATAAATACAAAAATAAATTTAAAAGCTGAACACCACTCCTTTCAGAAAAAAATTGAATCAATAATTGAAATACTTGCCTCAAGAAAAATTCCAGGTAGTTTTGCCAGAAAACTTCACAAAACTTTAAGGAAAATTAAAATCTCATGCAAAATATTCCAGAGAATAAATAAAGAGGCAATAATTCTTAATTTGTTTTATGAGGTCAGCATAACCTTGATATCATAATCTGAAGCAGCATTAATATAATAGACAATTATAGTGTAATTATGTCACTCATTAATATAGATAAAATTATTAAATAAAAATTCAAAAATACAATTACCAATTTGGAGTTACTCCAAGAATGCAAGGCTAGTTTGGCATCTGAAATATAAAATTACTGTTATTTACTGCATTAGCAGAATAAATTTTTTATATGATAGGAGTATTTTGATAGATGGAAAAATTGAATCTTAAAAAGATCAACATCTCTCATAACATTTTAAAAAATATCAGCATTATGTGAATAGAAAGAAATTTATTTTCTCCAATAGAGAGTGTATGTCAGAACTCACATCAAAAGAACACATTTAATGGTAAAGTATTCCAAGTTGTCCTTTTGAGACTGAAAACAGCAACAACAATAAAAAATATGCTTTCTATGGATACTAACCAATGAAATGAACAAGACAATTAAATCAAAGCCCTAAGTATTGGATAAGAGTAAACAAAACTGTTATTATTACAGATGACACGTTTTTATGTATAAAATTCAGGAGAATCAACAAATACATTTTGATAAATAAGTACAATGTGTAAATAAATGAATTTGGCATAGTTGTTTGATACATAGCAACAAATAAAAACTATTTTCTTTTCTACCTGCCAACAAAATTCATAAAATTATCAAATAGGCTGTGTCTATCATATATAAAGAACTTCTTTATAAATCAATAAAAAGGAAAAAAAAGATAGAAAAATGGACACAAGACCTAGGAAACACTTCATAAAAGATGTATCCAAATGAATAATGAAGCTCAACATCATCACTTACAACAGAAGCAAAGTTAAAACCACAAGGTGATACAATTAAATACATATCAGACTGTCTAAAATTTTTAAAAAGTAAAAAAACCCTGCTATATGAAACATTCATACACTGCTGTCAGGAGTGTAAATTGGTCACAGCCACTTTGGAGAACAGTATAGCACTTTTTTTAGTGTTGAAGATATGCGTATTCAAATATGTACCAAGAGACACATAGATACGGGAAAGTTCATAAATGCATCATTTTTAATAGATCTAAACCAAAAATAAATCAAATGTTCATCAATAATAGAATGAGTAAATAACTTATGATCATGAAATAGTGAAATATACAATGAGAAGATTAATGAACTATAGCTACCCATAAAACCTTGATGAATGTACCAAACGTAATGTGGATAAATAAAGCCAGACACAAAAGAATAAAGTTTACACAAAGTTCAAAAACAGGCAGAGCTCAACTATCATGTTTAGGGATGCATATGTGGGTATTAATGTAGATTAAAGCAAATTTTCCTTTAAAATCACAAGAGTAGTGATCTTCGGGGGAAAGAATGGTGCTGTGATTGGGAAGGCATTTGTTAGAGACAAGCAAGGTTTTGGGCATGCTAAAATTTGAAGTGCTTGCTGATTACACATGCATGTTTTTATAATCACTCATTGAGCTCTTGTGTATTGTGTCATTGATACTCTCTTGTGTGTGTATATTTTATAACCACAATAATTAAAGCATATAAGGATAAACAGTTGAAACTGTCAAGCACCTTGAGGTTTTAACGGCACATCAGGTTGCCTAAAGATCACAGAGCAGATCCCTACAGCCCTCTCCTCCACCCACGTTTTTCTGGAGAAAAAGAAATTTCTTCCTCTTTGATCTCCCAGAAACCTGATAGCATCTAGTCTCTCCCTTGCTTTTCTTCCTGAAATTTGACTTAGTTATCTAATGTTCTGTGAACATGGACTGCCACTTAAAAATTCCTCTTTTCTTGTCAAAATATGGGGGCTGGTATGTTATACCTTGTTTAAACTGCTTGTGCTTCTACAATGTAATTGAGCCACCCCCTACTGATTGAAAAGGACCAAACGGACTTGAACTTCCAATTGTCAGAGATTATGCCTTAAGGCAAAAAGATGCCCGACACACTTCCTAAAACACGGAAGACCATACTTTCCATGTCACATGTAGGCTATGATTCTTTGTATTTGACATTGGACCAGCTTAATATACATATTTTCTCATGTATTTCTATACACTGGCATTTGGAGAAACCCAAGCTCAGAGGATAATCACTCAGTACTATACCTCTGGCCCATTGTCATGCAGACTCTGAATTAAGCTACAGAGACACCTGTGGGAGGTGGGAGGAGGTTTATATATCTGATGCCTCTTACAACATTCACAGGTTCACTGTGTAATGACATGACTGGTTCTACAGGCCTTGGAATCTTAAAATGTTGAGAAAGATATGAAAACACATATCCTATGGGTTAATGTGTGTATCAAATAGCCATACCAACCATCATAGAAAGATCATAGGATTCAGAATATATGGGTTCAAATTCTGGCCCTGCCTCCTTCTGGTATGTAATCCAGGACCATTTTCTCTGGGGACCTTAATTCCTTGTTTCTACATTGATGGTGGCCACAATACAAAATAATTCAAATTTAAGTGCCTAGATGTTTCTTGGGACATGGAGTCTATTGTAGGTGCTCAATAAATCCTGATTGAGTGTTCACAGTAAGGTCCAAAACAATACATGCAATACATTGGGACAATATTTTAACTGAAAAAAACAATATTTTAAAACATATCTCAAGAGGTGACTGATGCTTAATTTGATGATTGTATTTTCCTTTTTCAAAATGCAAAAGAGGAAGATTAGAAATGGAATGCATGCCGCTGTAGCATGGAGACCATTCCTCTTAAGTCCCGTTAAGAATTCTCTCCCTGACCAGTGTACCAGAGGGATCTGGAGACAGCTCTCTCCTCTTCCAATGATGCAATGCTCTCTGCTCACTCTTACAGACCCTCCTTCCTTGAGTCAACATCTGCATATTAGTCCCATCCAAATCCACATCTTCAGCACCTTTGCCCCTCCTGAGCTCCAAATCCCACATGTCATAAAACAGACACTTCTTATATTCAGTCTGTAGTTCTTTCTCTTTGAAAATAATATTTTAATGGCTTTGAGAATACTTAAGTGCTGATTTTGATAGCACACTTCAACCTATGCTATATATATTCCAGAAGCCAGTCAACCAGAGGTCACCTGGAAGGCTCCTTGGCTTCCCCTGGTGCTTTGAGGAATTGAGTTCACCTAGAGTTATGATTGGTTCTAAGCCTCAGGCAGTAAATGTGTAGCTGTCTACATAGACATCTATTTTAGTTCTTCAGTTATTGCCATAATAGAGTCTTCTGTACTTGCAGTGGGACTGTTCTAGTATAATAATCCTGTCATACACAAGTTTTAATTCAATTTAGAAAGTCAGTTTTCTATCAGAGAGAAGGGTATCACTGAGTTCCATTGAAAATGTAATTAAATATGTGGCATCCTAACCTCTTAAAGACTTAATTCATTGGACTTAGATTTGTACTGCAGTCCCCCCAAATAATTTCTATCCAAATAATTGGTGTTTCCCTGGAAAATAGTGATGGAAAAACTGTTCATCACTTCTGCCCCAGTCACTCATTTATTTCAAAATATTTATGGAGCTCCAGGCACTAGGCTAGTCACCGAGAATCTCTAAATATATGAAAAACTCAAGTGACTACAAGAATTCAATCTAGTGTTGTGAATTGGGGCAGTGAGGTGGGGGGGGGGATATTTTGCACATTAAAAAGAACTGTGTGGTTTATAATAAAGGTATTTATCTCCCTTATCCAAGTCTTTTGTAAAACTATTCTACATGTTTCCATTTTTCCCTCTTTACATCGCTGCAAATTGTCTTTGACCTCCACACTTTCCTGAAAATGCTCTAGCCAAGTCCACCAGTAACTTATTTACTTCTAAAAATTATATGGATGCTTATTGGTTTTCAATTTTATATTATTTCCTTGAAATGTACTACCCCCGGCCTCATCTCCTTCATAAACTATTCTTTTTCCTTGGTTTCCTTGGTGGTAATTAATTCCCCCTGGTTTTCCTCTCTGGCTAATTCTTCTTAGTTCCCATCCAAATCATAATTGTTATATTGCTTCAGTGTACAAACCTCAGCTCTCTTCTTTTTTCATGCTATACACACTTCCTAAGTAGTTTCATCTATCAGTTACCAGATCTTTGGTGGTTGCTTCCCAGTACCCATCTGCAGTCTAGATGTCTTTCTGAAGGCAAACCCACCATACAAGATAGATATCTCTTAGATATCTCAAATTAATGTTTCACAGACAACCTAATCTCAACACCAAACCAAACTCAGTACTTTCTCCCCTGAAGTGGTTCTTTCTACTGAGTTCCCTACCTCAGCCAAAGTTTTCACTGCCTCCCAAGTTCTCAGGACAGAAACCTGTGTATCATCCTTGTGTTTACATCTATCTGGCTCCTGCACCCAGATAGTCATCTGTTGATTTTATCTTCTAATAATTGACAACTTTCTTTACTTTTCTCTATTCCCATAATGATTTGCTGCATTCAAATCTCCATTATCATCACTGTAAGTTCCAGCCTCCATTGCCCTTAATACAATGTAAATTCTTAACTTAATCTTTTATAAACAGACCTCTGCTTATTTATCCAGTCTATTTTTAGTCAATTATCAATATTGGATTTTGTGCATTAACAATTTGTTCTATTAGCAGTTCTCCCCCAAATCTGTTCCTTCCCTTCTGAAAAGAGAAATTGTGAACTCTTTCCTTAAACTAAGGAGGCTTTTTCTGCCTTATCACTTTTCCTACTCACTGGGACCAAACTCTCCTTGTGAACTCTGGAAGGGTCATGCCCTTAACAAGGAAGATGCCCTTCTTACATGCTCTGATCATATATTGAGTTTACCACTTATGGGTAGTTTATTGTAACTGCCCATTACCTTTCTCCCTGGAGTGCATAAACTCTGTCTTGGTCTTGATTGTATTTCAAGCTCTAACACAGGCCTAGAACATTTTTTTTTAAACATCTTTATTGGAGTATAATTGCTTTACAATGTTGTGTTAGTTTCTGCTATATAACAAAGTGGATCAGCTATGTATACATACATCCCCATATCCCCTCCCTCTTGCATCTCCCTCCCACCCTCCCTATCCCAACCCTCTAGGTCAACAAAGGTGCACCGAGCTGATCTCCCTGTGCTGTGCAACTGCTTCCCACTAGCTATCTGTTTTACATTTGATAGTGTATATATGTCAACGCTACTCTCTCACTTCGTCCCAGCTTATCCTTCCCCCTCCTGGTGTCCTCAAGTCCATTCTCTATGTCTGCATCTTTATTCCTGTCCTGCCCCTAGGTTCATCAGAACCTTTATTATTTTTAGATTCCATATATATGTGTTAGCATACGGTATTTGTTTTTCTCTTATGACTTACTTCATTCTGTATGACAGACTCTAGGTCCATCCACCTCATTACAAATAACTCAATTTTGTTTCTTTTTATGGCTGAGTAATATTCCATTGTATATATGTGCCACATCTTCATCCATTCATCTGTCGATGGACACTTAGGTTGCTTCCATCTCCTGGCTATTGTAAATAGTGCTGCAATGAACATTGAGGCACATGCCTATTTTTGAATTGTGGTTTTGTCAGGGTATATGCTAAGTAGTGGGGTTGCTGGGTCATATGGTAGGTAGTTCTATTTTTAGTTTTTTAAGGAACCTCCATACTGTTCTCCATAGTGGCTCTATCAATTTACATTCCCACCAACAGTGCAAGAGGGTTCCCTTTTCTTCACACCCTCTCCAGCATTTATTGTTTATAGATTATTTGATGATGGCCATTCTGACCCGTGTAAGGTGATACCTCATTGTAGGTTTGATTTGCATTTCTCTAATGATTAGTGATGTTGAGCATCTTTTCATATATTTGTTGGCAATCTGTATATCTTCTTTGGAGAAATGTCTATTTAGGTCTTTTTCCCATTTTTGGATTGGGTTGTTTGTTTTTTTATATGTGTGCTGAATAGTGAATGAATCAAAGTGTGTCCACAATACCACTGGAAGCCCAGAGGATGAAGTAGTTTATTCAGCTTTGGGAATGACTATATTTCATAATATGTCATTTATCATAACAAATGACATTAGAACTGGGCCTTGAAAGGATGTGAAGAAAGATACAAAATTGTGTATCTATCATAGAACAAGAAACCTCAGTTATGTTTATCCTCATAATGGAATAAAGTAAAATACAGCTGATCTGGTCATTCCTGCCATCCTTCTATTTCCAATGATATTCTTTCCTGAGATGATATTCAAATTAGATATTAGCAGTAGCCACCACATAAAACACATTGATTCTCACTATGGAAGAAAACGACCTAATTGTGAAGGATGTCTACTCTCCAGACCAATAATTTAGTAGTTGATGAAGTCAGCTGCAAATAAGACATTAAAGTAGTATTACTTCAGCTCGTACATTTAATCAAGCAGAGGTCGGAGAACAAAGAGGGGCTGGGGTGACAGTGAAGCTCAGGACAGAGGATTATTGTACCATTGCTTCTCAATCACATGGATGTTTCTCCTTCGGTTCTTGTGTCATAAAACTGGTGGGCCTGGGGCTGCCTTTGGATTACAGTCCCTTGAAGTGATAAACATGCTGTTTCCCTGAGATTTGCCCCAGGAGATAAACATTTCCGATGGATTTTTCTGACAAAGCCAAGAAAGCTAATAATTGCCATGTCAGGCAAAGAAAAAAAAGTGAAAACTAATTCAGTGTGATCCCTTATGAAAGAGGAAAAAAGAGCAAAAGATGATTCACAACTGGAAGCATGAATTGTCAGAGCTCTTTGAGGATTTTTTGAATAAGCACTTCCGCCAGGTTATAAATAATGACAACAGACAGTAATTTGCATGGATTAAGGTTGTTAACATTGATCAATTTCTGCATTTTAAAATACTCCCAAATTCTTGATTAGGAGTGTCTCTTTGTAGTGAAGGATTGATAGTGGGAGTAAAAGACTCTGATGAATTTAAAACTCAGATGAGAGAAAGCAAAGCCGTACAGATCTAAACTGAGATACCATTAGTAGTTCCCGTAAATCAAATCATGTTTATAGTAAGGATACAGCTGAATTACCATCTGGACTTTTTAACCTCGACATTTATTTCCGAATCATTCCCTAATATTGGAAGTAAACTTAACCCTTTCTTTCATCTCTAGGGTTTGCCTTGATGCCAGTTTTCTTTGAGAAATGATTTGATTTTTGATGGGGACAGAATGTCACGTGTGGCATTAGGTTGGAAGAACCAGAGAAAGTCTTGTGTAACATTAAGCTGTAAAAGAAAGAAAACATTCTTAGCTTTAAAACCACATCAGCTGAGAAGAATTTAATGTCAGCGGGTAGGGGGAAGTGGGAAATTTGTATTCCAACTGCTTAAGTTTGGGACATAAGTTTGGGGCATTTTTATGTATGTAATTAAATCGATTTCAAAAAACTCTATGTAGCTATAGACAGGGTTGACAACAAATAGAAAGAAATCCACGTGGATTTTCTAAAGCTCTAATTGAATGGCTAAATAATTTTAATCAAGTCACTTATGCCTAGAACCCTTTTGGGCTCTTATTTTTCTTTTAAATTTCCACTGGCAGTGCTTATAGTGATAGAATGAGAAAGCCCAAACTCCTATCCAAAGTCCCCTAGCGAGCTTGAGCACACAGCAGCCTAGTGAGCTTGAGCTTTTCAAGACAATTAGTAATCAATAGTGTCCTGAGCATGAATCAGGTAGCTTGAAAAAACCACCAAAAAACAAAAAAACAGAAGAGACTTGGGGTGGGTATGGGGGCAGGGATGGTGGTAAGGTAGGGACTGAACAGTAGGTGGGATGCTTACCCTTTATCTAAAGAGACACAAGGTATGTCAATCCTGTTTGAAACAAATTTGAAAACAAATTATGGGAAAGCATCTCATTGCTTATTGAGATAGTCATCATTATACTTAGTAATAACTATGTATTGCTTTAAGGGCAAAGACTTTTATGACTGAGGAGAAGTTTGTAGAATACAAGGTCATAGAATGTAAAGGCAGAAGAATACAGACTTAGGAAACAGAAAAATCTAAGTTCAAATTTCAGCTGTCACTTACAGGTAGAACAAAGTTGGGCAAGTTCTTAAGTTCTCTTGAGTCAAAATTTTTGTTATCAAGAAAATGATGATCAAAATATCTACTTGGCAGTTTTAATATAAAGCCTAAATGAAAAACAATGTAGATAATTACTTGGTACATGGTATGTGTTAGCTATCATTGTCTATGTAAATACGCATTTTTTGAAATGTGTTTTTTACTGCATAGTAGGAAAATGGCCAGATAGATTTTTACCAAAATTAAAAGGTGTGTGTCTTAAAATATACCCCATGTAGCATGCGTAAAATTCACATCTGAGGGGCTTAAATGACCCCCAGAAAAATGAAGAAACAATGGACCAGAAACCTATAGTTTCAGATGTGAGCCTCAAACTGTAAGTCAGCATGGCCTGTGGTCCAAAGAGAAGGTTCCAACATAGCATTCAAGTGACTGTCCACCCAATATGTACTGTGTTCCAGGGCAGTTAGCAGTTTTACTGATGGTTAATAATTTTCCTTATCAACCCCAGGGGACAGTGGATAGGTAGTGATTTAACACAATCAATTACAGAACTTTTCCATTTACTTTACTATACAACTGGGAAGATTATTAAGGAGAAAAATGATTTTTTCTCTAGCATACTAACCCCCAAATTTTCTCACTGTGGATTTACATCTTACTTTCTAACCCCTTCACAGAAAAATTTTGAGTTATTGAAATGCTGGCACTTAAGGTGTCAGGGTGGAAATCAGAACATTTTGCTTACCGAGAAGGGGTTTCTTCCAAGGCATTTGGTCTGAATATTGTTTGTGCAAAATGACTGGCCCATCTGTAATGACTGGTTGGAAAACAATCTGAAATTAATGTAGAACTGTGAGTCTAATTCATGTCTGATTGGAGCCAAATCTTAGGAGCAAAGAAAGATAATAATTTCAGACCTGGGATCTTTGAAATTTAGGCTATCCTCTTCTATCTTGATTCAGCTCTGATCTCATGTTTAACATCTTTCTCAGAAGTTCAGCATTTCTAGTGCCAGGAGAAATAAAATGTGTACTCTTTATAAAAATACATTCTCTTCCTGTATATAGCTCTCTTTCTATGTCTCTCTCTCTCACCTTCAAATATTAAATGACTGTAGTATAAGGAATAGGATATGCTTTTTCTGATTTTATATGTAAACTGGCTCACTTGCCATTACCAGCTGTATTCTGTCAGTGCCATTTATAATAAGTGCAAAAACTTAAATAACAAGAAATTTGGTCAAAAATAGAAATGCCCTATTAAAGATATTTAATTGAGGAAAATTTTGCTTAATCTACTCCATTTCATTTTTAAGTTGCTGTTTCCTTTCCTTTTCCTCATAAATAAGAAAAATTTGGCTCAGAAACTTGGCTCATGAGATTGTGAAGAGAGTTTATCCTACATGGAACTCGACACACGCTGATCAGGGACTCTCTTTCATCTGAGGACTTTCTTTAGGAAAGAGGAATTAGTTTCTTAACTGCTTTCAAAGTTGCCTTGATAAGTTTCTTTGTGTCATTATATCTTTCATTTTGAGTTGAAGGTTTTTCACCCAGCCCTCATTATAGATGACCTAACATTTCGCTCTGGGGCTTATGCCAGAATCCTTTTCCTTTAGTTCCTGGCAAGGTTGCTGCCATTTCCTATCTCTCTCCTTCCTGAATTTACCTAAACTGAAGTTCCAGGCTTTTGTTGAAATGCTTTTCTCCCTTCCGCTCTTGTGTGCCCTGTGTCACATTATCTGCAAAAGGTTGCAACCAACTTCCCTTCACTGTGGACACAGGAAGGGGAAATGAAGAGGAGAGAAGTTACTGATCTGTTTCTAGAGGTCAAGGGTGTGGGGAGGGTGAATGTACATTTTTCAATAGTTTTCACTGCAGTGTGTGCTTTCCTTTGTTAAATAACCTTTGCTATTGTGTTGAGAAGCCTTTTAATAACTGCCAGCAGAATTGACTAAACGACAATACCAAGATGAAAAGGTAACAAATTATATGTGCACAGATGCCTGGACATATACATAGCAAATACCTGACTGTTTCTGGAGGGTGTAATGTGCCTGTGACTTTTCTCAACCATCAGAGACAGTATCAACTTTATTGTATTCAATCCTCACAATATCTCATTAAAATGAGTACTATTTTCATCATTTTATGAGTGAGAAAACTGAACACTGAGACTTAGGGAGGAGTGGTCAGTTGCCAGAGATCACACAGCAAGAGGCAGAGCAACGTTTCAAAATGTATGTCCATCCCTGCCCTTTCCAATCTCTCATGCTGCTGTAATGTACAAGCACACACACTGCTGACATGGAAATCTCAAACTTTCAATCTAGGGCAACTTTTCTCTATCAAAAGGCAGTGAGATTTTTTTTGCATTTAAATTATTCTCAGGCTTCCCTGGTGGCGCAGTGGTTGAGAGTCCGCCTACCAATGCAGGGGACGCGGGTTCATGCCCTGGTCCGGTGAGCAGCTGGGCCGCGGAGAGGCTGGGCCTGTGAGCCATGGCCGCTGAGCCTGCGCTTCAGGAGCCTCTGCTCCACAAGGGGAGAGGCCACAACAGTGAGAGGCCCACGTACTGCAAAAAAAAAAAAAAAAAAAAAAAAATTATTCTCTTTTGGTGACAGGCTAATTAATGTTAGCATATTTCCATTCTTACATCCCAGAGATATTTGGACAATGGCTCTCAAGGTGCCTGCAGATCTTTCAGTTGCAACCTGTGTCTTTTCCAGACCTTAATTTTGGTAATTAGTCTCCTCTGCTCCACCATCTCTGCAGGGCTGATTGTAGCCCTGTGACTCTTCCTTCCAGTTTATGGTGATTACAAATGGGGCCTCAGAGTCACATAAGATGGGGCACCCTTGCTCCAAATGTGTCTCAGGATTCAGGAGTGCAATGCCTGGCACGGTTAGGGGACAAAGGATATTTAACACAGCAGCCTAGCGAGCTTGAGCTTTTTAAGACAATTAAGAGGAAGCTTTGCAAAGTGCAAAAGTAGATTAATGAATACACAAATGCCTTTGATTTATTATTATCACTCTTTAAGTGTCAGAATTAATGGAATAACACATCAAAGGTAGTGTCCTCATTAAGGAGGGAGGGCTCCATAAACAGGAGCAGTGGAGAGAAAGGAATTAGACATGGTGAAGAAGGGTCATAACCAACCCCAGTGCCTGTTCCAGGTCTGCAGAAGCAATCCTTCAGTCTGAGCATTCCCTGTGGTCAAGCACAAGCATTGGGGCCAGAGTTAAAGGAAAAGAGAAAGAAAGAAAGAAAGAAAGAAAGAAAAAGAAAGAAAGAAAGAAAGGGAGAGAGAAGGAGGGAGGGAAGGAGGGAGGGAGGAAGAAAGGAAGGAAGGAAGGAAGAAGGGAAGGAAGGAAGGAAGGAAGGAAGGAAAGAAGGAAGGAAAGAGAGTATGGGTGAGATAAATAGAGAAGCCAGTAAGGACACAGAAAAGTAATCTTCTGTATTTACTGTAAAGGTAGAAAGCTGTTTTCTCTGTTGTCCAATTCAAGGGCACACAGTGAAAGTATTTTATAGAGGAAAATGAAACAGCTAGAGGTTAAGTGTGTAGCTGGGAGGAGCACGCAGGCTTTCCGGTTTCTGGTCCAGTCCAGCTGTTCTTCCTCTTCATCCTGGGCCACTGAGGCATCCAAATAGAGTAGGCATCCAAATGCCTACTGAGTAGACATCCAAATAAAGTAAAACTAAACAAAACAGGCAAAACTTTCTGCAGCCTTAATCAAAGCAACTCAAGGATGCCTACCAAATAGAGTAGGCATCCAAATAGAGTAGGCATCCAAATGCCACTGAGGCATCCAAATAAAGTAAAACTAAACAAAACAGGCAAACCTTTCTGCAGCCTTAATCAAAGCAACTCAAGGGGGCATTCCAGAGATATTAACCAGATCATGGCATAAGGGTCATATTTTCAAGTCAAGGAGTATCACATATTGATCTTATTTGGGTTGTTATAAGAAGTATAAGAGTAAAAAATTTAAAGGGTGTGTATACCTGAAACATTTAAGAATGCATTGCTCTCCAAAGCTAAATTGTTAGTGTAGCTGAGAGCTTACACTTATCAATATCATTTTTATCTTCTACTCTTAACTTCTTTTTTATGTTACACCCTTAACTTTCTCATTGGATGAAGGAAACAAAAGACAAAGGCAAAGATTTTCCTCTTACATTAGAGTCAACATATACCCACTTCAGAAAATTTGGAAAATAAACAAACATATCAGGAATAAAAAGAAAAACTTGCTATAAATGTCAACATACCCATATTTTGGAGTTTTGAATGGTGGGGCAGTAAACAGCAGTCACTGTGAGCTGCATTTGGACAGGCCTAACTATCCAATTAGTTGTTCTAATCCCAACTCTGCCCCTTCATATCAGTGGGTCTCTGGGAGGATTATTCCCTTCATGTGTCATTATCTCCATTACAAAATGGAGTTATTAAGAGTACCTATATCGTAGAATTGCCTGAGAGGAGCAAAACTATGTGTTAAGTGTTTGGCATGGCAGCACTTAGCAGGGTTTATTAAGCACAAACTATTTTTCCCAGACAGTGGGCTCATCTTCATACACAGATTATTAAGTCATCTGAGGAGGAACTCAATTTTGATCCTCCAACCCAGAATAAGAAGAAAATAAGTATTGGCTATAATTATTGCCAATATTTTTCCCAGAGATAGTTCCCAAAGTCGAGGTCACATAATATGCATAATTTTTCACATTTAAATGCAGTATTGTAGCATAAATCCTACTGTTTATAAACACTCAAATATTTTTGGTATCTGCAAATTACTCCAATATAGTACATTAAATAGTTTACTTAAGTAATCCTCAACTATTGTGATTTTACATTTTTAAAATTATTATAAAACTGAAGAGAGCATTTTTTATTTATCAACTTCTTAAGGCATTTTAGATATTCACTCACTTAGAATAAAATTAGTGGATCAACACTTAAGTACACTTTTAAGGTGTAGGTTGCATATTTATGAATTACTTTACACATTGTGGACTTGATAATTTTACTTTCTTGGTATGGAAATAGACTGAATAGATATTTAGAACTCTGCCTCCAGCTTAAATAGTATGCTCTTATATCATTAAGCAGTCCAAACTAAATAACTCCCAATTTACCATAGGTAAGTCAGTCAATGCTGAGAACTTAGAGTGCATTTTATCATAACATTGGGCTTTGCATATGCATAACAGTTAAGTCCAAAAAGCTCACTTAGCACATAACATTTTATAACAGAAGCATTTGCCAATTGTTCTCAAAAACTAGATATTTGTTTAAAAAAAAATTATGGAGAGGTGGATTCAGAATTTTAAATGGGACAAAATCTCTGCTTCCTCAAGCTCACCTGCCCACCAGACAGCAGCAGCCAAGTTCCCCATGCCCTAATAGTGGGTGTATCTGGTAGACTCATTAGTGTGGGGCTTCCAGAAGGCAGGGTGAAGGCTGGTAATGAAGAATGGAGAAGCAGGTTGTAGTAGATCTTTGCTGTGAAGCTGTGTGCTACACATTAAGAAACCCAGGAGGCATCTCCCACACTTCCCTCTGCCTCATTCCACACATCTGTTTAACCTGGTTTTGGTTTCTACCTTCAATGTGTCCCTCAAATCTTTTATCAACACCACATTCCACTTCTGCATTTTAGCTCAGACCACCATTATCCTGACATCATTTAGAAGGCCAACAAATGTAGCCAAAGGACAGTGAGCTATAAGAATTCAACCGAGGGTAAGATTGAGACTTCCTGTGAAATCTATCTTCCTAAAATCTATTATGAAAGAGATCATTTAAAGTCCTTGTTAGCTATAGTAACATTCCTTAAAATCATGTGTTTTGTGTTTTTCAGCAGATTAGGGTGAGTTAGGTCAGTTGGAACAAGGACAGTCCCCAGAGAATGTCTTTTGTTTTTCCCCTTACTTATAGTTAGATTTTCCTTTTGAAACAAATCTGTTTCATTAAATATTTATACATTACTTTTAATGTTTGTGTAATATTTGATTCAAATGATTGTATCATGATTTACTATAAGTTCACCCATATTTGAAACCTCAGTTTTGTTTTTTGTTTTCCTAATTTTGACCTGTTATAAACAACATTATGGTGGATATATTTCTAGGTATAGCATGATGAATCTTCATGATTATTTCCTTAGGACAAATTCTTGGAGAGAGAAATGATGAGAAATGATGAGTGCAAGATGCCTTCCAAAAATATAACAAGGTTCCTTGCTACAAATGAATAGCTTATGATCATACATATGTGTAATACATATGTACATGTACACATATAAACGCATCAACATATAAGCTAATGAGTAGCATATGTATGTTCATACAAGCACATTTTTATTTTAAATTTTTAGTACTAAGGAAATTGAATTTTTATAGCTCTCAAATATTTCACTAGGAAAAAGAAAAAAAAAATCCTGGCTATTATAACAATAAATATTCCAGGTAAAATTAGGATATTTTATCAAGTCCCTAATCTCAAATAATTCTGGAGTATTAAATGGAATTGTACTATCTTTATGAATTAACTTGTGGACAATTGGCGTTTACATAACATATGGTCTCTGTATTAGAGCATTCTGTGTTTCACCATTTATTAAAATATTTTTAAGTGTCATTCAGGAAAAGCATTTATAATTTTATTTAAGTGGATCTTAAGAAGGCTTACTGATACAAGTATTCCTAGACATTTACACTTTTGACTTTATAGTAAATAGTAGATTTCTAAAATATTACAATACCAACAGGTATTGTTGCTCAATAGGTAAATATTTATTTTCTTATCTTGCCTTTATAACTGACCATCTTACAGAATTCTCTATTAGGTTCAGTAGTTTTTCTTTTCCAGTTAATTCTCTTGGATTTTCCAACTAGATAGTTATTATAAATGGTAATAACTGCTTTCTTATTCCATGTGTATATTTATTTTTTCTTGTCATATTGCATTTGTTAGTATTTTAAGAACAATAATACAAATAACAGTAACAGTTGGAATTTCTTTTCCTGATTTTTTTTTTTTTTTTTTTTTTTTTGCGGTACACGGGCCTCTAACTATTGTGGCCTCTCCCATAGTGGAGCACAGGCTCTGGACACGCAGGCTCAGCAGCCATGGCTCACAGGCCCAGCCGTTCTGTGGCATGTGGGATCTTCCCAGGCCGGGGCACGAACCCACATCCCCTGCATCGGCAGGAGGACTCTCAACCACTGCGCCACTAGGGAAGCCCTCTTTTCCTGATTTTAATGGGAATGTCTGTAGTGCTTTACAGTTGGGCATAATATGGGCTACTTATTTTATTTTAGCAAAATATTATCATACTAAAAAAATATCATTTGATCAACATAATTTTTGAAAGTTTTGTGCAAAATATGTTGAACTCTATCAAATGCCTTTTGGCAGATTTTGAAATGAATAGATGGTGTTTCCTTTTTGATATATTGATGATATAGCATATTAATTGATTTTTTACATTGAATGCTTCTCATATTTACACAATAAACCCTAATTTATCATGGAATATCATGGAATATTATCATGGAACCCTATAACTATATACTGCAGTACTAGTATTCTTTAATTATATAACATTGATTTCCATTTAGTGTGAGAGTAATTCGTTTTGGTACTGGGAATTGTCACCTCATGATAATAACTATAAAGCTTTCTATATATTTCTAATCTTTGGAAAGTAACATAATAAGTATCTATTTCTCAAGTTGTGAAAGATTTATATATAATACTATCTAGGCTTTATACCTTTGTTGGACATACAGTAGATATTAGATGCTGTATTTTGACAAACTAAATTTTCTTCCTAAGTTTTTAGTCAAAATGTTTTCTGTCTATTCTCAAGTAAATTTGTGTATTTTAATTTCCTTGTAGAAAAATCATTTATTTTACCAAAATGTTCAAATTTGTCACCACTGAGTTGAAATGATATTTTCTTATAAAATGGTCTATTGATTCCTTTCATAGATACAACATTTTAAAAAAAATTATGTGGGTTTTCTGTCTTCCTTCTCAATAATAGAGATCTGTTCAAGAAACTGTTCTCAGATTTTATTGACCTTTTGAGAGAACCATTTCAGATCAATCCATTTTTACTGCTCTTCTAATTCATTAATGTATGCTTTCATCTTTATTATCTCTTTCTCTATATTTTATTATTCATTTTTTGATTCAGTTTAATCTATGATTTATTTATCATTTTTTAATTTTTTGTTTAATAAAAGCAAATAATTTGGATTTTCCCCTACATGTTCAATATGTCCCTCTTATCTACAAACACTTCTTTTAGGCCTGGAGGTTAATATTCTATTTAGACCACCACCCACTGCATTTTTGACCTTTACAGTGAACTGGCTTGACATCACTTCACCCTCTCTACAGTCTGACTTCCTTTACTACATGTGGGGAGAAGGTGAGTTTGAGGAAGATGGCTGTAGGATTATTATAATCACTTTGAACACATAGAATGTTGGTCAGAATCTCTCATTTCTCCAGTTGTTAAATGTCTTTGGCTTTTAAGCATAAGTAGAAAATACCAGAAATAAAGAACCCAGATTCTGGTACTATGAAGAAGAGCTTATTTCACCACTTTCTATTCCTTTGACTGGACTCTATCATAGACTATTCACATTCACAACCACAGCCTTCTTTCTCCCTTTCAAGAATTAAGCCATAAATACAGTTTAAAACTACTAGCTTCTTAAAATATTTTGAATTATCCAGATCTTCAGTGGACAAATGGCAAGTCCTTTTTTTCCCCTCTCTTATCATATAACATTTTTTTAACCCCTGTAACTACTATAATCAGGCCTGGCCTGGTGGACTTGGTAAGATGGCCATTCTCAGAAGTCAGTTGTAGGATAAATCTCAAAACAGAAATGTGAATCCAGAGTAATTTATATACTGAACATGAAAGATAACAGGTATGACTGAGAAGAAAAAAATAATAAAGCCCCATCAGCCATGGAGCAGAATACAGAACATTCCAAATAACTTATATTTAAATTAAATGTTATATTTATATTGGGTTATTTTTTTCTCTGCATTAAATGCTGCTTAGTTACTTATGAATGAAAGGGGAAAAGCATGTTAACAAAAGAATTTTTGGATTGCAAACTATATCTCATCCTAAATTTATTTTTTCTCATTTGTTGATGACAAGGTTTATACTGTATTTTATTATCTGAAGGATTAATTTTATAGAAAGACCAAGAAAAAAAAAGGTTATTCAGGAAAATGGAAGTATTCAGGAAAAATACAAAGGGTGGTAAGAAGAAATAAGAGTTGGTAAAATGAGTGCAGTTTAGGTGAAAAGAGAGTGGGGAAAGAAGCTACATCTTAGTGACTTGTGTCAAAACCTGGGTAGCTTTTGACCCTTTTTCAGAGCACAAAGCCCCTGTCTGAGCAGGTGTGGAACCTGCAACACAGGTAAAGTTCTCCTGGACTTTATGTTTTTTTCCATCTTATGACAAATTCCCAGGGCAGATACCAACTTACACCATAATTTCCACATTATTGTTCAGTTTGGGACTTTGGAAGCCTGAACTTTCTTAGTCTTTGAAATGGTAAGGATTAATGATATCTACCTTAAAGCATTCAGGTGACTATAAAAATGGAGGCTTTGCCTCTAACTCAAACAGATTTGTAGCTCCTAAAAATACATTTGGTCAGTTCTGAGTCCCTCATAACACCTATCGTGGTCTCTCCTTTATGCCTTATCAAAAATCACCTATTGCCTGGGAGAATAGAAATGGAAAAGACCCCTCACCCTCATTAAGCTTTCTTATTCATTTCTCTGTTGTCTGTATCTACTCCACTAAGATAGTTTTCCTAAGAGAGCCAATTCAGTTTCTCATCCCCAGCTTATCCCCAGTGCCTGAATCAAAGTCTGTCACATAGTAAGGAATCAACAAATATGTGTTGAACAAATAATGAACGGAGTCATGGGCTACAGTACAATATTTTTTGTACAAACAGGCTGATTGCCAGGAAGACAAAGTGTATTTGTCCTAAATAAAACATCAGAGTTTTGAAAATGGCATTTCAATTTTTAAATTACTTTTTAACTGTCTTCTTTATTTATTTATTTTTTGTTTTAGTTTAACACAGCCTGTATCTTCAGTGATAGGCCTGGTGAGGGCAAGGATATTTGGCTTCTATAATTACTTATTTCTCTTCCAAAGGAGCCCTGGAATTCTGTCATCTGAACTAGTACACCAACCCACTATAGAGTAGAATGAATTTAGTTGTTTTTTCTACTTGTCATGAAGTAACCATTCCAAACTACCTTATTGGATTTACATTGAATATGGGGAAAATATTTGATCAAATCAATTAATTTCTATATGAGTAATTGGGGGTATTTTACCAGAAGAAGAGATGAATACAGAGGAGGCACAAATATCATCTTCAAGTACCTGAAAGTCTTCCTTGTCATTTAGAAGAAAGTGTGGAGTGTGACCTTGTTCAGTGTTGCACATATTATATTGTCCCTTCCTATGACTCTTCCAGACAAGAAAGGGAGCAGGAATGAGCTCAGTATCATCAGTAACCTGCAATCAGGTGGAACTGCCAAAGACAACAGTTCTCCAGATGTACAAAGTTTTCCAAAAGTGGAGCAATACAAGGAGAGGCTAAGTTGCTATATGAATTTTCATCAATGTAGTAAGAATGACCTCTTCACTATGTGAGAAAAGAAATGATGCAGGTGTTCCTTTATTTGGATTCCAACTCTAAATTCCCAGGAATGTTGACTGAATGAGTACCTAAAATATATTTTTCATTCCCCAAGAGGTTAGGTAAGTCTATGAAAAGTGTAAAACTTGCAACATGTCTTAAGGAGGTTGCAATATGATGGAGGAATCCAGTATTAAGTGTAAGAATGCAATGCAGGAGTTAAAGTGACTTCAGAGTGTCGGGTTGTTTAGTACCATAATTTCCCATAGCAATAAAATTGAGGGCAGGTGAGTGGTTTCTCTGGGCTGGCAGAATATTCTCTGTTACATTAGCCCATGTACTCCTATTTGAGGGGCTCTGAGATGGGCTTTGAAAAGTCAGGAATGTGGATCCAGGAATGTGAGTTCAACAATTGGATGCTGTTGAACCCAATTTGTGGGCCTGATGAACAATGAAGCCGAACAAACTGAAAGGTTGGAGTTTGGAGCAACGAAAGGTTTATTGCAAGGGCCAAGCAGGGAGAATGGGCAGCTTGTGCTCAAAAGGGCCAAACTCCTTTTACAGGGAAGAGTTTTTTTTTCACTTTTTACTTTTTTTTTTTTTTTTTTTTGCAGTACATGGGCCTCTCACTGTTTTGACCTCTCCTGTTGCAGAGCACAGGATCCGGACGCGCAGGCTCAGTGACCATGGCTCACAGGCCCAGCTACTCCGTGGCATGTGGGATCTTCCCGGACCAGGGCACAAACCCGTGTCCCCTGCATCAGCAGGCGGACTCTCAACCACTGTGCCACCAGGGAAGCCCCAGGGAAGAGTTTTTAAAAGTAAAATTTGGGATGAGGGCTGCAGTATGTTTGACTTTCTTTTGATTGCTTGGTGGTGCAGTAACAGAGTGATGTCTCCAAAATCTCAACCTTCTGCTTCCAACCAGTCTGGGTTCTTTGTTCTTTTGGTCAGCATATAGTCACTATCCTCCACCTGGGTTAAGGTCTTAGTTTCCATAGAATAACACAAAGATATGAATAAGATTGTTATTTATATTACTTCAGGATGAACTAGGAGGCCTGTGACTCCATTGTCCTACTAATTGCTTGAATCTGCTCTTTGGAACTTGAGGAAGTCCTAGAAGACCAAAGACTTTTTTTTTTTTTCTACAAATAAGAAACAGGGGACATGGAAGAGCTTTTGTAACTGGGAGGTCCCCCCAGGGTCCTGCTCAGTTTCATAGTCACCAAAAGACCTTGGTTGCAAAGGGTCTTACAGGGATGGATCTAAAAGTCCTCAGAAAGAAATGAATGGATATTTGAGAACTGAATTAGACATCCTCAGTTTTGAGACTTTTAGAGTTTTGTAACTTTGCTCACTCCTGGGCTTAAATGGAGAGAAAGATATGTCACCAAGGTGAACATTGAAATTTATAAGCAATCCCTTCTCAATTTGTAGTTGCTTCTTGTTTAATATATAGTTTATTTCACTCCTAACATCTGCCCTGTGAGGAAGATATCATTATTTCCATTTTACAGGTAAGGAAATTAAATATGAATATTCTTAGGATATAGCTCATACCCCGATTAAAAATCCAACTAAAACGACTGGACTGTGAATGGAGTTTGGTGGTAAAATTTGAGATTGGGAAATTACACCAATATGTTAAGGTGGAGGGGTAAACATGTGACTCTTTAGAATTATCTATTCTCTATAGATATATTCTACTATCTATATATAAATAGATACATTCTACTATCATCTTGGAGGCAGTTGAGTAACCTCTGTGGTAAAAATCCTCTAGAATAGCTTCCAATGCCTCTTCTTCATAGTATTCATGCTCTTGTATCATCCTTTCCCTTTAAGTCCTTTAAGTAAGTTTGAATCTACTAATTCTTTCCTTATGAGTAGAATACAGCAAGTGATGGGCTGTCACTTCTAAGTTAGATCACAACAGCACAGTGACTTTTGTCTTGTCCTCGCTGGTTCTTTCTCTCAGAGCCCTTGCTCCAAGAGTCAGTGAAGACTTGAGGTCTGTCAACAGCCATTTGAGTGAGTTTGTAAGCAGATCCTTCTTCATTGAGCCTTATGATGACTACAGGCCAGGTCTACATCTTGATGGCAACCTTGTGAGGAGCCCTGAATCAGAGGTACCCAGCTAAGACTGATCCAGACTCCTGACCATGGAATTTATGAGAAGATAAATGATGACTGCTTTAAGCTTCTGCATTTTGGCATATTCATTACACAAAAAGAAATAATGAATACACCAATCATATTAAAAGTGAGATGTCTTTAGGACCCAGAAAAATTTAGGAAGATTTTGGGAAGAAGAGAGGTAGTTTGAATTATAAAGACTTGAATAATAGAAAGGCTTGGATCGGTGTAGAAAATGTCGTAAATATACAAAGACACTCAGGCTAATTGACCCTGCTGTAGCTTAGGAGGGCAGGAGATGTTGGGCAACAAACATGGAGTAAAAGTTGATGCACTGGGAAATAATAAAACTTAAAATGGCTACTTGTCTACTTAGGGCAGTTGTTCCTAAATTTGTCAATTACAAGGATGCTTTCTTCTTCTTCACTGTAGGAACCATATAAAACCAACCTTGTCACACTCTCACTTAAAACCTTTTAATGGGGCTTCCCTGGTGGCGCAGTGGTTGAGAGTCCGCCTGCCGATGCAGGGGACACGGGTTCGTGCCCCGGTCCAGGAAGATCCCATATGCTGTGGAGTGGCGGGGCCCGTGAGCCATGGCCGCTGAGCCTGCGTGTCTGGAGCCTGTGCTCCGCAACGGGAGAGGCCACAACAGTGAGAGGCCCATGTACTGAAAAAAAAACAACAAAAAAAAACTTTTAATGATGCCCTACTGCCCACGCAAAAATGCCTAATCCTCCTGTGCATCACATTAGTCCCTCCATCACAGAGCCCCTGCCTGCCTCGTCAGATGAATCTTACCAACCTCTCCCTCAAACTTCCTGCTCCGAGCTCTCTAAGTGCATCAAAGTCTTTAACATCTCTTGCCCTTGTAGACATGATCTTGATTTCCTGGAAAGTTCTTTACCACCTTCTTCAAAAGTTAACTACTCATTGCCTTTTACGATTCTGTTGAAGCATCCCACCAGCCAGGAAGTCTTTCCTTTCTGTGTGACCCCTGAGGAACAGTTGTAAATGACAATTGTAGAATGTACTATGTTGTAATGACATCATCTTTTCATAGGTCTTTCTTCCAGCCCTTTCTCCCCATAGGCACTGAACTGAATTGCCCCATCATTTTAAATATTTTACCAAAAAACCTGTTTTTATCATTTTCCTTTTTACTTAACCAGAAGCTTATATAGTTTCCCACTAGAGCTTAAGATCAGAATGAGTTAAGATCACGATACATTAAGATATACTGAATCTGTATCATCCATATCAAAAGCAGATTATTTAAACATTCCTGTAATTTTATAGAAATGAAAGTAGGGCTTCTTTTTGTCTCTTTAAAATGTTTCGGTAGCTCAAAGACCCCCACTGGTGCTCTTGGGACCTATGGGGCTCTTTGCAGGACCCTCTGATATCTAGTTTTCCTCCCAGAATCTGTTGACCTTCTGTAAATTAGAAAGACAAAATAAAATTTAAAAACCTGTACATAGGCTTCTTTTATATATGTCTCTTGAGTGAGTTCTCAGAAGTGTTGTAGCAGTGTTTTTCAACATATCAAAGCCTTGTTGTTGTTGGTTTCAATCAAACACAATTCAAACTATTATATTCATGCACCCCTTACATCTCATGGTTCTTCACATTTTTTTATTTAGCAAAATATAATATAATATTACAAAAAGAAGATAGTGACCAAAATCTCCCTAAAAGAATGACAGATTTTGAAATCTAAGCAAGAATCAGAGACTGCCTGGTGCAATATCTTAGTTTTTATAGTGGTTAATAGCAATAATCTCAGTGACCTCATGCTCCAAGCAAGTTCCAGCCCAGGGGTCTCCCCATTATATCACCAATCCCAAACCCCAACCAACATTTGGTCTACATGAAAAATGGAAATGATGTGGGAGCTGAGACAAATCAATAATTTTCTATTTTTTAGGCAAAAGCAAATTGTCTCAATTTTGCTTCAACTTTCTAAATATTTGGGACCAATAATATTTCCACTTTAACAGTGCAAATTTTAGCCCTAGGCCTCACTTCCTTTTGTCTGTATGAAGAGCCTACATACCAGATTTGGGGGTCAAGCAATGTGTAGCATTTGTATGGTGGTGTGCTGGCTCACATTTTCTCTGAGATCCTGACTTCAGTTTTACATATTCCTTTTGCGTGTGAAATCATGGAGCACACCACAGCCTGCAGTTAAGCTGGCTGACAGAACATAAATTGAATCAGTTCCTGGGAGCAAGGATTCAATGCTGGAAATATCCAGCACATTCTGCTAGCAAGCCGTGTGCTATACATGCCTCAAGGGGATTTCCCCAGGATGTTTCTTTATAAGAGAAATATTTATAAAAACTACCCACTGTGCAAATCTGACATCAGTTAGTGGTTTCCATACAACTCATAAGAGCATTGCACAATTCTGTGAAGAGAAAGCAGTGACGATCCCACAAAGAGACCTCCTGAGGGAAATAGGGGCTGAGCATTCAGGAGGGAAACCCAAGTCTGTTGGATACAAAGGTACTGGGGTTCTGATTCTTCCTTTGCCTTCTTGCTCTACTTGAAAAAAAGTCAGACCAAGTGTCAAGATTCTAAGTATCCAAGGAATCTTATTTTTCAAGGGTTCAAGAAAAAAAACAACAAACAAAAATATATTTTTCATTCCCCAAGAGGTTAGGTAAGTCTATGAAAAGTGTAAAACTTGCAACATGTCTTAAGGAGGTTGCAATATGATGGAGGAATCCAGTATTAAGTGTAAGAATGCAATGCAGGAGTTAAACGAAGGGACTTCAGAGTGTAGGATTGTTTAGTACCATAATTTCCCATAGCAATAAAATTGAGGGCAGGTGAGTGTTTCTAATCAGTTTGGGCTGCTATAGCAAATTACCATAGAATGGGTGGAATGAAGCATTTATTTCTCATAGTTCTGGAGGCTGGAAGTCTGAGATCAATGTGCTGGCAAATACATTATCTGTTGAGAACCCAGTTATTGGTTTGCAGATGGCCATGTTCTTGCTATATCTTCAGATGGTGAAGAGCAAGAGAGAGGGCTAGCTCTCTTCCTCTTCTTATAAGGACCCTAATCCCATTGAGACTCCACCCTCTCGACCTAATTTCCTCCCAGATGCTTCACCTCCCAATATCACCATAGTAGGGCTCTGATTTCAACATATGAATTTTGAGGAAGCACAAACATGCAGCCTCTAACGTGACCCCTTAATCACCACAATCTATTCTTCCTTCCACAGTAATTGAGTTGGAGCTGAGCACATAGCAAAACTATATTCCCAGCTACCCTCTCAGCTAGAGAAAGTCAAAATCTAAGTTCTCCCCAGTGGAGTGTGAGCACAAGTGATGTGTGTGTGTGTCTTCAGATGTAAGCCGTATGATTGAGGGTGTGGCTTCTCCCCACTTTCTTCTCCATCTTCACCTGCTGGAACCCAGACAGGGTAGAACCATACAGATATTAGGGAGGTCCCCAGATGACCTCGTGGAGCAGAACACCTACCAGCTGAAAGCTCACTTAGGTCAGTCATGAACAAGAGAAATATATCACTAGATACTATATTTTGTGAAAAATCGTAACCATTTTGCCATTTCCTAATGAATGTAGGAGCAAGATAACATTTATATTGTATACCTATACCAATTAGATGCTTCACTGACTTGACTGAAAACTTCTTATAACAATTCTGCAAGGTGGATGTGATAATTCTTATTTTACAGATAAAGAAAATGAGCCTAAAGAGCAGTTAACGACTTGACCAAGGTTGCACAGAAGACAGTAAAATGTTTTGGTGAGGAGTGGAATCTTGGGTCTCTTGACAAAGCCTACCTATGTCATTTATTAGAATGTAACCATTAATCTTACAAAGCCTCATTTTCTTCTTCTGTAAAATAAGAATAATGATAGAACCTGTCTCATAGGGTTCTTGGGAGGATTAAATGAGATAATATACCTAAGGTGCCTGGAATATAGAGATCCATAGGTGCTGATATCTTTTTTCCAGTGCTAGTAAGTGCTTGTGAAAAATTCAAATGCAAATCTCTGAAGCTCCAAAACTCATAATTGTGCCAACCAAAGAGCAAGCTCTGGTGATTAAATCTTGTTCTCCTCTGTGCTGCCTGTTTCACGCCTTTGGAGTATGTCTTCCTAGTCTTTCCACACCTGTGAATGCTCTAATTCTAGCTTTTAAGGCCATGGGCAGATATTATACCCGCCACTGAAACTAACAGTGGTCATAAAGAAAATTCGGTTTCTTGCCATTAGAATGATTTTCCTCCGTATCCAGGGAAAATATTTCATCCATTTAATACACAATGCAGTTACATAGGTCTTCCAGTCAAAATACTCCAACATGTATATTTTTAAAAATAATTAAAATATCATACTTTCCCTTACAGGACTTTGGAGCTAAATGTGCAGCAGTATTTTGTCTGTTCTTTTTGTGTGTGTGTGTCCTGAGGTTACTTCTCTTTCTTCCTAAGTATTCATGTACTGGCTCTGCCGGTCCCTTTCCTGCCAGCACACAAATGTGGCCATGCAAAGACCTGCATATGAAATAATTCACGTCCCAAAACATAGATGCCCTTGACTGATATCAGTCTCCAGTTTGGTCTGTAGTCCTTTACCTTCCTAACAGAATGTTTATCATCATAAGTAAAAAAAAAATTACAAAGCCTTCTCATATTTTTCTAGAAGAGCCCCATATGACAGAACTTTTTGCAGTGATGGAAATCCTTTATATTTGGACTGACCAATAGGGTAGCCCACAGCCACATATATCTTGGGGCTTGAGTCACATTGAGTACTTGAGGTGTAACTAGTGAGACTAAGAAATTGAATTTTTAATTACTGCATATTTAATTTTAATTAATTGAAATGTAAATGGCAACATGTATCTGGTGGCTACTGTATTCACAACACATTTCTGAAGTCTTAGATGAGCAACGTCCAATAGAAATGTAATATAAGTCACATATGTACTTTTAAATTTTCTACTAGCCACATTAAAAAGTTAAAAAATGATTCAGGTGAAAGTTATTTTAACAATATATTTTGTTCTTATATCACCATGTAATCTTGTAAAATAAAATAAACAAGTACTTGACATTAAACTTTTGATGATGAAGTATTTAACATTGCTTTTTCATCATGTTGAGTGTATGGAAATATCTTTATATATTTTACACTCTCTGTATATCTCAATTCAAACTAGACAGATTTCAAGTGCTCACCAGACACATGTGGCTGATGGTTACTATATTGGATACAGCAGCCCTATCCCATTAAAATGTATACTTTTTAGTGGCAGAAGTGTGCCTTTTTCATCAATAAATCCCTTGCTTGCAACACCATGCTGGCCCATAACATCTTTAATAAATATGTGTTTACTGACTCGCATCCACGGTGATCAATTCTCACTCTGGATTTACAGGTAAACCAAAGAATTCTTGCAATAATGTATTAAGGTCTTCTACTATCTCTCCTATTTCGAGTTAAATGTTTATTTTTACAACTACTTAACAAGAGCTATGAGTTTCCATGTGTATCATCAAGTGTAATGTTTTAGAGCAGGGATCAGCAAACTTTTACTGTAAAGGGCCAAATAGTAAAGGTTTTAAATTTTGCAAGCCATACAGGCACTGTGGGCAATGACTCACCTCTGCTGCTGTAAGGTAAATGCAGCTATAAATGATATGTAAATGAATAAGTGTGGCTGGGTTCCTATAAAACTTTATTTACAAAATCAAGTAGTGGTCAGGATTTGTCTCTGAGGGCTATATTTTGCCAATCTTTTAATTTATTTTGTACCTCACACTTCTCCTATAGTACTACATAACTAGAGGCACTTAATATATAATATATAAATGTTTAGTAAATATGAAAAGAAAATACTCTGCTTATGCATAAAACCATTAACTCATATAGTAATTTATTCATTCACAAAACGTGTATTGCCTATTTAAATTGCTGCGTCCTCACTTTTGCAACATGCTAGACATGTGGTGAGTGATTAACAAATGCTTAATAACTAAAAAATAGATTAAATAGTCTGCTAAGGGCTGAAAGAAGCCAGGAAAACTTCAAAGAGGTGGTGACATTTATACTGAGTATTAAAAGTGAGCAGAAGTGTAGTGAAGAAAACTGACACACACTCTTCAGTCAGGTGATCAAGGTCAACATAAATCAGGTCGATAAATCATGTATCATGTCAATAGTATGTACTCATGATGTGATGAAAGTAGTGCTTTTCTTCTATGTTTTTCCTTTCAATAACTCATAACTGGGGTTTTATTATGTGAAGAACATCAGATAACTTTCAATATAGGGGGCATCCTAGGAAATATCTGACCAGTACTCCTCAAAATGTCACAGTCATCAAAAGTGAGAAAAGTCTGAAAGGCTGTCACCCTTAAGATACGCCTAAGGAGACCTGACAACCTACTGTAATGTGGTGTCATGGGTGGGATCCTGGGACAGAAAAGGAACATTATGAAAAAACTAAGGAAATATGAATGAAGTATGAACTTTAGTTAGTAAGAACATACCAATATTGTTTCATTAATTGTGACAAATGTACCATATTAATTAATGTAAGATGTTAATAATAAGGAAAATTGGGTGTGGGATATATGGAAACAGTCTGTACTGTCTGCTTAATTTTTCTGTAAGTATAAAAGTGTTCTAAAAATATAGTCTATTTAAAAATAAATAAATAAAGAGCATATACAGCTTCCCAGTTAGCAGGACTGGAGTGCTAACTGCAAAATGCCACACACACACACACACACACACACACACACACACAAAGGGTTCACCAGGAAGAAGAAAAGGGCACATTATTGCAGTTAGCATGAACAACATGTACAGAGACATTGTGACTTGGTGTATTCTGTGCCTTGCACCTCTTGTAACAGCCAGGGAGGGGCATGGGATGTGTTGAGGTGGAGTGGGGTAAACTTGACCAAATTTATTTTTTAAAACTGAAGGGTAGTAGTCAGATTAGGACCAGAGGTAATTTTCAGGGGACAGTGAAATGGTAGTAGGGGTTGAGTATATTTCTTTTTGCAGTAAGGTAACATTTGTAGCATTAATCCCTTTTTCACTATTTAAAACTAATATATTCTATTTATTAAGTATTGAAACAAGTGTATTAGTATCCTGTGGCTTTTGTAACAAATTACCACAAAAAAATGTTGGCTTATACACAACAAGAATTTATCACTTCTTTTCACTATTTAAAAGTACAAGTACCTTCTAGGCTGAGTCATTTTCTACCAGCAAAGAGAGTCCCAGAAGAACTAAGATCGATTTATTCTAATTTTTTTTTCTTTTCTTGTTATTCAATTCCTGTTGTGATAATGGTACTGAGGAGTGAAGGCTTTGGGTGTCTAGAACTATGCTAAGGAACTCGGTATGAAGTTTGCACAGTAAACTCTAATATTCTCTGTTAATATCCCCATTGTATAGATGAGTAAACAGAGGCACAAGTGAGACTGAGTTACTAGTCCTAGGCCTAACAGGAAGAATCCAAATCTATACACAACATGGTACGATTGTTGCCCTAACAAGTATTATTGTGATTAAAAATGATACTCTTTTGTTTAAGTGAGAGATGATTACAGTTATTACTTTTGCTTTAAAGATTCTCATTACTGGATAAGTGAACCCACATAGACTTGTGAAAAGGAAACATGTCTAAACCAGGATACAGACCTGATACCCTAGCAGAAGATTTTGAAAATATGTCACCCTAGGTCACCAGATGGTGCAATGTTCATCTCAGTATTGATGACACTACTACAGAATTGGAAAAAATCTATGTGTGAAAAGCTATTTATTAGGTGTCGAAGCAAGTGTATTAGTATCCTGTGGCTTTTGTAACAAATTACCACAAAAAAAATTGTTGGCTTAAAAACAACAGAAATTTATCTCTCAAAATTTTGGAGGCCAGAAGTCTAAAATCAAGACATTGGCTGGACCACATTTCTACTGAAAGTTCTAGAGAAGAGTCCTTCCTTGTCTCTTTTAACTTCAGATGGTACCAGATATTCCTTGGCTTGGGGCTGCAAACATCTAATCTTTGCTTCCATCTTTATATGGTCCTTTTCTCTCTGTAACTGCTTCTGGTGTGTCTCTTTTAAGGAATCTTGTCATTGGATGTAGGTCTCATCCATATAATCCAGGATGAGCTCATCTCCAGGATCTTTAACTTAATTACATCTGCAAGATTATTTTTCCAAAAAAGTTCACATTCACAGGTTCCAGGAATTGAAATGTACCTTTCTGGGGCCATTATTTAAACTAATTCATCGACAAAAAATCATCCAAGATTCTATGATTCTATGAATTCCATTTTTAAAAAAACAATCAGTGGGGAAAACATCTACCCTCTTTACACCATATGGCAATAGACACCACCATTCATGCTGTAGTCCCTGCCTGACTCATGATTGCATTGTGCACAAGGATATTGGTCACAATTTTAGGATGACTTTCCCATGCTTTATGCTACGATCAGGCTAGAAAGTAAGCTAGTGATTGGAATCAGAATGCAGGGCTTTTGAGTTTTTCCACCTCACCAGTAATTCTGACCTGAAGTGTTCAGATCCCTAGTGGTCTGGGAAAGCAGCAATAAGAGACCATGGGCTATTTCCTGTATTTTGAAGAGTCTAATTGAAATTGTTCCTTTGCTTATAGGCAAGATGTGCAGGATAACCAAAATGTCAATCTCTTCTGTTTGGGAGTGGAATAGAATGAACTCAATGTAGTAACACTGACTAACCCCCTAGGATTTTAAGTGATGACTAGCCATCATATAGATGTTGTCTTTGTTCATTTCAAAAACAGAAAAGTCTTGCAGCCACTATGGAAAACAGTATGGTGGTTTCTCAAAAAAACTAAAATATAACTATTGTATGACCCAGGAATTCCACTCCAGGGTATATATCTGAAAAAAAAAAAATGAAAACACTAATTTGGAAAGATACATGCACCTCAATGTTCATAGCAGCATTATTTACAATTGCCAAGATATGGAAGCAACCTAAGTGTTCATCAACAGATGAATGGCTAGAGAAGATGCAGTATATAAATATATATCCACAATGGAATACTCCTCAGCCATAAAAAAGAATGAAATTTTGCCATTTGCAGCAACATGGATGGATTTGAAGGGTATTATGCTAAGTGAAATAAGTCAGATAAAGAAAGAAAAATGCTGTATGTTATCACTAATATGTATAATATAAAAAATACAACAAACTAGTGACTATAACAAAAAGGAAGCATTCTCACAGACATAGAGAATAAACTAGTGGTTACTAGTTGGGAGAGGGGAGTGGGGAGGGTCAAGACAGAGATAGGGGTTTAAGAGGTACAAAGTACTATGTATAAATAAATAAGCTGCAAGAATATATTATATACCACAGGGGATATAGCCAATATTTTATAACAACTATAGATGAAGTATAACCTTTAAAAATTGTGAATCACTCTGTTGTACACCTGTAACTTATGTAATATTGTACATCAACTATATATCAATTTTTTTTAACTTAGAAAAAACAAACAGAAAAGTCTGGTCAGAGTTGTTCAAGATACTCTGCTTACATGTACTCTGTTATGTGTTTTAGCAAAAACTACTGTGTGTTGGGAATGAAAAGTGAAGGAGAGGTCATAATGATAACTACAATGTTTATTCCTTACTTGTACATCATATTAAAGCAGTTTCATGAGCTATCTGAATCAGTGATGCGTTTTCACCACCTGCACCTTGTAATTTCAGTAATTGAAGATACCAAGATACCCATACATTAAAGATTGAAGACTTCTACTACAACATTTTTTAGTTAGCCTTACTTCCAATTTCTTTGGTAAAGATACATTTATTTTATCTTGTAAGCCATTCAGGATAGAGAATTAATACCGGGATCTAGTTTGAACATGGAAAAGACAAACTGTGGAGACAAGAGTCCATATATCTGTCTGTTTTACTGGCTATGGAGACAGCAATTCTAAGATCAAAAGCAATGGACTGAGATGGTAATCAGGCTGGTGAGAATAAAAGCTTGGTAGGGACCGCTTTAGTGAGTAATCTCAGCAGCTTTCTGTTGATGCACAGTCCATGATTCAGACCTCATAGCGTGTGAGAGCAGAGACCTTGAATCTCTGACTGTCTCCTTACTCTGACAACAGGGATTTTATCAGAGGTCTATGTAAGCCTGGGACTTTGGACATGTATCATATCCATTCCATCTGAACAGTTACTATAATCTTCTATCCCTGAGCTCATAATGGTTATGCAACTTCCCCAGAATGTCGGGTACTTTACCTTCAACTCTGGTGTGGAAGTTTTCCATACTGAGGCGATAAGAACAGTATGGCTCTTTATGACATCTCTCTCATAAATATGCATTTGAAAGCACTGCAAGGTAGCATGGGTCTATGGTTAAAAATGAGGTGTCTGGTCGCTGTTGTGACTTCATGGCCTGAAGTTGCTGAAAGATTTGTTGATTGTCCAGTTAATTTGATCAATGCTGACAGCATAGCCATCCCACTCCAATGCAAAATGTGTCTGCTTCACTTCACTTTTTTTAATAACATGTTATTAAGATATACTTCCATACCGTACAGTTTACTAATTTAATATATATTCTCCAGCATTTTTTAAAGATATTTTTTGATGTGGACCATTTTTAAAGTCTTTATTGAATTTGTTACAATATTGCTTCTGTTTTATGTTTTGGTTTTTTGACCATGAGGCATGCGGGATCTTAGCTCCCCAATCCGGGATCGAACCTGCACCCCTTGCATTGAAAGGCAAATACTTATCCAGGGAAGTCCCTCTCCAGTGTTTCTTAGACTATTCAAAAAGTTGCATATAGATCAGTGCTATCTAACTTCAGAACATTTTCATCACTCCAAAAAGAAACTCCATAAACATTAACAATCACTCCTCATTCTCCCCGACCCCTGTCCCCATCCCCTGGCAAACATTGATATAATAATTTCTGTCCCTATGGATTTGCCGCATTGAATGTATGTGGAATCACATAATATGTGATCTTTTGTGTCTGGCTTGTTTCACATAACATGGTATTTTCAAGCTTCATCTATGTTGTAGCACATATCCAGAGCTTCATTCCTTTTTATGACTAACATTCCATCGTCTGTATGTACTGCATTTTGTTTATCCTTTCATCAGTTGATAGACATTGGGGTTATTTCCACTTTGGGGTTATTATTAATAATGTTTTAAATTTTATTATTATTATTAATAGCAATTATTATTTATTATTAATATACTTTTGTATAATTTGTTATGTGAACATATGTTTTCATATCTCTTGGGAGTACACCTAGGAGTGGAATTTCTGGGTTATATGGTAACTAATTTAATATTTTGAGGAACTGGCAAACTGATTTCCAACATAGTTTCATAATTTTGCCTTCCCACCAACAATGGATGATATTTCAGTTTCTTCATATCTTTACTGAAACTTGTTATTGCCCGTCCTTTCTATTATGGTCATAATAGTGTGTGTGAAATGGTATTTTATTGTGGTTTTGATTTACATTTCCTTAATGACTAATGACATTGAGCATTTTCATTACTTACTAGCCATTTTTATATCTTCTTTTGGGAAATGTCATTTTAGAACTTTTGCACACGTTTTCATTGGGTTTTTAAAAAACTTTTTCATTGTTGAGTTGTAATCGTTTTTTAAATATTCAGAAAATAGTTCTTTATCAGATACATGGTTTGCTAACACCATGATTTTCTAACATCAATAAATTCACTTTTCACTTATTTGGTGGTGCTCTTTGAAGCACATTTTAAATTTTGATAAAGTTCAATTTATCTATTTTTTCTTGTAATTTTGCTGTCTTATCTAAGAAACTGTGGTCTATTTCAATGTCATGAAGAACTCTGCCTATGTTTTCTTCTCAGAGTTTTATAGTTTTATCATCTACATTTAGGCCTCCCTTTCATTTAGAGTGTACTTTTGTATATGGTAGGTGGTAAGGGTCCAGCTTCATTCTCTTGCATGGAGATATCCACTTGTCACAGCATCATTTGTTGAGAAGATTGTCTTTTCCCCATTCAGTTTTCTTGGAACCCTTGTCAAGAAATCAATCCCCCATAAGTGTAAAGACTTATTTCTGGACTTAATTCTATTTCAGTCATCTATATGTCTATTCTATGTCTGCACCACATTATTTGATTACTGTAGTTTTGTAGCAAGTTTTGAAATCAGGAAGTGTGAACCCTCCAACTTTGTTATTTTTCAAGATGTTTTTGGCTATTTTCAGTCTCTTGAGTTTCCAAGTGAATTTTGGAATTTTTCAGTTTCTGCAAAGAGGTCAAATGGTATGCTGATAGGGAGCACATTGATTTTTCAGAACAATTTGAAGAGTAATGACATTTTAACACTACTAAGTGAACATGGGATGTCTTTCCATTTATTTAGAACATCTTCAATTTATTTCAATGATATTTTTCAGTTTTCAGTGTATTAGTGATGCACTTCTTTTAAAAATTTATTTCTATGTATTTTATCATTTTATGGTCTTGTGGATAGAATTATTTCTTAAATTTATCTTTGAAATTGAATTTTTTATATTGTTCATATCCTGCAATTGTGTTTAACTCATTTATCAACTGCAATAGTTTTGTGGTGAGTTTGGTAGGATTTTATATACAAGATCATATCATCTGCAATTAGTGGTAGTTTTATATCTTCTTTTCCAATCTGGATGTTCTATTTCACTTTCTTGTCTAATTTTCCTATCTAGAATCTCCAGTACAGTGTTGAATAGAAGATATGAGATTGAAATTCGTGTCTTGTTTTGATCTTAAGGGAATGCATGCAGTCTTTCACCATTAAATATGAAGTTAATTGTGGATTTTCCATTGCTGCTCTTTATAAGGTTAAGCAAGTTCCATTCTACTCCTAGGTTTGTTATGTATTTTATCATGAAAATGTGTTGAATATTATAAAATTTTTTCTGCATCTTTTGAGCTAATTATGTGAATTTTGTCCTTTATTCTATAATAAGGAATGTATTAATTGACTTTAGTACGTTGAACCAGCCTTGAATTTCTGTAGCATATTCCATTTTGTTATGGTGTTTAAATCTTTATATATGCTGTGGGTAACAGTGGCCTTATAGAATGAGTTGGGAATTGTTTCTCATCTGTATTTTCTTTGGAAAGGTTTGTGAATGATTGTTGTTAATTCTTTTTTAATTGGTAGAATTCACTATTTGGTAGAATCTATGTGAGTGGGGTTTTCTTAGTGGAAAGAATTTTTGTTACTAATTCACTCTCTTTACTTGTTATAGGTTTATTTATATCTTCTATTTCTTCGTAAAGCAGCTTTAGTAGTTTGTATCTTTCTAGGAATTTGTTCATTTCTTCTAGATTTTGAGTTTGATGGCACATAATGGTTCATAATATTCCCTTATATTTTACTTTCTATATATGTCTTAGGTCATGTCCTTCTTTTATTCCTAATTGGAATTTTCTTTCTTTCTTAGTTAGGCTAGGTAATGGTTTGTCAATTCTGTTGATCTTTTCAAGAACCAACTTTTTATTTTGTTGATTTTCCTTATTGTTTTTCTTCTTTATTTTTCATTAATTTCTGCACTAATCTGTATTATTTCCTTCCTTCTGCTTGCTTTAGGTTTAATATTCTTTCCTTTTACTATTTTTTTCCCTAGTGGAAGGTTAAGTTATTAATCTAAGTTCTTTTTTAATATAAGTGTTTACAGCTGTACATTTTCTTCTAATGACTGCTTTAGCTATGTCTCATAAGTTTTGTGCTACCATTTTAATTCAGTTCAAAGTATTTTGTAATTTCCCCTTGAATTATAGGGGAAATTACAAAGAAGAATCCCACGGATTCTTCTTTGCCCATTTGTTACTTAGGAACATGTTTAATTTCCACATATTTCTAAATTATAAAGTGATTGCTCCAATGAGCTCCATTCCTATCCCCTCATCTCCACTGTATGGACATACAAATTACAAATGTATACACTATAAACATATCAACACATTCTTATAAGGATTGCTTTATGCAGTTTTTAAAAATCAGAGAGGATTAGAAAAGTGTTACAAATGAAAATACACTGATACTGTCTTTTATATTTACCTATGTATTTACCTCAACCAGTGTTCTTTATTTCTTCATGTGTATTTAAGTTACTGTTTAATATCCTTTTATTTCAGCTTGAAGTTAAATGTTTTATTATTTCTTCTGGAGCAGACATGCTATCCATGAATTCTCTGATTTTATTTACTTGAGAATGTCTTAATTTCTTCCTCATTTTTCAAGGTTAATTTTGCCAGATGTAGAATTCTTCGTTGACAATCTTCTATTTCAGCACTTTAAACATGCCATCCTACTGCCTTCTGACCTTGCTGATCCCTAATGAAAAGTCAGATGTTATCTTACTAAAGATAGCTTGCAGATGATAAGTTGCTTTTCTCTTGTTACTTCCGCATTCTTTCATTATCTTGGTTTTCAGCAATTTGACTAAGATGTCTCTAAACATGGATCTCTTTGTGTTGATTCTACATAGAATTTATTGAGCTACTTAGATTACAGTATAATACTTTTTGGTCAAATTTGGGAAGTTTGCGACCATTCCATCTTCAGATAGTCTTTCTACACCTTTTTCTCTCTCCAGTCCTTCTGGGGCCTACATTAGCCATATGTTGGTATGCTTGATGGTGTCCCATTAGAACCAAAAGGCTCTGTTGTTTTTATTTATTCCTTTTTCATTTTCTTTCTCAGACTGGATAATCTCAATTGACCCTTATTCATGATAACTGATTCTTCCTTCTGTCAGTGTAATCTCCTGTTGAGCCCCCCTAGTGAATGTTTTATATTAATTGTTTTACTTTCCAACTGTAGAATTTCGACTTGGTTCATTTTTTGTTTTGTTTTGTTTTAACAAAGTTAAACAGTAAAACAAAAATTCACAAGCTGCCCTGTCCACCCCCACCTCCCTCCCCTACCCGCAGTCTTCAGTGCTGGCTCACTTTCCTTCACCCGACTCACTCAGACACTGGGTATCTAATTGAAAGAATGAAACTGCTCTAAGTATGTGGATCATGATGAAGGGAGGAGGTGAACTGTGTCCACACTGGAGGTTAAACTGAGCAAGTCTGCATTTTCTGGGTTCTGGATGGTTTCCTTTCATTAGCCAAATTGAAAAAAAAAGTTCCCTGCACCAGATGCTTCAAAGCTGAAACCCCCAGGACCACCGAAGAATGTCTTGAAGATATTGTTTGCATGAAAATCACCCATATTCTTGCCCTCTTCATCCAGGTCTTGTTCACTGTCATAGCGAGTCTTTTTCTTGGGATCAGAGAGAATGGTAAAAGCTTCTCTGACTTCCTTGAACTTTTTCTCCTCCTCCTTCTGAACTTCAGCAATGACTCCACTGTGGTTATCTGGATGGTGCATCAAGGCCCGTTTCCGATAAGGCTTCTTGATCTCGTCCTCAGAGGCATTCTTGTCTACTCCAAGAATCTTGTAATAATCTTTCCTCTTACTCTTCTTCAGTTCCAGCTGTGCATTTTTTAGGAGCTGTTTGTGTTCTTTTGTTTTCTCCATCTGATATACTTTTTCATAGTCTCGTACTGCTTCTTCATAGTGTTCTGTGTCCATGTAACACTGACCTCTTCTCAAGTAGGCTTTTATATAAGTGTCATCAAGCTTCACTGCATTTGTGCAGTCTTCTATTGCATCATCTAGTTTCTTAAGCTTGGAATTAACCACACCCCAATGACAGTAGAGTTTAGCATTTGTTCTTATATTATTGGGGTCTATCCCCAGGGCTTCTGTGAACAGTTCACATGCTAGCTTGTAATTTCCTTCTTTAAATGCTTTATTCCCATCTTCTTTCTTTGCTTTAAGTGCTTTGGCATTTCTGCAAGTGACGCAGGCCTTCTCATGGTCAGGAGCCAACCTTAGAGCTTGGACAAAAAAACTGAACCACCTTCTCAGTACAGTCTTCATAATCAAGGCAAAGACTTCGAACATACAGAGCATCGGCATTGGTGGAATCCATTCATAAAATGTCACTGGCCACACACTGTGCTTCTGGATAATGACCCAGCATTGCTAAACATTCTGTTTTGAGGGTTTTAAAGTGATGGCAGGCAGGGGCATATTCTAGGACATGGTGCATGCAGAAAACAACCTTCCGAAAATCCCGCTTCTCAAAATCCGTTTCTGCTATTTTCTCATATTCTATGACTGCATTGGCATTCTTGAACTCCTGTTGTGCCTGAGCATTTTTTTGACCCAGTTCTAGGGCTCTCTGGAAACTATGACATGCCACCGTAGCATTCCCTAGAGATAGGTGGCATTTGTCCTCTCGTAGATGTCCCTCACTGACTGCTGTGCATCTCCAAGAGCTTCCCAGAACTTTCTGAGCATCATTAAGGTGGCTGCTCGATTCCTGTAATAGCTAGCATTTTTAGGACACATATCTCTTTGCTTCCTCGTCATATAGCAGCTCTGGTTCAGTTGCCACCATTACCACATTGCACTCCAGGGCATCTGCCATCTTACCTCTGGGACCCTCTACCTGGTTCTTTTTTACACTTCCTGTCTTTTTACTGATATTCCTTTTATTGGTGACACATATTTCTCATTTTTATATAAGTTTTCCTTTAGTTCTTTGCATGTATTTATGATAGCTGATTTAAATTCGAGTAAGTTTAATATCTTACTAGAATTCTCAGGGTCAGTTCCTATTGACTGCTTGTTTTTCCCATTGCCTGTGTATGGGTTATACTTTCCTGTTTTTTGGGGTATCTTATAAGTTTTTATTGATTATCTAGACATTTAGAATAATGTACTGTGGCACCTTTAGCAATCCAATTCTCTCTTCCACTAGGGTTTGTTGTCATTGTTATTTGTTTTATTGTTATTGTCATTTAGTATTTTTTTGACTATTTCTTTAAAGTGTGTATTATTTGTTATGTGGCAATTGATGTGTGCTCAGTTATCTTAGTTGTAAGCTAACAAATAGAGATTTTCTTAAATGTCGTGAACCAGTGAGTCTACCAACATTTGCTGAGAGGCTCTGATGAGCATGTCTTTAATGTTTTGACAAGCAGTCTACCTCTCTGTCTTAGCCTTCACTTCCTGATTATGCGGAGCCTGACAAAGCCCTAAGTTTTACCTCTGACTGGTGTCACTACCTCAGGCAACTGTTATGTTAAACAATTGTTGTTGATTCTTTTCAGCAAATACCATACAGGTTAGGGCTGTTGACAGAGAGTGAGTTCTGAGTTGGGTCAAGTAAAAACAAGTACTGAAACTGGACTTTTCATCATGCTGCAAGCAAGTCAAAGGGTGACAGTTCTCTGGGGCTTTTTAGGAAGCTCCAAACTATTCTGGCTCCTCCGGTGGCTGCTAGACTACTTGATTTCACAGTTACTATAGTTGTGAGACTATTGCTTTTCAAAGCTCCCATGGAGCTGGGGAGAGACTGATCGGATTATGGCAAGCTAAAAGACTGCAGGGCTCACTGTTTTGACTAAAATTTAGTTGTTTTTTCTTGAATAAACATTTCATGGATTTTTCAAGCCTTTAATTCATTTGCAGAGTTTATATAGCTTTTATAGGGGAGAGGATTTTCAGAAGTCTTTACTCAGACATTTGGAAATCAAGCCCCTCTGCTTCACTTTTGATGATCAAAACAAATAGTTTCCATTTGTATAGTATGCTTGTTTTTACAAAGGACCCTCATGTATTACCTCTTTTTCTTTTTAAATTTTGATTTGTGAAATATTTTAAACATAAAATGTAGGGAAAACAATTTATAGTGTATTCTTGTACTCACTATCCATATTTAACAGATGAAATATTTTGCCATATTTGCTTCATTTTTCTCTTTTTATTTTGAAAGAAAGAAATATGTTAATTATTTTTCCTTCTTACCCTCTAAAGAAGTTACTTCTCTTTCAAGGTTCACATTTGTTAATGCTAATCATATTTGCAAACTTTGGTACATCAATGCATAAAAATACATGTGTATTTATCTATATCTGTATACTGTCTTGTGTGTTCTTTAAATGATAGCTTACTTTTATACATTTCTTTTTGAAACTAGCATTTCTTTATCATTTTGACATTTATCCATGCTGATGCATATAAATCTATAGTTTAACAGACTAGTACTTCATTAAATTATCAAATATACTCTATTTATTCAGTCTTATACCGATGACACTTCAGGACAGTTGTGAGTGGTATGAGCTCTGAAGCCAGAAATCCTGGGCTCTAATCCCTTTTGGGTTACTTTTATTTGTAATTTGGGGAAAATTATTTAACTGCAGTGCCTTGGTTTACTCATATGGGTATAACAATAGTACCTACCACATAATTTTTAGGATTAAATTACATAGTACAAATGAAAATCTTAAAAGAGTTCTTGGGAAACAGTAATGCCTTGGCAAGAATTAGTTCCTATTATAAACAATGTTGCAGGAAACACCCTCATACATATCTCATGAAATTTCTGGATAATAAAATATGCAATGTCCAGCTCAAAAGAGTGGTAGCAAGGTGCATTTCCACTAGCTTTTCCCAAATTCTAATCATATATTGATGGAATCAGACAACCAGCCTGGGTCAAGGTATTTGACATGCATATATTCAACAAAAAAATCAGTGTCCAGAACGCACATTTACTGAAACCTTCTGTAAGTTTACAAGAAAAAATATTCCCAATAAAAAATGGGAAAATAAATGTGAATAGAAAATTCACTGGAAAAGAAACTCCCATGACCAATAGAGTCAATAGAAAATTCACTGAAAAAGAAACTCCCATGACCAATAGAGTCAGAGAGGTTAATTGACTAACTGGTAGTTAGAAACCTTGTAAGTAAGTGATCCAAAGTAGCTTTAATGCACATTTCCCAAGTCCACACGTAGACTTACTCCATTACTCCACTTTTTTTCCAATTAATCCTCCAATTACTGAATCTCTGCTTCTCTAAGCGATGTGTAACAGCAGCGTGTTCCTCCTGCTTTTGGAGTGTCCTTTTATTTAAACAAAAACATTTTTTCTAGGAAGATTTCTCTAAGCTGAAATTAGCTAGAGCAACTTGGAACACATGGTGTGTTATCTACGGATGTGTGCATGCGTTTAGAAAATCTGTGTAGTTGTTTCTACAAATGTATGAATGTAACAGGTGTCCAGGCACACATGTGTTTTTCATAGCTACTGCTTGCAAAAGAGTTGATGGAAGCGATCTCCTTTCAGAATAGCAACAGAGCTAACACAGCTATTCACTACAATTCATATTTACCGAAATGAAACAGGAATTTGGCAACTTGAAGTGGAGTTACCAGAGGTTGGTATGCTCATGGTCTTCTAAAATATATGAGGGAAAAACATTTCCTATCCAATCTTTGACATTCTATGTTCCAAAAGATTTTTTATTTTAACCCCAGTCTTAATAGCCCTTCAGTATCAAAATTAAGTGTGTTTTCCTCTAAAAGACCAGTGAAACTTAAGGTTGCCCTGGGGTCTCGGTAGCCAGTGCATCTTCTATAAGTGGCTTGATTGCAGTCTGTAGAGAGGAGTGCTGGGAAAGATGTGCTTGACCAAGGATATACATTACAGTCCAATTAATGTGAAGATCACTACATGAGTCTTTAACTTTATCTAGTAACTGTTGTAATCTCTAATGGAGACCATAGAGAGAGCAGAGGGACATTTAGAATCCACTCTCTCTGCCAGGCACTAAGGGGAATGGCTTTGGTTGTATACCGTTGTATACACCAGGGCAGCTTCTCTCAAATTTTCTGTCCCCCAAATGCCTCTCTTACTCTTACCATCTTAATTAAGAATTATAAACAAAAGCCAGAACCTTCAAGGTACATGTGAATATGGGCATTACCAAGTATAGCAGTAGTTCCTAGCAAGGGCTCTGGAGTGAGAGACTTTGGTGAGAATTTCAGGCTATTTGAGTTGGGTTATTAAAACCCTCTAAGCCTCAGGTTCATCAGTCAATAACGGGAATGAGAATTGCATCCCTTTCATAAAATTATTAGAATGATTAAATAGCCTCTGGGTTTAAAGAATCCTGAGTCCTAAGCAATTTGTACACATTTGCTTTTATTACACTGTTATTGAATATTAAAGAAAAATAAAGCTCTGAGTGTGTCCCAAAGTCAGGACATCCAAGGTAACTCACCATGGTTATTCATTGTGTGGTCTTCTAATGTCAGCTTTTTAGTCATTTTCTTTGCTGCCTTGATTCCTCTGTGGTCATTGAGCATTTTCTAGGCCCACTTGAGCTCAACTCTCTCTCTGTGATAAAAGCTTTAGTATAGGAATTTTTTGACTTTCACCGTGGAAGGACTGGCCTGTTCAACCCTTCTCTTGTGAGTGCTACTTGTCAATACTGCCTTCTATCAGTGTTTCCTCATGTCTCCCTTTCTTAAAGGTTTACCTCTGGTTTCTTCATGCCTCTGTCTCACAGATCCTCTCTGAGCTTTTTAAACACCCCCACTGGATACATATCAGATTCTACTGAGAATAGGGGGAGAATGTCTACTACCTTATACCAGAGGACTTAGTCAATTTCCTTTCTCGATATCTCACCCTTTGAGAACAGGGTCTTCCTTTCTCTGATACCTTCAAGGTCAAAAGTGGAATAGAAGATTTGAACCAGCCTCCATATCATGAATTACAGGATATTATACACTCTCTATTTCTCACTATAGCACAGATATATATATATATATAGATATATATATATATATAGATATATATATATATATAGATATATATATATATATAGATATATATATATATATAGATATATATATATATATAGATATATATATATATATAGATATATATATATATATAGATATATATATATATATAGATATATATATATATATATATATATATACACACATGTATACCTATGTTCTGGTACTAAGGAGACTATTCAGTGGGCTGCCACACCTAGACATTTTAGCTAAATTTGGAGCAGTGCCTAAAAAGAATTAATATTATGCTGACCAAAAATCAGGTGTGTTTGTTCAAAATCTTTTTATGTCAGGTTTATCATTATTGCAACTCTATAATTAATGAATATGTAAATGGATGAAATATGAGCGTGAGTTGTTGCTACTATAAAAATTAAATTGATAGTTTGGGAGAGACAAGATAAAAGAAAATTACTGTCTTAGTCATTGTCTTCAAGCTACTATGACAAAAATCCCACAGACTGGGTGGCTTAAACAGCAAACATTTATTCCTCACAGTTCTGGAGGCTGGGAAATCCACAATCAAGGTGCTGGACAATTTGGTTCTTGTGAGAGCCTTCTTTCTAATTTGCAGATGGTTGCCTTCTTGTAATCTCTTCACATGATGACAAAAGAGAGGTCTATTCTTTTTCTCTTCTTATAAGGACACGAATCCCATCATGAGTGCTTCAACCTAATTACCTCCCGAAGGCCCCACCTCTAGTACCATGATATTAGGGGTTAGGGCTTCAATATATGAATCTGAGAGGGTTACAAACACACAGTTCATAACAATCATCAAAAATATTTGTCACTGGGGCTTCCCTGGTGGTGCAGTCGTTGAGAGTCCACCTGCCAATACAGGGGACACGGGTTCGCTTCCCAGTCCGGGAAGATCCCACATGCCACGGAGTGGTTAGGCCTGTGAACCATGGCCATTGACCCTGCACGTCCGGAGCCTGTGCTCCACAATGGGAGAGGCCACAACAGTGAGAGGCCCGCGTACCGCAAAAAAAAAAAAAAAAAAAAAAAAAATTTGTTGGGAATTAAGTATGGGTGATAAAACTAATGTGAAATAACAGCAAAAACCATGTAAGACAGTGCGCTTAACTTGCTGAGCAAGTGCCATGTTACTGCACTTGCTACACACCATTTTAAAGAATTGAAGATCATTGCTGATATATTATAGATGTGGATTGTGATCTTCATGAATTGGGTAATTTCCATAATTTAAAATAAATAAAGTATTTAAATTGTGCATACTTATTTTTAGGATTATTTGTTTTAAATAACTTTTAAAAAGTCTTAACCCTGTAGTCAGAGAAAAGACGTGTATAAAGTTCAGAAATAGTTTAGAACTTTGAGGGGCATTCTAGGGTATGACCCCCATCAGGATAGATCCTCCTGTGCTATCTCCCCTGTCTTCCCCACTAAGCCAAAAGACCATGTCAGAGGAGAGAGCTATAAGGTTCAGAGACATAAACCAAAGAAAATATTTGTTATGTCATCATTCTCCATTTTGTTAGAACTAAACAAAGAACCAAAAATAAAAGGCAATAAAATTACATGAAAAATAGCCTTTATTTACATTTGTTTAGTGTTCAAGGTAAAAGGTGACCTGTGAAGATTCCAAAGAGGCCCTCTGATATACTTTCAAGGACTTTACTGAGCGTCAAAACCAAGGATGACCCTGATCTTTTACTATGTGAAATTTTCTTTTGCAATTCATGAAACTCAGAAACAGAAAACCAAAGAACAGAGGCAAAGAAGATGGGGTGAAACACCAGGAGAAACTAGGAGAAACAAAAAGTAAAGGAAGTCAAGAGAACAGAGCAGAATTTTCTGAGGGGAAACACTCTTAATACACATGTGTATTTATAAATTCACAAATAAATAATTATGAAGCTAACATTGATTGGGAGTTTACCATATGCTGTCTTATAATTTCTTGCTGTATAAGAAATTATTTCCTTGAGTGAAAGAAGAAGGTTTACCTTTAATTCATGTGTTTCTGAAAGCCTACCTCATCCATGACTAGGAGTAGACTTATGTTAACTGTATCAATCAAGGTAAAAATTTCATAAATTGCAAAAGAAATTTTGGCTTGGTAAAGGATCAGGGACACTCTGGGCTTGACACTCAGTAAAGTCCTTGAAAGTGTATCAGAGGGCTTCTTTGGAATCTTCACAGGATCACCTCCTACCTCAAACAAATAAAGCAAATAATGGTAAATAAAGCCTAAGTAAATAAAGGCTATTTCTTATGTAACTTCACTGCTTTTTTTTAAAGTTCTTTAAGACTATAACAAAATAGAGAATGATGACTTAACAAATATGAAATATTTTTTATATTCTCTAATACATCATGAATTGATAAAGTAAATGTATGTATAATGTTAAAAATGAAAAAGTAACTTCATCATACTGTTTACAATGAAAAATTACAAATATAAATAATTTAGGGTCCATATGGATTAAAGGTGATTTATATAAATTGCTTGACATATAGAAGGTGCTCCATAATGTTAAGTATTATTATTGCAAGGGTTTTGCAAGCTTCGTTTTATTCTCTTGGGAGACGTACACATATTTTTTGTATTATTTATATGGAAAAATATTTTCCCAGTTCCAAGTGTCCAATTTATAAATGAATTTTTAGGCTAACACATTTGAATATTGTACATTATCTTCACTAATAGCTATAGAAGCTCAACCTGATAATGGTAGGAGAAAAAACAATGCCAGGGTCTTACTATTTACATCATCCTTTTGTTTCTGCCTGTTCCCAAGGTGGCCCAAATTTGAAAGTTGAGAGAAATGGTGTCAATTCTATGTTGACCAAAAGAGAAAGTTTCTTCCAAATCATTTTATTTAAAAGGTGCCTGGAAGTTATGAGTGCAAATAAGAAAGACCAAAAGAAAATAACAGAGTAAAAAATGATCTCCACAATTTTGTATTTAGAAATAAAAATATTTAACCAGACAAATGCTTAAAGATGAAATCATGTTAACATTTATTGTAATTTTTTTAAAATAGCAAAACAAATTTAAATGCCCAGCTCTGGGGGGACAAGTAAGTCTGATGGTGGTACATGTGTATAATCTAATACTCAGCAGCTGTTAAAATGATAGAAAATTGCTATTTCCTACTATTTCCTATTTCTTGCAATTGCCACGTGATTATGCTAATTTATAAGATGAGTGTGCATGCGTGTGTGTGTGTGTGTGTGTGTGCATCTAGAAAGCCAAAGACAAAATGTTCACAGTCATCAGTTCCTGATATTTAGATATTTTGTGACTCCCAAAAGAAATTAATTTTTCTACCAATATTTTCTGTTTTCTATATTGATCCTCTAAACTACAATTACAAAAGGAGTTTCATGGTTATGCTTTATTTCTCATTGGTGTATGTTTTCTTTTTCCTGGGGTTCTTAGAAACATTAATCTAAGGAAAAATCTAGAAGATGAGCCAAGGTATAGTTTCATAACTAATTTCTAGGCCCTGACAGAGAGCCTCCTTCCACATAGCTGTCAGCAAATCAAACTCTCCACTGATGATAATGTATTAAATAAAAGCTGCTTTTTAAAATTACAACTACAGCATAAAAGAAAAGATGGGTTTCATATGGATTTTTAATTTTTTTCCAGATCATTTCCAAACTTTCTTGTGAATTTCTTGCACCAAAAGAGCCTAGCTCAATTTCAAGTACCCCAACACTATCCCGTGCACCCCACCTCGGGAGCACACAGCTCATCTCAGCCGTCAGGACTGGTTTCCCAGGGAACTGTGGGATCTCTGATCCCTGCCTGAAGACCATAGGACACCACCCTAAGCTGCCCAGAAACGCTGGGAATGTAAATGGGAGTCTGACCCAGACAGGTGCTCTGCCTCTATGGGTTCTGCTCCCTCTCATTAGGCTCCAGAATAGTCTGTGGAAAGTCCCCTTGTCCTCTGCTCCAGCTTGGGTATGCCATCTGCCCTCCTCTGAGACTTGCTGGCCCCAACCAGATTTAGATGCATTAATACCATGTGCTGTTAATGGCTGGTGTCTGAAGGACACACTGCTCATCTCTCCCCAGCCCTGCTTTGTTATCTCTGACAACCACTCGAGTCTGGAAGAGACCTTATGTCACTTACACTCAGAGCCAGCCCAGCAGCTAAGTATGTTCTCACTGGGGACATCAATCTCCGATGCCAAAGTCTGTAGATTTGCATTGCAAATAGCCTACTGTGGTGACATTTCACCACTAGGAGCAGAACCTGAGGCATCCTCCCTGGCTAGAACCATAGAGGGAGAAACCCACTTTGTAGTCAAATTAAGTGAGGAAGAAAGGCAAGAAGCAGATGGGAAGAAATTGGACCACTTTCCTTTATTTTAAACTGAAGTATAGTTGATTTACAATTTGTGTTAGTTTCAGGTGTCCAGCAAGACAGGAACACAACCACACCCATATATATATATTTAGTATATATACCTAGAGTGTGTGTATGTATGTGTGTGTATATATATATATATATATATATATATATATATATACTTTCTCAGATTCTTTTCCCTTATAGGTTAGTACAAAATATTGAGTATAATTCTCTGTGTTATATAGTAGGTCTTTTTTGGTTATCTCTCTTATATACAGTAATGTGTATATATTAAGCCCAAACTCCAATTTATCCCTTCCCCCACCTTTCTCCTTTGGTAACCATATGGAATCGTAAAAAAAATGATACAAATGAACTTATATACAAAATAGAAATGGACCGCTTGCCTTCTGAATGACACAAAGAATATTGATTTTTTAAATTTTGGGGTCCTCGTTCTTTTCAGATCATGAGCTGTTTCTTCCAGGACTTAGATGAGCCCTAAGAATCCCATTTCCCACCCTAACTGACACCTGATGCCCTACGCATGACCTGTGAATGGCCTTTCCCTGACCCATGTCTTCTGGAAAGCTATTTCTTGGTTTGTTTTCTTCAGTTCTTATGTGTCATTCAGATCTCATACTACTTTGATTCTCTAGCATTTTCCATCTTTAACAAGGACTCATCTTTGAGAATTAAATAGGTTAGTGTATCAAAAAGACTTTGCACTTGATGCATCTTAGCTATTACTGTATTGTTATTTGGGATAATTACTCTTCCAGGGTGTTGTATTGAAAAACCTCACTTTGACATCAGAAAAATCTAGGCACTGATGTTAGCTCTACTGCTTTCTAATTTTATGACTTCAGACCAATTTCTTAGCTTCTCCAACAGGACTACACATACATAAAGTGGGGATAATAAGAACACTTACCTTCTAATGTTGTAAAAATTAAATGGGATAATGATTCTGAGCATAGAGGTTTAGCCCAATGATTGGCAAATAATAAGGCCTGATTAGGAATTGGATAGTACTGTTATGTAATTATACACTGAGCTGCTAGCCAGAGTCATAGTTGTGGATGTGGAGTAAGATGGGCCTGGTTTGGATTCCAGACCTGCCACTAACTTGTTGTTTATGTCTGAGAAATTTATTTAAACCTTCAGAAGCTAAATTTTTCATCTGAAAAGTACAGACATTAAATCATACTTGATAGTCATTTTGAATATTAAATGAGATATATGGGTTTGGCAGCTAGTAACATTTATTATTCATTCTTATATTACACAAAATAGTACAAACTGTTCTATAGTTTGGGTACCAGCTGCAGTTTACCCATTTTTTTCTTATTAGAGCTCTTATCCTATTAGAGTTGTTGTAACACTGTGATCCAGGAACCTATCAGAATCCCTGACATCCTTTTAGGGATTTGTGAGTCCAATATTATTTTTCATAAGACTAAAACATGATTTGCCTTTTCCACTCTCCTTTCCTCAAAATCGTACAGTGGCATTTTCCAGAAGCTACAGGATATGGGATGACATCAACACTCTGATGGTAATATGTGATACAGTCTTTTAAAAATAAATTTCATGAATAAATATTTTAAGCTTTTTTCCCTTCTAATTCCTAATATAGAGAATATTGAAAGATATAATCCATACTAACAAAATCTCTTGGAGGCCCCTCAATAATTTTTAAGAGTGTAAAATTGTTCTGAAACTAAATTTTTGAAAATCCCTGTCGGGGGCGTGAGCCACGGCTAGCAGCACGGGCACCAGAAATAGGCATGAGATAATAAGGCTGCTGCTTTAACCACCAAGAATACTGCGGGCAAGCACAGGTCACTATCCACACCTCCCCTCTCAGGAGCCTGTGCAGTCCACCACTGCCAGGGTCCCATGATCCAGGGACAGGGAGAACACACAGTGCACCTCAGGCTGGTGCAATGTCAGGCTGGCCTCTGCTGCCCCAGGCTCACCCGCATTCCGTACCACACCCTGCCCCCAGCTTGAGTGAGCCAGAGAACCCTAATCAGCTTCTACTTTAACCCCATCCTATCTGGGTGAAGAACAGATGCCCTCAGGCGACCTACACACAGAGGTGGGGCCAAATTCAAAGCTGAACCCCAGGATCTGTGTGAACAAAGAAGAGAAAGGGAAATTTCTCCCAGCAGCCTCAGGAGCGGTGGATTAAAACTCCATGATCACTTGGATGTACCCTGCATCTGTGGAATACCTGAATAGAAAATGAATCATCCTAAATTTCAGGCAGTGGACTTTGGGAGCAACTATAGACTTGGGGTTTGCTTTCTGCATCTAATTTATTTCTGGTTTTATGTTTATATTAGTTTACTATTTAGAGCTTATTATCAGTCGTAGCTTTGTTTATTGATTTGGTTTCTCTCTTCCTTTTTTTAAAAAAAAAATATATATATATATACTTTTATTCCTTTTTCTCTTTGTGTATGTGTGTATGTGTATGCTATGTTGTGTGATTTTGTCTGTATAGCTTTGCTTTTACCATTTGTCCTAGGATTCTGTTTGTTTTTTTTTTTTTTTTGGTTTTTTTTTTTTTTTTGGTTTTTTTTTTTTTTTTGGTTTTTTTTTTTTTTTTGGTTTTTTTTTTTTTTTTGGTTTTTTTTTTTTTTTTGGTTTTTTTTTTTTTTTTGGTTTTTTTTTTTTTTTTGGTTTTTTTTTTTTTTTTGGTTTTTTTTTTTTTTTTGGTTTTTTTTTTTTTTTTGGTTTTTTTTTTTTTTTTGGTTTTTTTTTTTTTTTTGGTTTTTTTTTTTTTTTTTTTTTTTTTTTTTTTTTTTGGAGAGTTTTTAGTGCTTGTTAGCATTGGTGGATTTGTTCTTTAGTTTGGTAGATCTCTTATTTCTTTCTCTCTTTCTTTTCTTTTTATTACTTTTTTATTTTTAATATTTTTTTCTGTTTTAATAAATTTTATTTATTTATTTATTATTTCTTTCTTTATTTCTCCCTTTTCTTCTGAGCTGTGTGGCTGACAGGGTCTTGGTGCTCTGGCCGGGTGTCAGGCCTCACCCTTTGAGGTGGGAGAGCTGAATTCAGGACATTGGAACACCAGAGATCTCCCAGCCCCATGTAATATCAAACAGCAAAAGATCTCCTAGAGATCTCCATCTCAGCGCTAAGACCCAGCTCCACTCAATGACCAGAGAGATACAGTGTTGGACAACTTACGCAAAACAACCAGCAAGACAGGAACACAACCACACCCATTAGCAGAGAGGCTATCTAAAATAATAATAAATTCACAGAAACCCCATAACACACCAATGAACATGGTCTTTCCCACCAAAAATACAAGATCCAGCATCATAAACCAGAACACAGGCACAAGTCACCTCCACCAGGAAGCCTATACAAGCCACTGAGCCAAACTTACTCACTGGGAGCAGGCACCAAAAAACAACGGGAGCTACAAACTTGCAACCTGCAAAAAGGAAACCCCAAACATACACAGCAGATGAATGAGCAAGGTAAAAACCCACAAGGCCAAACAAATGAAGAGGAAATAGGCAGTCGATCTGAAAAAGAATTCATAGTAATGATGGTAAAGGTGATCCAAAATCTTGGAAATAGAATGGAGAAAATAAAAGAAACATATAACAGGGTTTTAGAAGAACTAAAGAGCAAACAAACAGTGATGAAAAACAGAATAAATGAAATCAAAAATTCTCCAGAAGGAATCAATAGCAGAATAACTGAGAGAGAACAGACAAGTGACCTGGAAGATAAAATAGTGAAATAACTACCACAGAGCAGAATAAAGAAAAAAGACTGAAAAGAATTGAGTACAATCTCAGAGACCTCTGTGACAACATAAAACACACCAACATTCAAATTATAGGTGTCCCAGAAGAAGATAAAAAGAAAATAACTGAGAAAATACTCGAAGAGATTATAGTTGAAAACTTCCCTAATATGGGAAAGGAAATAGTCAATCAAGTCCAGAAGTGCAGAGAGTCCCATACAGGATAAATCCAAGGAGAAACACACCAAGACACCTATTAATCAAATTATCAAAAAATAAACAGAAAGAAAAAAATATAAAAAGCAACAAGGGAAAAGCAACAATTAACATACAAGAGAATCCCCATAAGGTTAACAGCTGATCTTTCAGCAGAAATACTGAAAGCCAGAACAGAGTGACAGGACATTTTTAAAGAGATCAAAGGGAAAAACCTACAACCAAGATTACTCTACCAAGCAAGGATCTCATTCAGATTTGACAGAGAAATTAAAACCTTTACAGACAAGCAAAAGCTAAGAGAATTCAGTACCACCAAACCAGCTTCACAACAAATGCAAGAGGAACTTTTCTAGACAGGAAACAAGAGACAAGGGAAAGACTTAAAATAGCAAACACAGAACAATTAAAAAATGGGAATAAGGACAAACATATCAATAGCTCCCTCAAATGTAAATAGATGAAATGCTCCAACCAAAAGTCATAGAATGGCTGAATGGATAAAAAAAAAAAGACCTGTTTATATGTGGTCTTCAGGAGACCGACTTCAGACCTAGGGACACATACAGACTGAAAGTGAGGGGATGGAAAAAGATACTGCATGCAACTGGAAATCAAAAGAAAGCTGGAGTAGTAATTCTCATATCAGACAAAAGAGACTTTAAAATAAAGACTATTATAAGAGACAAAGAAGGGCAGTATCTAATGATCAAGGGATCAATCCAAGAAGAAGATATAACAATTGTAAATATTTATGCACCCAATATTGGAGCACCTCAATACATAAGGCAAGTACTAATAGCCATAAAAGGGGAAATCCACTGTAACACAATCATAGTAGGGGACTTTAACACCCTACTTTCCCCAATGGACAGATCATCCAAAATGAAAATAAATAAGGAAACACAAGCTTAAAATGACACATTAAACAAGATGGACTTAATTGATATTACAGGACATTCCATCCAAAAACAGCAGATTACACTTTCTTCTCAAGTGCTCATGGAACATTCTCCAGGATAGATCATATCTTGAGTCACAAATAAAGCACTGGTAAATTTAAGAAAATTGACATCATATCAAGTATCTTTTCTGAACAAAACACTGTGAGACTAGATATCAAATACAGGAAAAAAATCTGTAAAAAATACACACACGGAAGTGACACAATACACTACTAAATAACCAAGAGATCACTGAAGAAATGAAAGAGGAACTCAAAAATACCTAGAAATAAAAGACAATGAAAACACAACAACCTAAAACCTGTGGGATGCAGCAAAAGCAGTTCTAAGTGGGAAGTATATAGCAATATAATCCTACATCAAGAAACAAGAAACATCTCAAATAAACAACCTAACCTTATACCTAAAGCAATTAGAGAAAGAAGAACAAAAAACCCCAAAGTTAGCAGAAGGAAAGAAATCATAAAGATCAGAGCAGACATAAATGAAAAAGAAATGAAGGAAATGAAAGCAAGGAACAATAAAACTAAAAGCTGGTTCTTTGAGAAGATAAACATAATTGATTAACCATTAGCCAGATTCATTAAGAAAAAAGGGAGAAGACTCAAATCAATAGAATTAGATATGAAAAAGGAGAAGTAACAACTGACACTGCATAAATACAAAGGATCATGAGCGATTACTACAAGCAGCTATATGTCAATAAAATGGACAACCTGGGAAACTTCTGAGACTGAACAAGGAAATGATAGAAAATATAAACAGAACAATCACAAGCACTGACATTGAAACTGTGATTGATTAAAAGCTACTAACAAACAAAAGTCCAGGACCACATAGCTTCACAGGTGAATTCTATCAAACATTTAGAGAAGAGCTAACACCAATCTTTCTCAAACTCTTCCAAAATATAGCAGAGGGAGGAACACTACCAACCCATTCTATGAGGCCACCATCATCCTGATACCAAAACCAGACAAAGATGTCACAATGAAAGAAAACTACAGGCCAATATCACAGATGGACATAGATGCAAAAACCCTCAACAAAATACTAGCAAACAGAGTCCAATAGCACATTAAAAGGATCATACACCATGATCAAGTAGGGTTTATACCAGGAATTCAAGAATTCTTCAATATACGCAAATTAAACAATGTGATACTCGATATTAACAAATTGGAGGAGAAAAACCATATGACCATCTCAATAGATGCAGAAAAGCTTTCAACAAATCTCAACACACATTTATGATAAAAAACCTCCAGAAGTTGGGCATAAAGGCAGCTTAACTCAACATAATAAAGGCCATATATGACAAACCCACAGCCAGCGTTGTTCTCAATGTTTAAAATCTGAAACCATTTCCATTAAGATCAGGAACAATACAAAGTTGTCCACTCTCAGCACTATTATTCAACACAGTTTTGGAAGTTTTAGCCACAGCAATCAGAGAAGAAAAAGAAATAAAAGGACTTCAAATCAGAAAAGAAGAAGTAAAACTGTCAAAGTGTGCATGATACTATACATAGAGAATCCTAAAGACACTACCAGGAAACTACTAGAGCTAATCAATGAATTTGTTAAGTAGCAGGATAGAAAACTAGTGCACAGAAATCTCTTGCACTCTGCCGATACACTAATGATGAAAAATCTGAAAGAGAAATTAAGGAAACACTCCCATTTACCACTGCAACTGAAAGAATTAAATACCTAGGAATAAACTTACCTAAGGAGACAAAAGACCTGTATGAAGAAAACTATAAGACACTGATGAAAGAAATTAAAGATGATACAAACAGATGGAGAGATATACCATGTTCTTGGATTGGAAGAATCAACCTCGTGAAAATGACTAAACTACCCAAAGCAATCTACAGATTCAATGCAATCCCTATCAAACAACCAGTGGCATTTTTCACAGAACTAGAACAAAATAATTCATAATTTGCATGAAAACACAAAAGACTCCGAATAGCCAAAGCAATCTTGAGAAAGAAAAACAGAGCTGGAGGAATCATGCTCCCAGACTTCAGACTATACTACAAAGATACAGTCATCAAGGCAGTATGGTACTGACACAAAAACAGAAATATAGATCAATGGAACAGGATAGAAAGCCCAGAGATAAACCCACGCACATATGGTCACCTTATCTTTGATAAAGGAAGCAAGAATATACAGTGGAGAAAAGACAGCCTCTTCAATAAGTGGTGCTGGGAAAACTGGACAGCTAAATGTAAAAGAATGAAATTAGAACACTCCCTAACACCATACACAAAAATAAACTCAACTGGATTAAAGACCTAAATGTAAGGCCAGAAACTATAAAATTCTTAGAGGAAAACATAGGCAGAACACTACATGACATAAATCAAAGCAAGATCCTTTTTGACCCACCTCCTAGACAAATGGAAATAAAAATAAACCAATGGGACCTAATGAAACTTAAAATCTTTTGCATTGAAAATGAAAACATAAACAAGACGAAAAGACAAACCTCAGAATGGGAGAAAATATTTGCAAATGAAGCAAGTGACAAAGGACTTCAAAAAAACAAAAATCCAATCCCAAAATGGGGAGAAGATTTAAATAGACATTTCTCCAAAGAAGATATACAGATTGCCAACAAACACATGAAAGGATGTGCAATATAACTAATCATTAGAGAAATGCAAATCAAAACTACAATGTGGTATCCCCTCACACCAGTCAGAATTGCCATCATCAAAAAATCTACAAACAATAAATGCTGGAGAGGGCGTGGAGAAAACATTGGTGGGAATGTAAATATCTACTGCCACTATGGAGAACAGTATGGAGGTTCCTTACAAAACTAAAAACAGAAAATGTTTTTAGTTTTAAGACCCAGCAATCGTACTACTGTGCATATACCCTGAGAAAACCGTAATTCAAAAAGAGTTATGTACCACAATGTTCATCACAGCACTATTTATAATAGCCAGGACATGGAAACAACCTAAGTGTCCATCGACAGATGAATGGATAAAGAAGATGTTGCACATATATGCAATGGAATATTACTCAGCCATAAAAAGAAACAAAATTGAGTTATTTGTGGTGAGGTGGATGGACCTAGAGACTGTCATACAGATTGAAGTAAGTTAGAAAGAGAAAAATAAATACTGTATGCTAACACATATATATGGAATCTAAAAAAAATAAAAATGGTTCTGAGGAACCTAGGGGTAAGACAGGAATAAAGACGTAGACATATAGAATGGACTTGAGGACACAGGGAGGTGGAAGCGTAAGCTGGGACGAAGTGAGAGAGTGGCATGGACATATGTACACTACCAAATATAATATAGATAGTTGTGGGAAGCAGCCACATAGCATAGGGAGTTCAGCTCAGTGCTTTGTGACCACCTAGAAGTGTGGAATAGGGAGGGTGAGAGGGGGATGCAAGAGGGAGGAGATATGCAGATATATGTATATGTATAGCTGATTCACTTTGTTATACAGCAGAAAGTAACACACCATTGTAAAGCAATTATACTCCAATAAAGATGTTGAAATAAATAAATAAATACTTAATTCAAAAGAAAAAGAAAATCCCTGTTGGATAAAATTTCAATTCATTTATATGCACTCATCTTCCCCAGTGGACCAGGAGATCCTTACAGACAAGTGCTATATTGAACTTTGGGTTTCTACTTCCTAGCTTGTCACCTGTACCCAGTAAAGTTTCACCAGTTTTGTGTAGAAATAACATATGAACTGTTATTTATGTTGGGTATTACATCTCCCCATCCCAAATATAATATCACTAATATGTACATTTCTCATATATTTTGCTTTCCTCCCCTGTGGCAACTAGTGATTCTTTGGGTGTATCAGCCTTGTATTAAATTCTGTATAACAGGACCCCTACTCTGCTTTCCAGGTGAGGATGTACAGCAATCCAGCCTGTCTACTAAGCCATCTCTCTGACCTCACAGGTCCTGGACTCTTTTTTGGTAGGAGACCTAGTCTTGCTACTTCTGTACCTAACAACATCTTAAAACAGTGGGTTCTACCAGCTTTGTCTCCTCAGCATCACTAGCTTATGCAGCATCACTTTGATCTTCCCAAAATGGTCCCAGAAGAATGAGGGCTTAGCCATTCCCTATTTCTTTATCAATTTTTCCTGATATTCTTCATCCTCCCTAACTTGCAGTGGACTTAGCTACAAATACTTCTGCCACTTCTGGATCTTTACCCAGTCTATCTCTTCCTCCCAATATGCCCTGTGCTTTGGTTCCACCTACCAAATCTACATGTTCTTTGGGGTCCACATTTACTGTCACATTTCCATAAAACCAGTAGGAATACATCACTCTTCCTCAGGGTTCCACAATACTGACCACAGTTTATCTGATCAAATCTATTTGTAGTGGGTATGCTTATCTTTTCCCATCTCTTAAGCTCCTTAAGGGAAATAATTATTTCTTACTCATTGTTATGGAACAATAACAGTGCTATGGAATTGCTATGGAATATGGCTTTTATTATTAAGGAACTCACAAAAAGTGCTGAATCTCATTTGAAGCTTGATCACTCACCCTAGATATTTTTTCCATATTAGTAGAATTATCTCCTTTGAAAAATCACAGGGAAAGAAAAATTCTTATTACACCTATGTTCTATGAAAACAAATCAGGTACTATGAAACATTTCAGTAGGAAAAAGAAAAAAGGCCATTTTTAGCCACATAATGTTTGGCAATGAGCATTTCACTGCTGCCTGCAGTAGCCTGAAAATTCAATGGATAAATAAATGTGCATTGGTTTCTGTCAAGTGCAACGTGCAAAGATCTGTGTTAGTTGCAGGCATTACAAAGCTCGAGACATTATCTGCATGCCCCAAAGAGCATGGTTTAGTTAGAGCACAGATGTGAACTACCAAGTTAGAATGACTAGCTCATGAGAAAGATGTTGAGAAAGAGGAAGAAGGATGTTGGAGGCAAGGCTGAATCATGGAGGGTGTCATACACCATATGAAAGAGTTTTGTTTCTATGTAAAGCTCTATAAAATAATGTAACACAACATGATGGAAACTTTATGACTCAATGAGGGAATGAATTACAGGCTCACAAACCAGGGGTCAACCATATTTCTCCCAAACCACAGGGCTAATCTGAAGAAACTCAGCCTGAGGAAGACACTAGTTTGCAGGCTCAAGGCTACTTAGGCAAACTGCATTCGAGTGTATCATTCCCACCTCTGAACTTTTCCCCAATTAATAGCACAATTTAATATGGATGTTTTTCTGGAGCATAGCATCACCCCTTAGGACTGCAAATTAGGCAGGAAATACCCCACAGGCAGGCCTGTCTGGCATGATTTCCAGACTTTGCAAGAGAATCTCCAATGCCTTCATTTCTCAGGGAAATAGAGGATTTCTCCCTCAGCTCAAAGTTAGTTCTTTATCTTCAAGGAACTATAAACAAATACAATTTTGGCAGTCACCACTGGGAAAGATAATGCTGATGTAGTTATCGAAAATTCCACTTTTACTCAGCCTCTTCTCCCCCTCAACCCCCAGGATTTCACAGCTGTTTCATGTTCCCTTGCATTCTTCAATTCCACTACATTTTGTTCAGCTTTAAATGGACAAAGCAGAGACTATGCTTTCTTTGGAACATGACTTTTTGTCTCTGAAGGAGAAGCTTGTTTTAAGCTTTCAGACTCTTGGTTCCCAATTTTGCTGGTTGTTCTCTATTTAAAGCAGCAACAGTCTCCCCAAGGGAGTTGAGTAAATGAGGTTACACTCTCTACAATTAATGAGACACATTAATATCATTACACATCTCTCCACTTCTTTTCCCAAATTTTTAAATAAACTTTCCAGGCATCTCTGCTTTATGCTGCAAAGACAGCAGAACTATATTGAATAAAAAGGGACATAAATGAGCACTATTTTATAATAAAGGTGAAAAAATTTTTTATAGCACTTTTAGTCCTCTCTGCCCTTTCTTGATGAATTGTGCTGACCCAAGATTAAATTGGCTTAGTAGACTTTTCCTAAAGACACAACATGCTAATTTCCTTTTATATTAAACATTTAATTTAATATATTTGCTTGATGATAAATCCGGACTTATTCTGGAAAATATTTCCCTCATTTTTTAATAAGGGAAGACTCCAATTTTGGTAGCATCAGGAAAAAACACCACCACCAAAAAAGACTAGTACAATGAATAACAACATTCTAATACTGATACAAACACATATGTGATTTAAATTACGTACATGCATACAAATTAGCGAAATATATCAACATGTTAATCCTATAATGTTATCAGTGGATAAGCAGATTACTGATACAGTGATCCCTAGATAGTTGCAAGGGGTATTCCAGGAGCCAACCCTTATATAAAATGGCATAGTACATGCATATAACTATATGGGAGGATTCCCATATGTGTTAAATCATCTCTAGATTACTTGTAATACCTAATACAATGTAAATGCTATGTTAAAAGTAATAAATACAATGTAAATACTATGTACATAGTTGCCAGCAAATTGAAGTTTTGCTTTTTGGAACTTTCTGGATTTGGGGGAAAGAATTTTGATTCAAGGTTGGTTGAATCCATGGATGTGGACCCCAAAGATACAGTGGGCTGACGGTAGTTATTAGTCCAGTAATTATTTATTTATATTTTAAGATTTTTCTACTGAAAACTTCTCCTACTTTTAAAGTCAGAAATATATATATATTGACTTAAAAATTTTATATACATATAATTTGCAATTATGTACACATTGCTTTGACCTGAAAACTGATTTCAGACAACTTTAGACATGGATAGCCATAAAATTCATCTTTTGATTATACTTGAATATTGGAAGAGATTAATGCATACATTCATCAACCATGGTGCTAGCAGAATGGACGTAATTTGGAATATTCTGATTAAAGCACACACACAGAAACACACACAGAAGATATAATTTGATTGTTCCCTCAGCAGATTTACCTTTCTAATTATGCTTTTCTTAAGGCAATATTAAAATTAGCACTCCCTGAGCACAATCCCACTAATGGTGGGGAAAGTAGCTATGGAGTAAAAGTAAGCTCAGGGTATTAGCAGTTCAAGCTCTTCAGACTTTTTTCCACACTAAAAGAACTGAAGCAAGACCTTGCTTGCAGAAAGTGTTGCAGTGATATACTACCCCACTAATTCCTCATGTGTTGTGCTGTAACCATCACACCTTTGGCTGTGAGAGATGATGTCTTTCAGATGGAAAGTCAAGATGATCATTAAAACACCCATGTTATGTTCCACGAGTGCAGGATGGTTGGTAATTCTAATGATCCTGGAAGCGTTCCAAGCTAGGAAGCCACATGCTATGCCTCTTGAAATTTCATCTAAAGAAGTTGCTTTCCTGTTACCATCCTCATCTATTTGTAGTACTTCATACAGCTGCCAGAGAGTTGCCATGTCACACTCCAGGCATGACTGATTTTAATATTGATCATAATAATGTCATCAGAACTATCATTTTGGATTTAGAGTTCAAACAGGCTAGTTTCAAAGGGAATTAGAGCTATAAAATTATTAATATTGCTGACTGTAATCACTGTACTGTGATGGGAGTTGAACTAGTTTGGAAATGAGTTTCCCAGTAGTTATGTTGAATATGATTTGATGTGACATGAGTAAGTGTGACTGATAATGTTTGCCTTTTGTCCAGGACTTTAAAATTTTACTGGACTCTCATCTCATGGTTAGAGTGCATCTATGCCTCATCAGATAACTGAGTAAGTTGGAACCCAGAGAGTTCAAAATCACAAGGTAAGAGAGTCTAATTTCTCCCCAATTACATTAACTCCCATTAAATCGTGAGCTCCAGGAGGTCTTAGAACAAGTCTTTCTCACTCACTCAACACCTAGCATCCACTTAGGACATAAAAGGCACTCACGAGAGACCTTCAAGATGGTGGAGGAGTAAAACATGGAGATCATCTTCCTCCCCACAAATACAACAGAAATACATCTACATGTTGAGCAACTCCTACAGAACACCCACTGAATGCTGGCAGAAGACTTCAGACTTCCCAAAAGACAAGAAAATCCCCACATACCTGGGTAGGGTGAAAGAAAAAAGAAAAAAACAGAGACAAAAGAATAGGGACAGGGCCTGCACGTCTGGGAGGGAGCTGTGAGTAGGAAAAGTTTCCACATACTAGGAAGCCCCTTCATTGGTGGAGACAGTGGTGACAGGAGGGAAGTTTTGGAGCCACAGAGGAGAGCACAGCAACAAAGGTGCAGAGGGCAAAGCAGAGAGATTCCTACACAGAGGGTCAGTGCCGACCAGTACTCACCAGCCTGAGAGGCTTGTTTGCTCACCCATCAGGAAGAGTGGGGGCTGGGAGCTGAGGCTCCGGGTTCAGAGGTCAGATCCCAGGAAAAGGACTGGGGTTGGTTGCATGAAAACAGCCTGAAAGGGGTTAGTGCACCACACCTAGCTGGGACGGAGTCAGGAAAATGTCTGGAACTGCCTAAGAGGCAAGAGAAAATTGTTTTGGGGTGCACGAGGAGAGGGGATTCAGAGCACCACCTAAAGGAGTTCCAGAGATGGGCATGAGCTGTGGCTATAAGAGTAGACACCAGAGACAGGCATAAAATGTTAATGCTGCTGTTGATGCCGGAAGAAACCTGTGTGCAAGCACAGGTCACTATCCAAACCTCTCCTCCCGGGAGTCTGTGCAGTGCACCACTACCAGGGTCCCGTGATCCATGAACAAAGTCCCCAGGAAAACAAATGGCACACCTCAGGCTGCGGGCATCATGCTGGGCTCTGCCCTCCGCAGGCTTGCCCTGCATTCCCTACCCCTCCCTCACCCTGGGCCTGAGTGAGCCAGAGGACACTAATCAGCTGCTACTTTAACCTCATCCTGTCTGAGTGAAGAACAGATGCCCTCAGGCAACATACATACATAGGTGGGGCCAAATCCAAGGCTGAACCCCAGGAGCTGTGCGGAAAAAAAAGAGAAGGGGAAATCTCTCCCAGCAGCCACAGGAGCACAAGATTAAATCTCCACAATCAACTTGATGTATCTTGCATCTCTACAACAAATCACCCCAAAATTGAGGCTGTGGACTTTGGGAGCAAGCGTAGACGTGGGAGCCCTGTGGCTGACAGGGTCTTGGTGATCCAGCTGGGTGTCAGGTCTGTGCCCCTGTGGTGGGAAAGCCGAGTTCAGGACATTGGTCAAACAGAGACCTCCCAGCTTCATCAAATGATGAAAGCTCTCCCAGGGATCTCCATCTCAACGTCAAGATCCAGCGCAACTCAACGACCAGCAAGCTACAGTGCTGGACACCCTATGCCAAACAACTAGCAAGACAGGAACACAACCTTACCCATTAGCAGAGAGGATGCCTAAAATCATAATAAGGTCACAGACACCCCAAAACACACCACCAGATGCGGTCCTGGATAAGATCCAGCCTCATCAACCAGAACAAATGCACCAGTCCCCTCCACCAGGAAGCCTACACAACCCACTAAACCAACTTTAGACTCTGTGGACAGACACCAAAACAATGGGAATTATGAACCTGCAGCCTGCAAAAAGGAAACCCAAACACAATAAATTAAGTAAAATGAGAAGACAGAGAAACACACAGCAGATGAAGGAGCAAGGTAAAAACCCACCAGACCAAACAAATGAAAAGGAAAGAGGCAGTCTACCTGAAGAAGAATTCAGAGTAATGATAGTAAAGATGATCCAAAATCTAGGAGAGAGAAAGGAGAAAATAAAAGAAACACTTAACAAAGACCTAGAAGAAATAAAGAGCAAACAAACAATGATGAACAACACAATAAATGAAATTAAAAATTCTTGAAATCAATAGCAGAATAAGTGAGGCAGGAGAACGGATAAGTGACCTGGAAGATAAAATAGTGGAAATAACTACCACTGAGCAGAATAAAGAAAAAAGAATGAAAAGAATTGAGGACAGCTTCAGAAACCTCTGGGACAAAACTAAATGCACCAACATTCACATTATAGGAGTCCCAGAAGAAGAAGAGAAAAAGAAAGGGACTGAGAAAATATTTAAAGAGATTATAGTTGAACACTTCCCTAATATGGGAAAGGAAATGCTCAATCAAGTACAGGAAGCATAGAGAGTGCCATACAGGATAAATCCAAGAAGAAACATGCCAAGACACATATTAATCAAACTATCAAAACTTAAATACAAAGAAAAAATATTAAAAGCAGCAAGGGAAAAGCAACAAATAACTACAAGAGAATCCCCATAAGGTTAACAGCTGAAATTTCACAGAAACTGCAAGCCAGAAGGGAGTGGCAGGACATATTTAAAGTGATCAAAGGGAAAAAATTACAACCAAAATTTCTCTACACAGCAAGGATCTCATTCAGATTCGATGGAGAAATTAAAACCTTTACAGACAAGCAAAAGCCAAGAGAATTCAGCACCACAAACAAGCTTTACAACAAATACTAAATGGACTTCTCTAGGAAGACAACACAAGAGAATGAAAAGACCTACAATAACAAACCCGAAACAATTAAGAAAATGGGAATAGGAATGTACATATCGATAACTACCTTAAATGTAAATGGATTAAATGCTCTGACCAAAAGACATAGACTGGCTGAATGGATACAAAAAAAAGATCCATATATATGCTGTCTAAAACAGACCCACTTCAGACCTAGCAATACATACAGACTGAAAGTGAGGAGATGGAAAAAGATATTCCATGCAAACGGAAATCAAAAGAAAGTTGGAGTAGCAATTCTCATATCAGGAAAATTAGACTTGCAAACAAAGACTATTACAAAAGACAAAGAAGGACATTACCTGATGATCAAGGGATGAATCCAAGAAGAAGATAAAATAATTGTAAATACTCATGCACCCAACATAGGAGCACCTCAGTACATAAGGCAAATGCTAACAGCCATAAAAGGGGAAATCAACAGTAACACAGTAAGAGTAGAGGACTTGAACATCCAACTTTCACCAATGGACAGATCATCCAAAATGAAAATAAATAAGGAAACACAAGCTTTAAATGACACATTAAACAAGATGGACTTAATTGATACTTACAGGACATTCCACCCAAAAACAGCAGACTACACTTTCTTCTCCAGTGTTCATGGAACATTCTCCAGGATAGATCATATATTGGGTCACAAATCAAGCCTTGGATACATTTAAGAAAATTGATATTGTATCAAATATCTTTTCTGACCCCAATGTTATGAGACTAGATATCAATTACAGGAAAAAACCTGTAAAAATACAAACACATGGAGGCTAAACAATACACTTCTAAATAACTAAGAGATCACTGAAGAAATCAAAGAGGAAATCAAAAAATACCTAGAAATAAATCACAATGAAAACATGCCAGCCCGAAACCTATGGGATGCTGTAAAAGCCGTTCTAAGAGGGAAGTTTATAGCAATACAATCTTACTTCAAGAAACAAGAAAAATCTCAAATAAACAACCTAGCCTTACACCTAAATCAATCAGGGAAAGAAAAAAAAAAAAAACCCAAAGTTAGCAGAGGAAAGAAATCATAAAGATCAGATCAGAAATAAATGAAAAAGCAGTGAAGGAAACAATAGCAAAGATCAATAAAACTAAAAGATGGTTCTTTGAGAAGATAAACAAAATTGATTAACCATTAGCCAGACTCAACAAAAAAAAAAGGAGAAGACTCAAATCAGTAGAATTAGAAATGAAAAAGGAGAGGTAACAACTGACACTGCAGAAATACAAAGGATCATGAGCGATTACTACAAGTAACTATATGCCAACAAAATGGACAACCTGGAGAAATGCACAAATTCTTAGAAAAACATATACTTCTGAGACTGAGCCAGGAAGAAATAGAAAATAAAAACAGACCAATCGCAAGCACTGAAATTGATACTGTGATTAAAAGTCTTCCAACAATAAAAGCCCAGGACCAGATGGCTTCACAGGCAAATTCTATCAAACATTTAGAGAAGAGTTAACACCTATCCCTCTCAAATTCATCCAAAATATAGCAAAGGCAGGAACACTTCCAAACACATTCTACAAGGCCACCATCACCCTGATACCAAAACCAGACCAAGATGTCACAAAGAAAGAAGACTATAGGCCAATATCACTGATGAACATAGATGCAAAAATCCTCAACAAAATACTAGCACACAGAATCCAACAGCACATTAAAAGGATCATACACCATAATCAAGTGGGGTTTATCCCAGGAATACAAGGATTCTTTAATATATGCAAATAAATCAATGTGATATAACAAATTGAAGGAGAAAAACCATATGATTGTCTGAAAAGATGCAGAAAAATACTTTCAAAAGTGGTCATAGGGGGAGCTTACCTCAACATAATAAAAGCCATATATGACAAACCCATAGGCAATATTGTTCTCAATGGTGAAAAACTGAAACCATTTCCACTAAAATCAGGAACAAGACAAAGTTGTCCCCTCTCAGCACTATTATTCAAGATAGTTTTGGAGATTTTAGCCACAGGAATCAGAGAAGAAAAAGAAATAAAAGGAATCCTAATCAGAAAAGAAGTAAAACTGTCAAAGTATGCAGATGACATGATACTATACATATAGAATCCTAAAGATGCTACCAAAAAACTACTGGAGGTAATCAATGAATTTGGTAAAGTAGCAGGATAGAAAATTGGTGCACAGAAATCTCTTGCATTTCTATACACTAATGATGAAAAATCTGAAAGAGAAATTAAGGAAACTCTCCCATTTACCACTGTAACCAAAATAATTAAATACCTAGGAATAAACCTACCTAAGGAGAAAAAAGACCTGTATGCATATAAGTATAAGACAATGATGAAAGAAATTAAAGATGATACAAACAGATGGAGAGATATACCATGTTCTCAGATTGGAAGACTCAACCTTGTGAAAATGACTATACTACCCAAAGCAACCTGCAGATTCAAAGCAATCCCTATCAATAAATCAGTGGCATTTTTCACAGAACTAGAACAAAAATTTTCACAATTTGCATGGAAACACAAAAGACCCTGATAACCAGAGCAATCTTGAGAGAGAAAATCAGAGCTGGAGGAATCATGCTCCCAGATTTTAGACTATACTACAAAGCTGCAGTCATCAAGACAGTATGGTACTGGCACAAAAACAGAAAGATAGATCAATGAAACAGGATAGAAAGCCCAGAGAAAAACCCACGCACATATGGTCACCTTATCTTTGATAAAGGAGGCAAGAATATACAATGGAGAAAAGATAGCCTCTTCAATAAGTGGTGCTAGGAAAACTGGACAGCTAAATGTAAAAGAATGAAATTAGAACACTCCCTAACACTATACACAGAAATAAACTCAAAATGGATTAAAGACCTAAATGTAAAGCAAGACACTATAAAATTCTTAGAGGAAAACATAGGCAGAACACTGTATGACATAAATCACAGCAAGATCCTTTTTGACCCACCTCCTAGAGAAATGGAAATAAAAACAAAAAGAAACAAATGGGACCTAATGAAACCTAAAAGCATTTGCATAGCAAAGGAAACCATAAACAAGACGAAAAGACAACCCTCATAATGGGAGAAAATATTTGCAAATGAAGCAAGTGACAAAGGATTAAGCTCCAAAATATACAAGCAGCTCATGCAGCTCAATACCAAAAAACAAAAAACTCAATCCAAAAACAGGTAGAAGACCTAAATAGACATTTCTCCAAGGACTTACAGATTGCCAAGAAACACATGAAAAGATGCTCAACATCACTAATCATTAGAGAAGTGCAAATCAAAGCTACAATGAGGTATCACCTCACACAAGTCAGAATAGCCATCATCAAAAATTCTACAAAAACTAAATGCTGTAGAGGGTGTAGAGAAAAGGGAACACTCTTGCACTGTTGGTGAGAATGTAAATTGATACCACCACTATGGAGAATAGTATGCAGGTTCCTTACAAAACTAAAAATAGAACTACCATACAACCCAGGGCATATACCCTGAGAAAACCGTAAGTCAAAAAGCGTCATGTAACACAACGTTCACTGTAGCTCTATTTACAATAGCCAGGACATGGAAGCAACCTAAGTGTCCATCAACAGATGAATGGATAAAGAAGATGTGGCACATATATACAATGGAATATCACTCAACCATAAAAAGAAATGAAATTGAGTTATTTGTAGTGAGGTGGATGAACTTAGAGTCTGTCATACAGAGTGAAGTAAGTCAGAAAAAGAAAGAGAAATACCATATGCTAACACATATATACAGAATCTTAAAAAAAAAAAAAAATGGTTCTGAAGATCCTAGGGCCAGGACAGGAGTAAAGATGCAGACATAGAGAATGGACTTGAGGACATGGGGAGCGGGAAGGGCAAGCTGGGACGAACTGAGAGAGTGGCATGGGCATATATACAATACCAAATGTAAAATAGATAGCTAGTGGGAAGCAGTTGCATAGCACAAGGAGATCAGCTTGGTGCTTTGTGACCACATAGAGGGGTGGGATGGGGAGTGCTGGAGGGAGACACAACAGGGAGGAGATATGGAGATGTAGGTATATGTATTGCTCATTCTCTTTCTTGTAAAGCAGAAACTAACACACCATTGTAAAGCAACCATCATCCAATAAAGATGTAAAAAAACCAAGCACTCACTAAATATCTTGAAATAATGAATAAAAAGAAGTTGAGTTTTAAACATGTCTTCCACTAAACTAGGATTTCTAAACTTGGGACACATTCTAAAAACTCATTTTCTGAGATCTACTACCATCTACACAAACTTTCTCATTTTTTAAATGATTCTAGAAACAAAACAACATAAGCATATTCTGGACTGTCTGGAAATTAGTATTCTGCCACTCAATTTCAGTGCTATAATTTGCCTTTTTTTGTTTTTGATGTATTAAACAGAAATGAATGTCAAATTGCTTCTAGTTCATTACTTAAACAAAAATATTTTAAGGAGGAATGCCATATACACCCTGGAGGCAGACATATTGAGTGGATAATGTTTTTTAAGCAGAAGAGCATAACGTCATTTCGTTAGCAATAGGTGTAATGATTAAAAAAAATAAAATCAACGAAAGTTTTTCTATTCCCAGTTTCAGCAACAATTGAATTAGATGCCCATTTAACACAATTATCAATAATTCCATAACACCAACATTATATTCCAGTGAACAAAAAAGTCTTGCAGATATATCAAATGATTCATTAGAATTGGTGTTTGAATATTACTTGTGTGCATTTTGAATAAAGTTTGATTCTCAATAATTCCTGGAATTGCAAGCGAAGTCTTACAGCAATTGTTTTATATATAGTACATATATTATTATACGACATAAAAAATCTGGAATAATAATATTGAAGTTGAAACACAAAGATAAGTTTAATGATGAACCATCTCTTAGGTTACATGTGTCCAATAGGAACCTCAACTTTTTAGTTTTAATAATAATCCACCATGTTAAAAATAATGGTTTATTGTCTTTCTCTGACTATCTTACTTCATAATCATAATACCTTCCTGGTCCATCCATGTTGTTGAAAATGGCGAAATTACATTAATTTTATGGCTGAGTAATATTCCATTGTATGTATATATATATTGTGTGTGTATATATATATATATATTGCACCTTCTTTATTCATCCATCTGTTGATGGACACTTAAGTTGCTTCCATATCTTGGCTATTGTAAATAATGGTGCTATGAACCTTGAGGGAGGGACAAGATAGGAGAAGGGGATTAAGAGGTACAAATTATTAGGTATAAAATTAAGATATAAGGATGTAATGTACTGCAGAGGGGATATAGCCAAATTTTGTAATAACTTGAAATGGGGTATAATCTATAAAAATATTTAATTATTATGTTGTACAACTAATATAATATTGTAAATCAACAATACTTAATTTTTAATAATAATGGTTTATTAGATATATCTGACTTTATAGTTTTGCATGCATTTATAAATTTGCTTAGAATTTTTAGTTGTAAAGAAATTAGAACCATGAAAATTATGTACTCAGTTTTATACTTTTATATATTTAAGTAACATTATAAAAATGATGATTTAAGTCAATGCTATGTCCTCTGAGGGTTCATTTGCTTAATGAATTCTCATTTGTCTATATGTGTGTGTTTGTATTATATACATACATATAATTCATTTTAAAATGAGCATTGTATATTAAATATATATATATATGCTGATTTCTTGAATGAATTATCTCTATATAATTATAAAACTTTGTGGAAGAATTTATCACCTCATTGCTGTTGTTCACAAGTATTGAATATAAGTATACTTTTATATATAACAAATCAATCTCAATGAAAGGGAATTATAGACCTGCAAAAATAAAAAAATAAAAATCAGGATACAAAATTAAAATGTAGGAAAAAGCAGCATTACATTTATTTTCCTTTAAATCCTAGTTTCTTTTGTTGTTGTTGTTTAGCAATATTTCAAATATAATTAACAGTGTGAAAAGAAATTACCTTAATGTTTTATTATTATACTCATACATAGTATTTTCAGATATAGGGCACCGTATTTCACTTCTGAAGGGATATTTTGAGAAATCAAACATATATTAATATGAAAATTAATAGCATTTTTTGACACATTCTTTAAAGTGTTTCAATAAGTATAAAACCATGTTTTGAAGAACATTTAAAATGTTTTGTTGAAAAACAGTAAATAGTTATTGTAAATAACTCAAACAGAAAAATATAAAGGAAAAGTTTTTTAAAAAGTTCTTGAATCCCACCACTCAGAGAGAGCCAATTTTAATCATTTAGGGAACATCCTTTTAGGCATCTTATTTTAACATCTCACATACATGTACACTATTATACATTCATAGTGTATATCTTTATCTTGAAGTAATTTTTAACTACGTATCATGTACATGCAAAGAGTGACTCAAGCGTGAATCAATTTAATGAAGCCCATAACATCAGTTTGACTATTGAAGAAAACTAGGTAGAACACAGATTATGTAATTGACCAGTGTAATTAAATTTAATAGTAAAGAAAAAATTACTATGGATAAAGGACTTAGCAATATGTTTAAACAAAGAAACTGTAACATGATTTTTTCCCATGGATCTGACTTACCTTGAGCAATTATTATGTTCTACTTTTAAAAATCTTGAATTTATAATAAAGTAAGTAAAAGGTAGAAAGGTGTTCATATGTTATCTATTTTAGAAGCTGCAGTGAGCTACATTATTTGATAGTATCTCTAAATTAATTAAGAAGTCTGTTACAGGTATTCTTAATAAAGCCAGCCAATTTTTAATTCAGGTTGACACCACTAAAGATACAGCATAATTGCTATTGGTTCAGAGTCTAGAGATGATCTGATATCAGTCCTCAGCATATGTTCAAGCACAGCAAAACCTCATTAATTTAGACTTCTTCATTTGAATTTCATGACAATTTGAACAGGTACACTGTTCTTCATTACCTAAGTAAAAAGTTCCCAGTAGCGAAAAAAAAAAAAAAAATCCCAACAAGATCTCAGGGCTACAATATAAATTATTGAGTAGAACAAATAATTTTTAGAAATTTAGCAGCATTCATGTGTATACAAATGTAATGACTATCAATGAAAAAAGTATATTCAGCATAACATCTATTTAGAAATACTCTTAATGTATTGTGATTTTCTATCTATCGTCTATCTATCTATCTATCTAATCAATCTACCAGTTTATCTTTCTACCTCATCTGTCTAACTTTTACCTGCCACATCTTCACTAATTTAAAATGGTATTCCTCCATGTTTTTCACATGAATGTTATTTAACTTACTGGGGAAAATATGTTATAGAAGTTGTTAGATAATCCATATATGTGTGTGTGTGTGTGTGTGTGTGTGTGTGTGTGTGTATAGTATCTCATATTACATTTAACAATATGGAAAATCAATACAATATATTTAAATCATGGCTTAAAAAGTAATTACCTTGAAAAGTTTAAGCTACCAAAATGTTTATAATTAGTGGTTCTCAACTAGGACTGATTTTGTCCCTCAGAGAATTTTTGACAAGGTCTATAGCCAGCCCCCCACGATGAAGAAATATTCACCACAAAATGTCAACAGTGCCAAGGTAATATTTTAATTTTAATAATGATTGAATCAGTTATTGACATAATTGAATAAGCTCTCTGCCTAAACATTAAAATGACCAAAAATAGTTTTTGGCAATATTGAGGTCCACTGGAGGTCACCCACCAAATAACATGACCTGGTTTGGTTCCATGTCTGATTCCATGAACCAGAAATATTACGTTTGGTCAGACTCCCACTATGATACTGTGTACAAGCAGAACCTGAAGCAGATTTGTTAGGTAGCACAACCTAGGTTCTTGAGAAAATAGCCTAAAGGAAGGATTCAAGTGTCAATACTTTAGTTGGGAGGTGTAAGCCCAGGTTGATGAAGATGAGGAAAAAGAAAACTTCAGGCAAGAGAAAATGGGAGGCAATTCAAGTGATGCATGGTGATGCTGACTGCTGTGGATGAGAACCCACAGTGAGATGCAGCAATCTACTCAGTAGGTCTGTCTGCTTTTCCTAAAATGCTGCAAGGTAAAATCTCAGTGAGTCCTTAAAAGGTGAGAAGGAGGGAAGTTTTCTCTTTGTCATTGGTCAAAGTTTACTCCATAACTGGTGGGGGGAGGTTTAACATCCAACACATTTCTGATTGGTGTGATCTCTTTCCTTCCAAGGCTTTCAGGGATGTCCGACTCCATACACTGCATTCAGAGTCTGAAGGTGGTGGAAGGGTCCAGGTACCCCAGTGTGTGTCTGTTTGGTTGCTGTGTTGCTGAAGTCAAGGAATCAGAATGGAAGGAATCAGTGGTTAGTCCCATGCTGGAGGCAGCTCAGGATCTATGGGGAAGCATAAATATTTGTAGCTGATTAAGTATAGTGGTCATTTGAGCTATTTGCCAACTATTTCAAGTTATTTTCCTTCCAGGACAATGGTGTGATTACAGTTCTTGTCCATTGCATTGGTGGGATGGGGCCATGTGTTTCGTTGAGACCAGTGAGTTGTGAGAGGAAATTGTTTTTGCTATAGCATCCAATTACCAGTAAAATATCTTGCAGAGCTCACTCTGGGATGACAGCTACAACAGTCAAGATGGCGGCTGTTCCAGCAGCCAGGGTCCCTAAGTGACTACAGTAAAGAGTCTCTTCACCCCACCATCCTTATCTAAAAAAGACATGCAGCATAAAAGGGAGGGAAAAAAAGCTTGTTATTCTTTAAACCATGGGTATTTTGAGGTGATTTATTACTGTAAAACTAGCTAACCTATTCTGACTGGTTATATTTGCTGTGTAAGTCTCAAGAAGTTGAATAACAGTTAAATTAGGCTATATGACCACGATACAGGACCAAATAGGGCCTTAAGGCATAACAAATGCTCTCTATTTTACTGAAGTATATCTATTTCCCAGTTGCAAAACAAAACACAAGATAAGATGGAGCAAAACTATGTATTCCTGACATGGCAATTTCTCTATAAGAATATAGATTAGAAGTGTAAAAAGATTTCCCAACTAATTTTGCTTTTGAAATAGTGCACAAACTTTTAAGAGGCCTGATTTTTCTGTGTGCACGATGAGAGACAGTGTTCCAAAAATTGTTTTACCCTCATGGGGGTCCAGGTATGTACTGGTTTTCTTAAGTTATGCTCATGCAAAGGGAAAGAGAATAATACTTATGTTGTAACTATTTTGCTCTAGAAATGGTTAGAGACTTTTCCATTTGTGATCTCAGTTATTCAGAAATTGGAGCAAGATCTTCACTTTACAGATATGAATCATTAAGCTTAGAGAGGTTACAAAATTATTCTTATATCAGACATTTGTTAAGTCCTCAAATAAACAAGGGAGTTGCATTCTTTTTACTTTCTTTCTTTTTTTTTGTGGTACGCGGGCCTCTCACTGTTGTGGCCTCTCTCATTGCGGAGCACAGGCTCCAGACATGCAGGCTCAGCGGCCATGGCTCACGGGCCCAGCCGCTCCGCGGCATGTGGGATCTTCCCGGACCGGGGCACGAACCCGTGTCCCCTGAACTGGCAGGTGGACTCTGAACCACTGTGCCACAAGGGAAGCCCGGGAGTTGCATTTTTAACCCTTAAGAAAAGGGGGTGGGGTGGGGTAGAACTAAGCTGCATACTCTACATCTCATTTAATCCTAAACCCAAATCAGTGGGATAAGAATTATTATTGCCATTTGACAATTAAGAAAATCAAGACTCTGGAATGTTTTAAATTTGCTCAAAATCCCATTTCTGGTAAGTAGCACAGCTAAGATTGAACCCTGGGTCTCTCTGTTTCCAAAGTCTATAGCTATATGCTATACCCTTGCATTTGAAGTGTATTCCTTAGCCCACCACCAATGACACCATCTAAGAGTTTGTTAGAAATACAGAATCTCAAGCCCAGCCTCAGATCTACTGTTTTAGAATCTACATTTTCAAAAAGGTTCCTGGGTGCTTTGTGTGTATGTTGGAGTTTGAGAACCACAATGCTACACCACATGGCCTTCCCACAAGCTCATGCAACCAATGATTCCTTGATATTAGTTCAAAACCAACCGAAGTGTATATCCCAAAAAACAATTATTTCATCTTCTATTGCTATTTCTATCAGACTTGGGGAAGCTCGTCCATTTGTCACAGAGCTCGAATTACCTGGTCTAGGAAGTCTACTGCAACTTGAAGCAAAACTTAGAGTTGGGTTTCAGCGCTGGACATGTTGAATTTGAAATCTCTCAGGCAATGAGGCAAAATTCAGTAGTGTCTTTAAAGATCTGCCTCAAGCCATCTTCACTCATGCTTGGAGCCACCCCACATCCTCATGTGTGTGATTCCAGACCTTTTCATTTGTGGCATAATGATTTAGTATATTCCTAATATTCCAGATATCACTAATGATAACTGTCAACAAGTGGTAAAGCAGTATAATAATTTAATACTGGTGGCTGTATCAGCCTTCATACAGACTTTTATAAAATACCTTTTATGTGCAGACACTGGGGCTACAAAACCTGTCAAGACACAGCCTTTGCTGTCAAGAAGTTCACAATAGTTTTAGAGATATTGCTTGATAAAATCAAATAAGTAGGCTGATAGGACAGAAAAGAAGGGTACTCAATTATACACATTGATAATAAGGTCATCTCAGTGAGAATGTTCATGAAAATTATCATCTAATATGCATCTCATTCAAATGAATTATGGTACCATGTTTATATGGCTCTAATCAACAAAGGCTCTGGTGTTTGTAGACTTTCTTTCTATGGGAGCACAGTTAAAATAGTTGTACGTGCTCTACTTTCATATCATAGAACATCTTATCTTTGTGGGATTCCTCAGCCTAAGTTTCCATGGGAAAACTAGTAGAGAACCTAGACGTGCCTACCTGTGTTGGATGTGTTGAAAAGACTTATTTAGTGTGCCTCTCCTATTGTAGTATATATACTTACATAAAAAAAACTACTGAGATATTTTGGGAAAATTAAAAATTTTGTGCATTGAAAACATTCCAATTTCTCTGGATAAGCGAGGTTTTATATATATTGTTCTATAATTTCTGACACTGGTCTGATCCTCAAAAAAGCTTCTATGGACCAGTTTCATGACTGGGGTAAACCGGGAATATCTAAACACTTTACAAAGTTTATTTTAATACTGAAACTCTTGTAAGAAAAGTATATCTTGAGAGGGATAGAAAAAATAAATAGAAGCCTTGTAGCAATTGTAAACATGGTAATGATTTTGTTTTCATTATCTATACTAAAGATGTCTTTAAATACTATTTCTGGGAAATTTTGGGTTCTTTCATAGTATGGCATGAGCTGACAAAATTCTCATATGGAGGGAAAAACAATCTCCAAACATACTCTTCCTATAAAACCAAATCCTTTAAAGCTTTGAAAATAGTCCTTTTGTCTTCTTTAACTTCCAACAACAGCTTGGGGGATAGAAAAGAAGAGGTTATTTGGCAGAAATTCAAAGGTTGAAATACTTTCAGTTGACTTCATTTTTATTTCTGTTCAAAGTTTGACCATGTTCTCCTAAAACTGTACTGACCTTTGTGGGAGGGCCAGTGGTTGTAAAAAAAAAAAAAAAAAAAAAAACACACACAATAAAGGCTAATTTCAAAATTATCTCTATAATATATAGTCCTGAATAACATATACAGATAAAATGTTTTACCTTCATTTTAGTGCCATGGTTACATGAAACTAGAGATGACACAACCGAAAGAAAACACATTTGCTATTTCAGAAAGCATCCCAGTATACTACACATAGGAGCAAGAGCATATAGCCCTGGGACCATTACCTGCCCTACTCACTGTCTCTGAACAGTAAGGTAGGTTAAGTAAGTGACCAAAATCCAAAGGTTCTTATCTGTTGAACAGAATGTTAACAACTCATTTGGTGTGACTGTCATACTAGGATTCATTAATTAGTGTTTGCAAAGCACATCAAGGATGAAAAGCTCTAAACATTAATGATAACCAATTTCTCATTCTCCAGCAATGCCTGCAGTAGAGAAATTTCTGCATGTAGAGAAATGCTAGAAATAAGTTTTCATACTGCACCAACACATCACTTGAAAGGTGACTCTTCAGTGGATTAAACAGAATACTAAATTGGGATCTGGGAGAAAAGGGGCTTTACAGTGGTATTAATTATTATACATGGGGCATTTTAATGATTTACAAATGAAAAAGAGAAGCACACTATTGACATACATCCCTGGGCAAGTGAAGCTTCTTTGGTCAAATAATTTAAGAAACAAATTTTACACTATTGACCCTAAAGACTTTAGATAATTACAGTCAGTTTCAACACATTAGATCACCAATATTGGCTTAATTTTTAAAAATTTGTCCACAAAGGAAATATTGGCACTAGCTAGTTGTTAACAGACTATTTTTTCCCTTTGCAAAATAAGCGGTATTGTCTTTATTTTGTTTGACATAAATGTTCAGTTCAAGGGCAACAATTATAGATACTGGGTTCTATTTTTTTTTCATTCAAATACATTTTTAGCTTAAAAGTAGTGGTCTTACCTCCCAGGATGCCATAAAAATACTTTATAGTGCTCTTAAGGTCTTTCAAGTATTTTTTTTTCAGAATTAAACTATACATCTCTACTCAGGAGATCTACAGAAGGGTACAACACTGACTGTCATGATTTTATAATTCACCTAGCTTTATTTATTTTGTAACTCAAAGAGGATGTTTCTCTTTTCAACTAGACAAGTGTGGCAAAGTAAAATTGGTTTTAGAAAAGAATGTTCCTGCTTCTATAGAACTAATTTTTAATTACATGGGGAATTCTATTTTGGAATTGATATACATACATCAGATACATATGAATAGGAACCAATGCATTTGGTAAGAAAACTATAAAAGTCCAAATTAACATTCATCACTTTGAGCATCCATCTTGTTGGAGCACGAGCGGACCCCTACTAGAGAAAGGATGGAGCTCAGGATGGCCAGAGGTATCACTGTAACATCCCCTAGTGTTCCACAGAGATAACGAAGGAAAGATGACAAATAGCCTTTCAAAACTACCAGGAAAAGAAAAGAAAAGGACCCAATCTTTAAAGAAACATAAGTCCTAGGGGGGTGGTGTCAGACCAGACATCAGCACGTACAACTCACCTAGACTTATCGCCCTAAACTTCAGCTGATAGTGACTTTAGTTTTAAATCATCAGATTAATATCCAGTTTGATTGGTATTAAAAACCAACAAATAAACCTGTTAATGTGATAGAGATTCACAGAATTCACCTGCTTGCTACATAAGAAAAAGAAAAGAAATTGGAGCAAAGGACGTTTATGTCAGAAATTCACTTACCAGCCTACAGCTTAGAAAAGACCAAAATAAAATTATATATATATATATATATATGTATGTATATATATATAAAATATACTTATATATATCTCATCACATCGAGTGACAAAATGGTAGCTGTCATAATGTGTCAGTTAACATGTCCAGTACAAGCTGATTGTTGAGTGTCCCCTGGGAAAAGAAGACAGAAACATGACAAAGAACAAAGAATGTGGATCAATAATGCTTGGGGAAATAAGACAGAGAAGGTTATTTACTTGCATTGATCCGCTGCTGCCATCGCGTAAACTTGGCCTGTTTTTCTTTTGTTAACCTTTAAGCCTGAGCATACTCAGAGGCAACCAGGGAGCCAACTAACAGGTGTAGATTAAGGATCGAAGGAGGTCACCGTACCTCTGTCACCACCAGGCACCCATGTAACAACATCCCTGAAGAAATTTAAACATCAATAGCCATAATAAGGGCAAATTTATCAAGCCCAGCCAGCTCTAGCTGGGAGCCTGCCTGCGTCCAGTTGGTTGGCCCTTGCTAAAGCTCAATTGATTTAGACATTCTTTTACTAGAGTTGATTATCAATTGTGACATAGCAAATTTGTTACCTTCCAAGTGCTGAGTGTATGGTGGCTAGTGGAGTCTCTGAAGTGAAAACACCTGGAGTTGTTACCCTTCACTAGTGAAAAGAGAGAAGCAGGGGGGCAGTCTTGCTCTTGGATGGGCCAAGGAATCTGCCCTTCCTTCGGATGCAGTCCAGGCTGTTCTTAGAGAAGGAGAAGGTCCTCGGAAGAGTTAAGAAGACTTGTTGACAAGAGAGGGAGAGTGTCCAACTGAAAGCTGGATCACTAAGCTCTTATTCATGCTCTTCCCTCCACCTGGAAAACCCTTAACCATCCATCCTCATTTACCAAAACCAGACTTACCACCATGGTATAGTTTAGAAGCCCTGTCTTTTGAAATCCACAATGTGAAAGCCATTCCTCTCTATGTCACTACCCTGGTGAATTATACTTATTTGTTTAATTTCTCTTCTCTTCCATATTAGATAGTAAACTCCTTAAAGTCAGAAGTTTGGTTTATATATATCTTTAGATCTCCCAGATCACCTACCGCAATACTGCAGTTTAATAAAACTTGCCAGCAAGTGAGGAAAGAAATGAATGAAGAAATGCAATAATTCAAATGTAGATAATTCCAAATTGAGTGATAAAATAATTAACATCAGGACCTTTCAGAGGCAAAACTGTGCACTTAACCAGTCCATGTTCTGTAGCTAGAATTTTTTTCCTGAGGCTATTTTCCCATACCCCATACCTCTCTTTCTTCCTCTCCCCAGCCTGCACCTATGGCCTCTTCTGGGTGCATAGGGCTCCCCAGACTGGCCCTGGTAGTCAAAATTATCTATCAGTCATTTATATTTCAGTGTAACTTCAGTATTATGTCTCTCAAGGATATGTATATTTCTTAATATTTCACTAAGAATTTCTGTTCTATATTCATGAAGGATATTGGTTTGTATTTTTATTTTTTGTACTGCTTTGGTTCTGGGAGCAGGGTAACATTGCCTTCATTCAGCTACCAGTCTTTGTAAATATAGCTTTCAATAGTAAAATAACTGATCATCCTTGTTCAAAGCCTATCTGTAGTTTATTTAGATTTACAGAGAAATTTTACTTATAACATTCTGTGTCTTAGTCTGTTTCAGCTGCTATAACAAAATTGCCATAGACTGTGCATCTTATAAACAATAGAAATTTATTTCTCACAGTTCTGAAGGTTGGGAAGTCCAAGATCAAGGAACCAGCAGATTCAATATTTGATGAGAAGTTCTTAGTTCATAGACTGCTGTCTTTTGTTATATCCTTACATGGCGAAAAAGAGCTCTGTGATCTCTTTTGTAAGGGCACTAATTCTATTCATGAGGGATTCACCCTCATGATCTAATCACCTCCCAAAGGCTCCACCTGTGAATACCATCACATTGGAGGTTAAGATTTCAAAATATGAAATTTAAGGGGACTCAAACTTTCAGTCTAGAGCACCCTGCTAGTAGTCACAGAAGCCATGGGGTATATGCAGGGCAGGTATTATTACCTCCGCTCCATATTTTCCACTCAGGGAAACTGAGGCTCACAGTGGTTAGTGATTAGCCCAAGGTCACCCAGCTAGGAATTGGTTGGCTGGGGCTGGAACATACCCTCTGACTCCAAACCCTGTACTCTTGGATATCCTCCATTTTTAATCCATATCCTCTTAATGCTATTTCAGGCAAAATAGAAATTGTACAAGAAAAAGTAAAACTTATTCTGCAAAAGAATGTAGATGGAAGAAGCTGGGGAACACACACACATTAAAGAAAGTACAATTGCTCGCTGTTCCAGAACAGTGCTTCTCACCTGCTTTCCCCACAAGACCCATAAGGCAGACAGGACCCAGTTCAGGAAACACACTCAGACCCTTCCATCCTACAGTATCCATAAAGGATAAGTAATTTAGCAATGTGTAGCCATCCCAGCTTTACAACTTATTGTCAACTGTTTCTTACCAAGGGCTATGGGGGATCCTGGGGCCCATCCCTGTGAAGTGACAGTGATCTGTGGTGGGATGATCTGCACAGCCACAGAGCACAGGACTTGCAGGCACAAGGGCAGCTCACAGCCCCTTCCTTTGCGGAGAGGATCTGCGACAACCAGTCCTCATTAAGACCCACAGTAGCCTCACTCTGTGATGTCTAGAATGCAGCTGTCTCTCCAGCACTGTGTCTTTTCCTGGAACACATTGCTTTTTTCAGTCCACGCTTTCCACATCAGGAAAACAAAATAAATTAAGAACCCCAAACACCTTTCTAATGAGCACTAATTGGTGCCTCTGCTGATGAGATCTACAGAAAAGCCAAGCCTGGAAGGGGCCTTCTGGAGCAGACTTCATTTTCCTGCTGCCTCTGGTCCCCAAGGCAGCAGTAAGTGCTGGTACCTGGGGACAGCTTGCCTTCCAGTTCCCTGTGCATGCTACCTCCTGCAGACAAAGCCTGCAGTGTTGTGTGCTGTCATAACAGGGTTTCCAGAAGTGATCCCTCACCTAAAAAATGACAAAGAGCAAAAGGGAACTCTTCCTTATTTTTTATTTTTTTGCGGTACACGGGCCTCTCACTGTTGTGGCCTCTCCTGTTGCGGACGGAGCACAGGCTCCAGATGTGCAGGCTCAGCGACCATGGCTCACGGGCCTAGCCGCTCTGCGGCATGTGGGATCTTCCCGGACCGGGACACGAACCCGTGTCCCCTGCATCATCGGCGGGTGGACTCTCAACCACTGCACCACCAGGGAAGCCCAACATTTAAAAAATCATCCCAGCCACTCTTTGGAAGTTGGAGGTTTACAAAAGACAGAACAGGGGATCAGAATAGGAGGCTATGGAAATAATCAAGCAAGGAGATGAGGAGAATTAAATGTGCACAATGTATATACACAACACACACACATATTCATACCTCCACTATGTGGATACAGGTTAAAAGATAATATCTTTAAAGAGGGAACAGACAATATCACATATCTTGAGTAAGAAAAGGATATATACAGTTCAAGATTTTTAATTATATATAACTGTATAATATTGATATATATATAACTATATATCAATATTATACATATAAAGATCTTGAAAAGGAAAATATGATGGTCAAAATAAAGAAATTAAAGCTAATCGATGAGAAGTTTAATGGATGGGACAAAAGACTGGATGTCACTGAAGAACAATTTTTGACGGGTCGAGAAGCAAAGGAATTCTTCCAGAACAGAACTCAAAGGATGTGAGAGAAATGAAAAATAAATGAAGCAACATGGGAGATTCTGATGACACTCTTCTTTCCTCCCCTTCCAGGAGGAATCAGTCTAACCCTCCTGGGTTATATTATTTAAGTATGCAGCAAGCTCGTGTAGTTGCTCTCATCCCGAGCCAGCATATTTTGGCCAACAATGAGCTTCTTATTTTGTCATTTCATAGTACCATCCTGGCAGAGTTGCTAATAAATAGGAGCATGACACAAGAATGTAGAACCAAAGGATTAAATATCTACATTGGATTTGACTAAAGTCAAGAGGAGAAAAGACTGCAGGAGGTACAGATACACACCTAGAAATTCTCCTCTCAGGTTCGATTTAACTCTTTCATGCCTGACTCAAATTCTTTCCTCATGACTTATATTTTTTGCCTGTGGAACAAACCTATTCCAAACTACTTCCAAAAATGTTTTGCTAAGTGCAGCCAGAGAGACATCAAATGGCTCCACCTTAATTATTACTTTCTGTACATAAGCTATTTTCTAATTATTCTATCATTAACATGTGATGTGATTTCCAAAAAGTCAATGATGGGTCAGGTACAGACAATTCAGGCTTTATTGAAACCTTAACCTCATTTGATCAAACCCCACTGTTTGTAAGTAGTAGAGCCAGGGTTCAAATCCAGGTAGTCTGTCTCCCAAGTTCTCTTTCTTAAACACAGAACCATACCATGGGCTGGAGCAGGGTTTCTCAACCTTAACACTATTGATATTTGGGGCCAGATAATTGTTGTAGAGAGTCTTACTGTGCTTATAGGATGTTAGCAGAGTTACTGCCCTCTACCCACTAGTTTCCCATAGCAGTCCTCTCCAGATCTTTTGCTACATGTGTCCAGGGTGGGGGGTGGCTACATTGCCCCTGGTGAGAACCCCTAGGTTGGGTTCCTAGGAGGAGCCTTAAAGCAAGCATTATACTTTGGTGGAATATGAAAAACATCCCTGTTCACAGCTATGCATTCTGACTTCTATGAGTCACCATTGCTCTATGAGCTGTAGCCAATGCAATAAAAGAAGAAAAATACATGTAATACATATAAGCCTACTATTATTTGTATCTGTAAATTTGTTGACAAAGAAAAGTCCCTTTCTGATGTTTTTGTTTCTTCTTGATAAAGTTTTAAGAGAAGCCATCTACTGAAATAATGAAGGAGGGTAAGACAAGAATGAGAGGTTTGAAGAGAGAGAAGAATATGAGATGGGAGAATAGACCCCAAACAAGACAAAATGGTAGGATGATGGGTCATATTAGCCCTGCTTGAGGTTGCAGATCCTGAAGACCTCATATTTTTATTTCCTAAAACTCTCAGCAGAGATTTCTGCCAGCTTCTTATCAATGGCCTTACCAATATCCTCCAAAGAGCTCCTAATCCATCTCCTATGCATGAACTTTTATCCCAGTTACCTAAAAATTACTAGCTGCTATCTTTCCCCAGATTGCAATAGAAATTAATTCATAAATATTATAACACTTTATAAAACCCAATGTTGTTAAGAATACATAAATTAATAAAGTATTGTATTTTGGAAAAGTTATCAAAATATATCAAAGGGCAAAATGTTCCTACCATTGACTCAATAATCCAGTTTCTAGGAATTTACCTCAGGTAATAATTGCATAAGCATAAAAAGACATTCCCAGCAGCATTGCTATAATATTAGAAAATTGGAAACAACCTAAATGTCCTCCCTAGGGGACTGTTTAAGTAAATATTTGTGTACATATGCAATAGTCTCTGATGCCACATTTAAAAAATAATATTCATGATATATTACTGAATGAAAAATATAGGTTATGAGCAAGTGTGTGTAGCATGAGCTCATTCATAAAATATAATATACATGAATAGAGAGATTTCTGTAAGACAGTTTTTCAAAACTTTAGCTATGATCTCTAGGTAGTGGTATTTGAATAATATTTATGTTCTTCATACTTTGGGGATCATTTTACTTTTCTACATTGAGTGTATGTGTGTGTGTGTGTGTGTGTGTATATATTTATATGTATATATATATATATATATATATATATATATATATATGAAACAACAAAGTAGTTTCCAAAAGACTGAAAATGACCACATGACTGGCATTGACAGTCAGTGCTGAAGGTACACTGCTTTGATAAACTGGGTAGCAAAAACTTTGATGTCAGGCCCCACCTCTCTGAGATGGCTATATGAGCCTGCTTCATACAGGAGAGGGCTGACTATGGGGTTCTTGCCTGAAAGCTGAATCAATGCTCTCTGCAGGTATATTTAACCAGAAATACTACCATTCTGTTGAAAAATACTATGGCTACATTAGCAAAACAAATAATAATATTCAGCTCTGCAGCCAAATTCAGGACTTGCCTGTGTACGTTTTTCCAGAGTATGGCCTCAGTGTGACTGGGAATGGACAGGGCTGCCTTACCCAGAGGCCTGGTACATTCTGACCTGCTCACTAGCTTTGGCCAGTTGGCTGCTTGGCACCTTTCCTAGCAGTCATTGCTCTCCAAGCACAACATCTATCACTGCTGCAGTCAGAAAGATGGCACTTACCTGATGGGTGGGCAGAAGCATCTTCTCTTACCATATGCTGGAAATTGTCAGGGGCTGTTCATGCCAAGACTGGCTACGTTGAGTGCCAGGAAACAGGCCTTTCCCAAAGCTTGCCAAAAAAATACAAATAAAAATTTTAAAAGAACCAATTTTCACATATCACATTTTGTGTTGAGGAGTTGTGTAAACAAGCTATGCAGAACAGCGAATTATGGACATTTTTCTGGCGTAGGCATGCTGAACACAAAAAAGAAGAGCAGTTCTCATTTGTGAAATGAAAAGGGATTAAAAAAATCCCAGACCTACATAAATATTAGGTTAGACCTAACCCCATGAAGAGTTGGAAGGGGGGCTCACCTATCCAGTGTAACTTAATGAACACTGAAAGGCCCATCTGCGGTGAAAGCGGAATTCTCATCATTGGAGTCCTTTCTTGGGGGTTAAGGCATTATCTGATCTGATGAAAGGTCCTCTGGACTCCTTATCTGTTCCTTTGGGGCACAGAACAACATTGAGCCTTTATCTCCAATTATCATATTGGTGTAGGTTAGCCGATTAGATGTTACATATTGGTGTAGGTTAGCTGATTAGATTAGACAAAACATTAGGTATGTTTTGATGAAATCACACACAATTGGGAAATATTTGGGGCCGTGGGTGTCACTGGAGAAAGAAAGCCACAGTTTGCTGCTGAGCAGAGACTTGTGTGTATTTAAGGAGGAAGAAAGGGATACAGGCCTGCAATTCTGAGGGGACATCTCCAAAGAGGGACGCGGGAGGTAGGAAGGAGTCAGTGTCCTGTGAAAACTGACGCAGGAGCATAACCTGGGGTACAGTTTGGGAGCTCAGGCTGGCAGGAACCCCCGAGCTACGCTTGGGGCCATTGTCAGAGAAGAAAAGAAGAGCCCAGCTGGGAGGTGCTGGAGAGTGATTGGAAGGGATGGGATGAGCCTTAAATGAAAGGGACAAAGATGGGGAAATGCAACAGGCTGCTGCCTGAGCAGAAAGGTCACTGGCCTAAGAGATCAGAGGAAGATGCCAAGGATGGACTGGACGCTCAAGGAACTATCAGGGTACAAGTCAGGGAGCGCCTTCTGGTGCTCTTGAGCAGGTGCTCCCAGGACAGGCAGAGCCACTTTCACACACCTGTCAGCTCCGCAGGCTGCAGTGCAACAGCCAAGTCCCATCTCCCCTTAGAGCCACCTCATCGGATCTTCTACAGCAGCCTGAGCTTTCTGCTCTGGAGCTTTCTGTTTGCTTTGAGTTTCCACCTGACCTTGTTCACCCTTGCCAGCTTTTCATAGGAGAGTGTGTATCTGTGTGGGAGGGTGTGTTTTTTTGTGTGTATCTTGAAATACAGTGCTAATTGCAAGATTATGCTCTCAAGCCATCCTTTGATTCACTCGTCCATGCCTGCTCTGGTTATTTAGCCATTGTCATAGGAAGGCCAACCCAGAACTAGAGTCAAAGGCAACGAACTCTACAACATTTAACCCTAACCTTTCGTGGTAAATGAGACCCACATTCCAAAGCTTTCTCTCTTATTCTGCAAAGTTTAGAGTTTAATAATTCTATTACCCTATTTTGAAATACATTTTCAATTCAGAAGCATTTAAGGGGAGAAAAATCAACAGAAAAGCCATATGCTTAGTAACCCCGGGTCAGACTTCTTGAGTTCCTATCCTGGCAACTTGCTTACTGGGTGTCTCTGTGTCCTTCAGTTTCCTCATTTATACAACATAGGAAATAATAAAACACAGCTCATAGGTCAAGTGCTTGGAAGCATCTATAATTTGAGTACACATTTTTTTGGTCTAATTATGTAACAAAAGGCATTTAAACAGAGTTTAAAGACAAAGACTGATTAACAAAACATTAGTATCCATTAGTTCCTAAAATCAATAAAAAGAGAAAATGAGTAAAGGATATAAACAGACAGTTCTCCATAGAAAATGTATATATAGTAAAAAAAAAAAAAAAATCTATGGAATAGCACTAAACATTAAAAAAAAAGAAACATAATGAAAACATTTTTTTCCTATGACATTGGTAAAAAGTTTGATAATACCAAGGTTGTCCAGTGGACTGGGTTGTCCAGTGGACTGGGAAACAGGCCGTCCTCAACAGCGTTGGTGGGAATAAAAGTCGTTTTGACTTTTCATCCACTTTCACTTTCCAAGAGGACCCCATGCCCTGGGGCTGCTTAATCCTTCAGAGTCGGACCAAATTCTGCCTATGGAATGTGTATCTCTCTCAATAAACATGCTTTCACTTTAAAAATATTTGTTTAAACTCATTTTGACTTTTTAAAAGACCATTTAACAATGTCTTTCAAATTTTAAGATATGCAGATTCACGTGCCCAGAATTATGAATGCTAGGGATCAGAAATACTTGTGCAAATCCACAAAAAATAAATGCTTGTATTTACTGCAGAATTGTTGACAATAGCAAAAGAAATGGAAAATAATCTAAGTGTTTATTGATAGAGAAATATTTAATAAATTATAGTACAGTGTCATAATAAACAGCCACTGAAAAAGTTGGGATCTATATGTATTAACAGAAAATGCAAGTTGAAATGAGGCTTTATTATTATGTTATTTTCATACTTTGCATGTTTATTTGTGTTTACTGGAAGTGGCAGTGGAATATTTCTAAATGTGTTTTCATCAGAGTTCGAAAGGGTCAGAGAAGGGTCAGAGATGTAGATGTGTCCAAGCTGAAATCCTCAGGAACTTTGTCATCCATACGCTATGGACAACTAAGCTATTTGTGAAAAAGACAGCAGGGAGCGGTGAAAAAACATGGGATTTTAGCATCCTGCAGATCAGTGTTCAAAATCCAGTTTTGCACCTCCTTGACTATGTGAGATTTGGGCAATTTTGTAGACCTCCATCCTCCTCTCTAATTCCTAAATTGTGGACTTGCCATAAGGTCTACATAAAATAATGTTTATAAATCATCTATCATACAATGTATTCTCAATATATGCCATTGTCATTTTTCATGTATAGAAATGCACATTTACCCTAATAAAATTTCAGAGAGCAAGAAAAAAGATGATTTTTTTTTTTTTTGGCCAAAATAACCACTTGTTACCAAACTTGAGTTCAGCTGCTCGCCACTTAAAAGCCAATACTTTGAGAGGCACGTGTTAGTAGAAAGAAAAGTTTTAATCAGAAAAGCCAGAAATAGGGAGAAGGTGGACTCATGTCCTGAGACCAACTCCAAAGATTCTTCAACAGGTTAAGCAAGGCATGGTGTGCATTCAGGAGAGTATAAGTCAGGAGTTAGTTTAAATTGCCTAGTGATCTCATTCCTATAATTAGGTTTTATCAAAGTTGATGGGGAACAGAAATGGGCAAACAGGAAAGGGGCAAAAGAGCTTTCAAACTCATTGTAGGTAATGTCAGCATATAATATGCTAATAAGAGCTCTAATTACCAATTTTCTTGATTAATAATTGGGGGAAATGAGTGAATATTACTTAGAAATGGTTGATGAAACAAACTTTTCAAAACTTTTGAGTTTGGGGGAAACAACTAGATCTGTGATGATGAAAGCAGCTCTTTTGCCCCTTTTCTGTTTGCCCATTTCTGTTCCCCTCTAACCTTGAACAAACCTAATCAACCTGTGGATTTGTTCCCTAGATAAAAAGAAGTAAGGATGAAGAATTAAGTAGTTAAAGAATGACTAGTTCTCTACCCCCAACAGTCCTCTTAGCAATCCTGCAGGCATATCACACAGGCAAGACAACATCTGAAGAGACAGTCAGCCAGCCTGCACACAATGGAGAATGATGCAGAACCCAGCCCCCTTCCTTGATGATTTATTGAGGTTCTTACCCCCTCTTTCCCTTTAAAAACTGTCATGGCTAACCAGAATCTTTGGAGTTGGTCTCTGGACATGAGTTCACCTTCTCCTCAGATTGCTGGCTTTTCTGATTAAAGCACCTTTCCTTTCTATTGACACTTGCCTCTCGAATTATTGGCTTTTGAGGGGCAAGCCGCTGAATGTGGGCTCGGTAACAATGGTAATCACTGAAACTTCACTCAACAGGATGCATCATGGGCTCTATCTTCGTCTTTGGAGGAGGACTGCTTGTCAATGATTTGCACAGGAGGGCAGAAAGCACTTCCCAACTCCAGGGAAACTCACCTTTTTGAGTTGTTTTTTTTTTTTTTGCGGTACGCGGGCCTCTCACTGCCGTGGCCTCCCCCGTTGCGGAGCACAGGCTCTGGATGCACAGGCTCAGCGGCGATGGCTCACGGGCCTAACTGCTCCGCGGCATGTGGGATCCTCCCGGACCGGGGCAAGAACCGGCGTCCCCTGCATCGGCCGGCGGACTCTCAACCACTGCGCCACCAGGGAAGCCCCCCTTTTTGGTTTTGAATCTGGCAACAAACTGACAAATACATTGTTTTTCCTATTTAGGAAGGTGGTGTTAAAATGTTAGAAATCCAGGCCAAAGGATCACTTAGATGTTCTCTTGAGGCAGAAACTTTTAATAATGAGAAATGTCTATTTTGTATTATTTAGCAGGGTTTTATTTTTCCACAAGGAAAATTCTTCCCACTTACCCCATCATCCGCCCCGATCTTCCTAACATGTTTTATTCTCTATATTCTTATTTACTCATACATACATACCACAAAATGCTGTTTGACTTATAAATAAATGGACAATTCTGTAACAGTGCAGCTCTTTTGGTAAAATGAGTTTGAGGTCAGTTTTCAGGGTCCTTAGGTTTTTATATGCAATCTAGTCACATTTCCTGTCTCTGCTTTGCTTGCTTAACTTACTAGAAACTTGGGCACAATTTTGCTGGTGTTGGCAGTTTTAAGGTATGGATTCGTGGAGGCTATTTACAAGATGCCAAGGGATGTCAAATCCAGAACACGTGTTTTTTATCCCATGGTCCTTCTTTGACAGCAGAAATACTCTGCAGATTATCAGATCCATTTGCTGATATTTGACATCTTTTTATTTTTTTATCCAATATGGTTTTGGCTGAGATGAATTTTAATGTTTCTTCATGCTGAAACTGACAAAAAAATCCTTTAAACATTTAAAGAGAGGAAATGGGAGCTTTACATTTCAATGCAAAGAGAGCCATTTCATTTACTTAAAAACTTCACAAATACTTTCCTGCCAAAGAAATTCAGCTTTTTAATTTTTTTTAAAAAGGGAGTACTTCATAGACATTCTACATGCTAAGCAGATCTAATGAAGACATGGTTATGGCCATTCTGAAATTGTCAATACTCGATTTCCTCAAGTTATCACGACGGTGCTATGGGCTGATTCAATATTCTCTTGTTCCATAAAATGTTAATATTTTTTCCTAACTAAAACAGTTATTAAACTAGCTATCAGTTTTGGTGAATATGCAACATCATCAAATGTGAGTGAAGATTAGACAAGGGAGGTGTCTGTTTTTTTCATAGTCCCTCATGTTGTTCAGTTTTTGTTTTCTCTCTTTATGTGACCTATTTGATTTGAGATGCCTTATCATGTCATTCATATTCTTTCTTACTAATCCATTCCAATTTCCCAAAGCTCTCTAAACCTACCACCAAGAGCCCTTTTCCAGTAGTCAACGAGAACCATAGCCCACGCCTTCCCAACTGGAAAGATAGCCAAATTGTGTAACCATTACAGTGATAAGACCACACAGGGCTCCGAGCTCCACGTGACTGTTGTAGCTAGCTCAGGCCCCTGGTTCTGGGTGGCTGACACATCCCTCTGCCTGCTCTTATACCCTCTCTTGTCTCTGACTTCTAATCTCTGCAGCCACTGCTTTTGTTTGTCATTGCCACTGAGGATTACTGCCTTGGCATCACCAATTCCATCAGGAAGGTGGACAAAAATATTTGAATGAATTCATGAATGAGGTACTGCCAATACCCTGCCAATGCCACGATTAATTGTATGTCCACCAAAGTAATCGAGGCAGCCTCCCAACTAGGCTGTCCCAAGCATAAGACTGCCAAACAGTGGCGTTGCTCATTCCCTGAATATCCTAAATGTGACAGTGCTTTAAAGTTAGGCTCACTCTCTCTGGGTTGCTTATTGAGCCCTCTGACAGTTAGCTGCTGACAACCAGTAGCTAGACTGGTGTTGCCCAATGAACACAAACAATCTCACAGAATAGCAACAATCAGACACATCACTCCTTGACCATGATAAAACAGGACAAACACAAGACTGCTCTGTAATCATGTCTCAGCAAAGACAAAAAAAGACCTCTGCACCACCACAAAAAATGACCAAACACCCCCTGTCTACTGCCTCTTTAGCAATAACAACACCTCCCTTTATGGTCCTCCTAGATAAAAATTAGTGCACCCAATGGCTAAATTACCCCCTCTTCCTGACACCACCCAATACAGAACTGATTCCAGCTTTCCTAAATCTTCCTCAAAATCCCCTAACACAAGCCCACCTCCTATCACAAGTCTTTCCCAACTTTATTTTACTAGGAAACCCCATGGTTTTCTCCGGTGCATTCTTTTTAGCTGTGACAAGTTAATAAAGTAATGTTGTCTGTTTCTGGTGGTCTATGGGCCCTGGGCTTCAGCATCACTTTAGGGGAAACTGGACCAGAAGCTGGGTGACAAGATAATGCTCTCAAGATCCACTCAGAAGTTTCCCTCTGACCATCAGGCAGGATTCCATTATGAAGCCCAGATACCTTCAGGGCGAGTGCACAGGCACACCGAGGTCTTCCTCTGGGCTTGGGATATTGAATGTCACATCCTGGCTTGAAGCCTCAGTGCCAAGGGCCAGTTCCCCATTTTAATCTGTCTCTTCACTGTTCTCCTTAGGAAACCCATGGAAGACTAATGAAGAGACTAACACATCCTAGTGGGCTAGAATTCCCAGGTAAAATGAAGACAGGATGCCTATGCCTCTGTGCATGTGTCTGTGTGTGCTTTTTATGTGGAAAGAGATATACTAATAGAGTAATATTTGCTTCATAGATGTATCATTGAACTTGCAAGTTTTGAAGGATGATGAATAGGGACGATGACATGCCTATGATTTCTGATACACAATGGTGATATTCAAGTAAAAACTTTCCCATTTGATTTTAATGGATCCAATATTTAGAATTAAGATGTCCTTTGACAGCGATTTTAGCAATATTAGATTTTTAAAGTTTTTAATTCCATAGTAATATAAAAACACTTCCCTATTAATAGTTTTCACATAAGCACACCATGATTTTCTACAATATCTGACTCTCCCATGGAAGTAAGCTTCTTGAGAGTGAAAACACCGTCTCTGGTATTTGTGTGCCCCAGCATCTAGTACAGCTTCAGAGATATAGTAGGTGCTAAATAAATGCAATGTATTAAAAATCAGCCAAAACAAACGTGAAATAGTCTTGACTATTAAGACTAAAACCTTTTAGGTCTGGTCTTATACAAAGACACATTGGTTCTTACAAAAATATCTAGTGATATCTTCTGCTCAAATAGCTTTGTGATGAGATGAGTTTTAAAAGACTAACCAATGATACTTTTCCCCTGTGTTTTCTTTTATCTGTGGCCCTTCCCATTCAGTAGGCCAGACATTTATTGCTCAGGATATGCATGAGACAAGGATTTTAGTGATAACAGTAGAGACCTTTCACATTTTCCCCCCAGATTTCTAAACATTCCACACCCAGTAAATGCTACCAAGAATTCTGGATGCTCTTTTTAATATTTCAAAGCAAGGGAAGCTGTCTCATGCTCTAAACTCCCTTGCATGTTCTGGCACTCTGGCTCTCTCTGTTCATCAGAGTTAGGGAATTAACTGGAACATTTGAGAAGACCTCTGTTTCTTCCCTCTTTAGGTCACACAGCCATTCCCAGCAACATCACATCTCTAAGCACATTGCAAGCAATAATACATGAGCAAAAGTCTATTTCAACAATAAAAGATGATCCTGGGGTCTCCACAACTCTTATTGCCAGCACCTTGTTAAAGTTTTTAAAGAGGAAGTGGAAATTAGTCCATCAGTGCCACTTCTTCTGTGGTCGTGGCCCGCCTATTCTCTCCTTAATCTCACCTCATTGTCTTCCTCCTACTCCAAGTGTAAGGTCATGACTGAGAAAGATACTGCTTTTCTAGATCATGTTGAGTATAAAGCACATGCATGAAAGCCTGTAAAACTGCACGAGATATAATAGAATAGATGAGTGTGACAAAAATATTCTCCTATACTTTGCAAACCCTAAGTGACATTCAAATGTTAAATACCTTAATTTTAAATATAATTAATTAGCTTGTCAGTGTCCAAAGAATATGAGACAATTTATAGTAAAACATATATTCAATAAAATGGTATAAGTAAAAATGAGATGGTAAATAAAGAGAAAGAACTGTTCCCACCCTATGGATTAATACTTTTGCCATAAATATATATCAATAAATATCAAGTAAGAGTCTGAGGGAAAAATGTGTGACACAGTAATTTACATAGCTCTCACCATGAGCATGAAAAAAAGCACACTGGAATCCTTAGGGAAACAAAGATTTTCCTGGCAAGAAATTCTCAAAGAAATTTCTCACTTCAGACCTGCTATAAATAAAGAGGAACATTTTTGCTCCTCTCCTGGAAATCATCCCATCACAAAATCTGGGCCTTTTAATCAAATGTTATCTTCTCAGAGGAGGAATAGAAAACCTAAAGAAGAATTATAAATTTAAATAAAGTGATCTTTTTTGTTAATAATAATGTATATTATCATATAATTATTAATTATTACAAAATTTAATACCATTTTGAAAACTAGGGAAAAAGGTAGGACAAAGTAAATAGAGGTTTGAAAATAATTTAATTAAGGGGAACAATGGAGCTGGCCTAGATTCTGGTTCAAGGGGTTGTACCAAGTTGGTGTTCAATAATTAAGCCTATTGAACTAAATGAGACTATAGGGAAAGTGGCATAAAAGAAGAACTCACTATTAACTAGTGACAAGTTATTTTATATTTAAATCGTCTAGGATGTATCTTCCTAAAACAACGTCAAAAATTGCTTTTTGATGGCAATAAAACAGGCAATAGAACTAAGGTAAACAAGCGCAAAGCATGAGGCGAGCTGGGAGACCCAGCCAGGAGGATCAAGAGTAACATGGGTGCTGAGGACCTGGTGGGAGAGCTGACCAGGTTCCTAGAATACATTTCATTTGTGTATTCAGGGTGTATTTGTTTCTTAATTTAGGTCTGCATTCTGTGTGCCAATATTTTAATGCATATTTTTGCTTTGATACCTGGAAAATATAGATCTTAGTTTTCCTTTTTGTACTGCCTTTAAGAGGTTTAGATATCAGTGTTAGACTTGCTTCAAAAAAATTATGACATTTTTCTTCCTTTTCAATGCTCTGAAATAATTTAAAGAGTTACTCTTTGGTCTTTAAAGATATACTAGAAACCCCCTTGAAGCTATCTGGGTCTAGTGCTTTCTGCGGCACATTTCCTTAATAGCAGTTTCTACTCCTTAAATGAAAATCGGTCTTAAGCTTTCTGTTTGCAATGGGGCAATTTCAGTCAAATGCATTTCCTTAAGAAATTATTCTTTTTCTAGGTTTTCATAGTTATTTGCATAGAATTCTACAAGGTAATCTCTTATGATTTTTACGTTTTATTCTGTGCCAGTGGTTATTTGCTTGTTGTTATCCCTTATTTTGTATCTCCCTTTTTTGATGATGAACTTAGTGATTTGTCTATGTTGTTAGTTTTTTCTAAAAACCAGAATGTAGGTTTATTAACCATATCTATTGTTATTCTGTTATTTATCAATTTCTTCACTTTTATTATCTCCTTTCTTCTGTATATTTTAATTTATTTTGTTCTAGTTTGTGAGCTGAGAATTGAATTAATTTATATTCACTTTTTTATTTGTCTAATGAAGGTGTTTAATATTGTGAATTTTCCTCTGATCATTGCTGTAAATATACTCTTGGATTATAGTTTTAAATATCAGTTCTGTTCCCTTGTTTTGTTTTTTTCCTTAGAGACTCCAACAAAATAGAAGTTATTCCTTCTGTGCTTTTCTCCCATTTCTGCTATGTTCTCTCTGACCCTTTCATTTTCATTCTCTTGGTTGTTTCTTTCTTTTTACAAAGACCCTTATTAAATTATCATTTGAGTCTATTCTCCCTTGAGCATCTTACAATGTATTATTTATTTGTGAAACAATTTTGTCTTTTTCTTCCATTTCTTCCCTGAATTAAGTCAGCTTTCTTTTAATTTCATCCTAGTTTTTTGTCCCTTTTTGTTTTATTTTAAAATTTTCTGATGCATGTTGGCTTTCCATACATTTATTGCTTGAGTATATTTAATTCTGTTTGAAATATTAACTTACAGGTTTCTTCTCTTTCATAGTTTTTTTTTTTTTTTCTTTTCCTACAGGGACCACTCCTCATTTAATATATATGAGACTGTGTTTCTTGATTTTTTGTAATAACTCTGAATGGATTTGACTTTCCATTTATTTAATTTTGTAGTATGAGGTGTTCTCCATGATTTCTAGTTTAAAAGAATCCTCATCTATCAATATATCAAAGTCCAGATGTTTTGGCCTGTTTCTTCAATACGTTTGTTTACGAATTTGTTTTGAAGGTGTGTGTGGTGGTGGTGGAGTGGGGGAATGTATGTGTCTCAATTAAAATTCTCTTTTGATATTCAGGACCCTGAATTTTCCCCTTTTCCTCCTTTTGTTCTTCAGTACCCACGGCCAAATAGTGCTTTCCCTCTCTCATTCTCTCCCTGTCTCTGCTCTCTCTCTCTCATCTTTTTTCTGTCCTACAATGTATGCATTTCAAACACCACCCCTTTAAACCACCCCTTTAGATTATGCCTGCCACGTTAACTTACACATTGAAAACTCTCTCCTACAATCCATCCTTAGATCCACTTGGATACTCTTTAGACTTAGACGACACTTGCTTTTTCTGGGGCAGTTTGAGAATAAACTTTTTCCTCCTCATGAGCATCTGTATTTCTTCTGTATTTCTTCACAGATTTTCTTGATACCTTGAAAATGGGGGTTTCTCTAGGCAGCCATAGGTTTGGGATGGGGTTGTGGGAGTGTGAGAGATTTTAAGCTGGGATTTGTTGATTTTTCTTTTTTTTAATCCCAGTGATTTTTCAGTTAGGCACCATCTTTCTTCAGGGTATGCCAAGTGTGAAATTTCCACATAGAGCCTATTTTCTTTCTGTTGTTTTGTCTTGTTTTGTACTGTAATGAGGAGGCACGTAGCTGTGCTGCCGACATTGTCTTCAGCTGCCCATAATTCTGACTTTCTTTGATTTAAGATGAATTTTCGTTATTTCATCACTTGGCTTCTGTCCTTAAATCATGGTTCTAATGGTATTTTTGTTACAGTTATGCCTTTCGTGACCTTTTGGATGGTAGAAATTAATAGTTAAATGGAAAGAAGACTGGCTCGAGAAATAAAATTTTGCCCTCAGTCTATTTCCTTCTTAGCATGGTCATTTTCTTTCACACCATAAACATATTCTCTATGACATTTTCCCAAAAGCTTTTAAAAAAGAATAAATGTAGTTTAGCTCTCTTGATCCTCACATAACCACTCTGAAGTGTTTTCTATCTTCTCTATCCAGATTAAAAAACCTGATACTTAAAAAGGCCAACTGTTTTGCCCAAGGTCACACAGTTAGTGTCAAAGCCAGGAATTTAATGTCACTTCTATGGCAAGTTATAAGGAAAAAAATACAAGAAGCATCTAAAAATAAACATGCCATATGTGTAGAAACATTTCTAAGCCATCATGGTCTTCTCGCATTTTTTTTCAGGGTTTAGTTAATTAGTGAGTAATTATTATTACGTCTTGACTCAACAGCAAGTTTGACTGTAGACTCAATTCTTTCTAGTCCATGCTAATTCATGGAATTCTCCTTGCTAAAAAAAATGGGGCAATTCAGCTTGAGACTAACCTTTCAGTGTAGAAAATATGAAATAAAATGCTTAACCCAACACAGATAATCCAAAGTTTATAATTGCTTTAGTGTCTGATACAACTTCTCTGAGATGATCAATTCCATTTCTAAGAGGGGTTAGGGACAATTCTTTTCTTAACTTTAGCCCTGGACACCATTAGCGCTAATAAAGTAGTTTAGATAAATATTAAGTAGAGAATGACTTGATTGAAAAGTTTTTCATTAACTTGAAGCAGTTGAGTTTTAGAGGTAAAGAAAAATTAATGAATTGCTTCTCACTGACCAAGTGCTAAAGCCATCTCCTTCTTGCTTTAAATGTAATTGCCTAACAAAACTCTTCAGGAAACAATTCAGTGATCATCTTCCCCCTTCATATAAGTATTCCCCATTATGCACATGCTTTCATACATTAAAGAATCATCATCTTAAGTAATACTTAAATAACTCTTCTCCATAGCAAATAGCTATTTGGTTTACACTGAAAGAGAGAAAACAACACAATGCAATTCAGATAACTTCATCATCAACATTCAGGGAATTGTGCATAGAATCCTCTCTTGGCCAAATGATGCCAAGTTCTTCACAAGCTGCATCTGAAAACTAACGTATGGCAGAAACCTAATCATGACTCGCATTTAAATATCTTTTTTTCTTAAAGTATCTCAAAGAAAAAGTAAGAGGGAATAAATATGGGACTTTGTTAAGAACACAAATACTATCCAACAGCTCATGTTGGTACATTTATACCACCTTCTTGCAGCAATTTTAATTTTCCTCCTTTAGCTTCAAATGTCAGCATAAGGTCTAGTAGGGCAAACACTGAAAATGGATCACAGTTTCGGAGTTTCCCTCCCCCTTTTATTTCCAAACATAATATCAAATAACTGGAAATGAGTGAAGATGCTAATGCAGCTCTGTGGGTCAGGCATTAGGCTTAGACATTCACACTGACACACACATTGTCTTCTTTCTTAAAAATGGTTCTATCAGAAGAAAATAATGTATAATGGAAAAATCCTCTTATGAGTCATTTAATAAAAGAATTCCAAGAAGCACCATTACATGCATGGAACTAGATGTGCCCACATATGCACACGTGTGTGTACAGGAACCCGCAACCTGCATTTGGAATATGCTCCCTCAGGCAAAGCAAGGACCTATAAGTAGTACTATTTTTCCTATCAACCCTGGAAAGTACAGAGGCAGCCCTGTGTGTTATTAATGGATAAAATCTGAACAGCAGCCAACCCCAAGGTGAACCCTATGCATTTAAAACATTTCATCAGACAGCTAAGTTTTCTTTCTTTCTTTTTTTTTTTTTTGAGCAGCGGATATCTCTCCAGCCAACACTCAATAGATCCCGATAGAAGAGAGCAATAGCTGAGCTCACTAATGTGCAAATTGATAGCATGAGCTCTCCACCAAAATGTAAACAGTCCTGTGTTTCTTAAGTGTTAATATCACAGGCTGGCTTGGTGTGAGGGGAGTGTAAGGGATTAACCCTAGAATTATCTGGCAAAGGGAAATGGTAAATGGAAAATTGTTGTCCAATCTGCTGAAAGCCTGGGCTCCTTTCTAGGCTGCTGGGGTATTCTAGCTGAATTCTCATGGCTAGAACCAAGATATTTATAGACTGTTAATGACTTCAGTAGTTTGTAAGGGTCAGGGAGGAGATGGGTATCTACAAAGTTAGGAAGAAAAATTTTTAATTGTTATTTACTTTATGATTTTGTTATTTGTTCACTGCTTAATGTCTAAAATGATTTGAGTGTGTATTGGTTGTTTTTTTATTTACCATCCACCCCAGATCCATTTTCTGCACTGTCCTGGTTTTGTGCCCAGACTCCAATGGACTACATAACCCTGGCTACCTGATCAACAGCCTTCCAGTTGGGTTGGACAAATGGGAAGCCCTGGGAGAAGTCTGGAGGGCAAGAGGAGACAGTGGTTGTCATATTTCTTCCTTGTTTCCTCCTACCATGGGCCACATCGGTGTCACTGACTAGGTCCCTCCAGGAATACAGCTCCCAAAGAGGGGCCCATATTCAGTGCCCCAATTCTCACTGTGCTCCGTTAGCTAAGGTGATTTTCTTTCGTTCCCCTTTAGGCCTGGAGGTGGCGAAGACTACCATCTCTTGCTTGTCTCTGAGGACCTCATATTTCTCATTGGTCCCTTCAGCCCTGTCCACAGCTCAGTAAGTAGTCCCTTCATTAAAGACTCCTGTACTGTCTGAGTTGAATTCTACTTTCTGCTATTTTTAATATTAAATCAAGGACTTCCCTGGCAGTCCAGTGGTAAAGACTCTGTGCTTCCAATGCAAGGGGTGCAGGTTCAATCCCTGGTTGGAAAACTAAGATCCCACATACCGTGTGGTGTGGCCAAATATATATATATATATATATATATATATATAAATTAAAAATGCTTCATAAAATGTACATATATTTAAAAAATATTAAGTCAGTGAGTATTTGTAAAATGTTTACAACAGTTCCGGACACATAGTAAGTGCTCTTTATGTTGGTTAAATCAATAAAATTGGCCATATATAATCCTAACACTATCAGAAGAATATAGTACTATGATTGTCTAGGTTGATTCATGAGCCTACACCTGGAATAAAAGTATATGTGGAATCAGGTGGTTAACAGGGAAAAGGCAGTCCCCAAAAGTGACCACAATGACAACAACTACAAGCAGAGTTGTACACCAATACCAGTTTTGAACATTGCTATCTTGGCCTCAAGGATGCTCCCTTTCTGTGATAATACAGTGAATTCTTAACCTCGGCATTTTATATGGTAAAAGATTAATTTCCTTGTTTCAAAGGTAGAATTGAGAGCAGTATTTCCCCCCTCCTGATTAAAGAAAACAAGACTCACATGGTATGAGTACAACAAAACAAAGAGCTTTATTGATAAATCTCTTCTAATTGCTACACTATTAACAAGTTTTGTTATAAATGTGTCTCTAAACAGATTGTCCTGAGAATTTCTATTATATATTCTGCAAAGCAAACCTCCATGTGCTTTTCATGACACCCCATCCAGCAGGAGTTGGCCTCACCCCAAGATCTGTTACCTTTTTCCCACTTATACCTCTATCCAAGTCTGATTTTTTTTTTCAGTCTAGAACACTGCCTTGGGAGTTGCAACAGAACAGACTGTGGTTAAAATTCAATGGCATGGAGAAGAATAAGGATGCTGGGGGATTTATTTTAAGTCTTTCAGAAGAAACTGGAATTAGCAGTCTGTATCCTGTCCTCTCAGAAGTGTTCTCACTAAGGTCTGTGGCAGACACACCTCTTTAATGTTCTAATTTAGTTGGTAACTGTTGGCTCCCATAGATTCATGCAAGCATGTGTACACACACACACACACACACACACACACCCCAGCCCATACATCCCATATATCTGCCAAGGGAAACATTACTTCTACTCTAAACTCATAAGGATGAAAAAAAAATATGTTTTCCTAAGTGCTAGTAAAGGAATCATTTGTAAAGTAGCATCTTAGAGCTAAAATTGAGCTCCTTTTGAGCCCAATGCAAATAAAAATAAAACATAGTGCTAAGATATATACCACTTTTTTTGAGTGAGGGAGGAATATTTTAATTAGTAGTTTTTAAATTCTGAAATAAAATATGCTCATGATTTTAAGAATAAAGAAACAGAATTAATGAATAGTAACAAGACCCAAGACCAACTGGTGCAGCCACTACTAAGAACAGTCTGGAGGTTCCTTAAAAAACTAAAAATAGGGTCACCACAGGATCCAGCAATCTTACTCCTGGGCATATATCCAGAGAAAACTCTAATTAGAAAAAAATACATGCACCTCAATGTTCATAGCAGCACTGTTTTCAATAGCCAAGACATGGAATTAACCTACGTATCCATCAATAGATGAATGAATAAAGAAGATGTGGTGTATATATATACATATATATATATATATATATATATATAATGGAATATTATTCAGCCTTTAAAAAGAATGAAAAATACCATTTGTAGCAACATGGATGGACCTAGAGATTATCATACTAAGTGAAGTAAGTCAGACAGAGAAAGACAAATATCATATGATATCACTTACATGTGGAATCTAAAAAATAGTACAAATGAAATTATTTACAAAACAGAAACCTACTCACAGATGTAGAAAACAAACTTATGTTTACCCAAGGGGAAAGGAGGGGAAAGGGATAAATTAGGACTTTGGGATTAACAGGTACATACTACTATATATAAAATAGCTAAGCAACAAGGTCCTACTGCATAGCACAGGGAACTATATTCAAAATCTTGTAATAAACCATAATGGAAAAGAATCTGAAAAAGAATATATATATATATATCACTTTGCTGTATACCAGAAACTAACACAACATTGTAAATAAAATATAGTTCAATTAAAAAAAAAAAAAAAAGACAATCCCAGACCCATTTTCCTACTCCACTAATGATAGTTCATTTTTATATTTTTTAAGAATATGTATCTCAGTTGATAGTTTTTTTTTTTCCCTTTCAGTGCCTTAAATATATTATTCCACTGCCTTCTGGTCTGCAAATTTTCTGCTGAGAAATCCGCTGAAAATCTTTTATGCAATAAGTTGTTTTTCTCTTGCTCCTTTGAAGATTTTCCCTTTGTCTTTGTCCTTTGACAGTTTGATTACAATGTGTCTCATGTGGGTCTCTTTGGTCTTTTCCTACTTGGATTTCATTGACCATATTACATTTGTACATAGCCATGTCACTCATCAAATTTAGGAAACTTTTGGCCATTATTTATTCAAATAAGCCTCTTTCTTTCTCTTCTCTTTCTGGGACTTCCATAATTCATATATGGGTCCACTTAATGGAGCCCCATAAGTCCCTTAGGCTTATTCACTTTTCTTCATTTTTTTTTCCCTTTCTGCTTCTCAGACTTGATAATTTCAAATTTTTTTTATGTTTGGTAATTCTTTTTTTCTGCCTGTTCAAGTCTGCTGAACTTTTCTAATGAATTTTCAATTCAGTTATTGTATTTTTCACCTCCAGAATTTCTGTTTGTTTTTCCTATAGCGTCTCTTTGGTATTCTTTTTATTCATATATTGTTTTCCTGATATCCTTTAGTTCCTTGTCCATATTTAGGACAGTTCTTTTAAAGTCTTTTTCTGATAAGTCTGAAGGCTGTGTTGTTTTCAGGGTCACAGTTTCTATAGATATATTTTGATACTTTCAAAAGGCCATGTTTTCCTGTTTCTTTGTATGCCTTGTGGTTGTTTGTTGGAAATTGGGCATTTGAAAAAACAGCCACCCCTTTCAGTCTTTGCATACTGGCTCTGTGCTGGAGAAGACCCTCACTGATCAGCCCAGGAGGAAAGCTTAATGTCTTCTGAAGCCTTTGCCAAGTTGGTGTCTTCCCTGAGCTTGTACGTACTGAATTTTCCCCAAATTCCCCACTGTACATGGCTATTTTTAATTATTTTAATTTCCCTTAGAGTCTCTCTTTTACTTGTTGGAGCTTCAGCTGTTCTATTGAATTCCTCTGTCTATAATCTCTGGCTTCCAGGTATCTCTAAGTCTATAATCCCCTTACAGTTTTCATGTAACTGTTTCTTCTTACAGTTTCATGTAACCATGACTGTTCCTTCTGACATCTTGTTCTACCTTGAGATCTGAGATTCTTTTGGCCATCTGGGCTTCAAGTTAGGTGATACAGAGGTCAGTCCCTGAGGAAGATTGCAGACAGTTTAGAATATTACAAATGCAGTCCACTCTGATCTCTCTGATTTGCAGAAGGAACTATATCAGGCCGCTGTTCCCCATAACACTGTACCATATCATTCCAGAGAGCAGAAGGAGCAAGGATGAGCAAAAATGCCATGAAATTTCCTACCATTCTAAACATAGCTTTTTTTCATTGGGTTTGGTCACTATAGATCTTTAACTGATTCCTAAAGCTCCTGTAGTTATTTTAGTTCTGTTTTCAGTTGTTTAGTTAGTGTTTCCATGGAGGAACAAGGGTGTAGAGCTTCCATGTTTGCAATCTCGCTGACATAACTCTAAGTTTTATGAGTTTTAACATATGTGTAGATTTGTGTAATCATCACCACAATCACGATACATAACGGATGAGATACAGAACAATTCTATCATTCCAGAAAACTCCCTCATGCTATCCCTTTGTAATCATACTCTCCATCTTATCCCTAGACATTGGTCACTACACAGCTGTAGTCTAAAACCAAATAGAATCATACCATACCTACTGAACTGCAAATTGCTTCTCACTTGTCAGTATTATCCTGGATACTATTCTATCCTGGATACTATTCTAAATCAATACATATATACAATTACTTAATAATACTTTAATAAAAGTATAGTTTTACATCATTTGTTTAACTATCTTCATATACTTGTACAAAATGCTCTTTTTTACTAGGTTTTTCAAAAAGTACTGCAATAAGTATATTTATATATCTCTCATTCAACACTTCTGTTAATATTTCTGTAGAATGATTGAAATTTCTGTGTCAAATAGCATATGCATTCATAAATTTAATGGATATTTCCAAGTTATTATCCAAATTTTACCAAAAATTTTACTCACATAAGAGTAAAATGATTTTCCTTCCACACATTCATTTTCATTCCACACATTCAATGACTGTAATAAATACTTTTAAAATGTTGACAATCTTATGGGAGAAAAATGCCATATAATTTTGTTTTATTTTGCATTTGTTCAAAATGAACACAGTTGGCATTTTCCCCTTTGTTGAGTCATTTTTTTTTAATTTCCTGAGGATTGCCTTCTTGAATCTTTTGCTCATTTTTATATTTGATTTTTTTGCCTTCTAGTATATTGATGAAATTAGTCTTCCATCTGTCATAAGTTTTTTTTCAGTTTGCTATTTGTATTTTTACCTTACTTGTGGTATTTTGCCATCAGAAATTTCTAAATTTTATGTGCTTAGATTTATTTATCTTTTCCTTTTTGGCTCATGTGTCATGCTTAGGAAGGACTTGTTTTTAAGAATAAATACATTTTCTCCCACTAATTTGAAATGGTAGTTTTATAAGCTACTAAATTCCCATATACAATTAGATCCATTTCTGAATTCTATTCTATTCTTTGGATCTGTATATTTTTTAATCCCACTACCAAATTGCTTTAATTGTTGAACCTGTATAAAATATTTTATTATATGCTTAGGTTAGCCAAGCCTCCTACTATTCTCTTTTCAGAAATATCTTAATAATTCTCCAATGTATTTTTATGAACTTTACAAAAATAACCAGATAGAAAATATAATGAAGTAAAAAATGACAACAATAAAAATATATATCATCTTATTGGAAATATGTATAGAGATAGATATAGAAAAATAGATAGACATACATATGATAGATGCAGATATAGATAGATATACTTTAAGAAAGCTTTACACCTCTTTTAAGAACCACAAAAGAAGACAAGAATAAATGAGAAGAAATAGTTTGTCCTTGACTAGGAGGACAATGTCCTAAATTTGTCATATCTCCTTACTAAATAATTGCTATTCAATCCCAATCAAAATACCAACAGGAGTTTTCTTTTCAATTTAACTAAATGTTACTGATATTCACTTTTTAAAGCTGTATGCCTCTTATTAATTGTTCCCTTAGCAACACGAATAACTGGCTGAAGCTTTTGTGTTAAGGGCCTGATGATTAACCTTTTAAATAAGGTCCTTTTTTTTGTCCCTGTTTTTGGTGTTATGTTTTTTTCTTTTTTCTTCCAGTTATGTAGAAACATAGACATTGTATCTATATCTATAATGTAAATATATTATATGCTGACCAACTGCTAAGAGAATAGAATCTTCTTTTTTTTCTTAATATCTATTTTTCTAATCTAGAGCCCCAGGATATTTTTTAAGTCTAAATGTCACATATCACCATGCAATGAAATGCCACTCTACCTTTTTTATTTAAACTGTAAGCTTCTCAAAAGCAAGAGCCTTAGCTTTTATTCTAAACCACATTCCCATTTGAAAGGGCTTGAGAAACATTTAGATGGTGATCTGAGTGCAAAGCTTACACATGTTTCTGAAAAATATTTTCTTTCTCTTCATCTTCCTCTGTCGTTTTTTATTTCTTCATCTGATTTTTGTTTTTGTTTTTAATCAGGGAAAGTATGGCTATAAGTTTAACATGTCTTGTGAAAACATCAATTTTTCAGTGAATCAGGGAAATTGTACATAATGCCACATGATGGTAGACGGACTTTTGTAGAGACCACTCAGTAATGTGTTCTCTCCTATGAACATGTCTCTTTGAACCCTGGGGCTGCTTAGCTAAAATCCCAGATCTTCTTCTTGTTTATTGAGATTTCTATCTGCTTGCTCAGGCTTAGGGACCCTTTTACTTGTGACTCATGAGGGAGAATCTAGATATCCCATTTTAACCTCACTAAGTGCCAAATGGTCTTTTTAATCTACACACTGTGGGGTGGTGGGGGAATCATGCCTAAATTGAGTCCTTCACCCCTGTCAGGCTAACAAAACATCTTTTAAGCAGATCTCAGAGGATTCAAGATGAGAAAGTCATGCTACACTGGAGAAATTATTTAAAGTAAAGCAGGGAAAGGGGGTGTTGTATTTAGCTTTTGAATGTGTTGTTTTCTCACAAAAATTTTTCCTAGAATTACATGGATTATGGTCAGCAAATTAGAGACAAAAATACCTGTGTACACCTTTTTATGGCTATCCCCTGAGATATTCTCTCTCTCTCTCTCTCTCTCTCTCTCTTTCTCTCTCTCTCACACACCACACAAATCCATGATTTTACTAAGCTAATTATTTTTACAAAAATTCCTTCTAGTTCCCAAAGTCTAAGGCATTAACTACTGGAATAATCAAAGGGAAAAATGTTCACATTTTAAAATGTTATAATTAGCTGCTAATCATTTCTCTTCAGTTGGAAAGATCTGGTTAAAGTTGACCCTGATCAAGAAGTTGCAAATAACTATTATCTTTTCCCTCAAAATATCAGGGATATAGAAAATAGCTGTTCCAGCAAACATTTATTGTAGATGTACTACGTGCAAACAAGAAACACCTACCAGGAACAAGAGTTAATTAGGGAAGGATCAACAGTGGCCAAGTCACAGCCAAGAAATGATTTGCTAAGCTGTAATATAGATATTAGTATTCTAATGACTTAGAACTTTAGTAAAACATTTAATACAAATCTTTAAACCAATGTTTTAAATTTCTTAAACAAGAGTTATGAACTATAACAGAAGATAGGGATAAATTTGTCTACATTAAAATTAAGAACTTCTGTTCACCAGATCAAAGATTATGAACACATTTGTCTACACTTTGAAACTGAGAAATGGCTTAATATATGGCCAAAATTAAGGCAAAGTGGAAGGAAAAACAGAAATATAATTTTAAACCATGCTTTTTTTCAGAGATGTTTATGATTCTCGGTGTGGGTGTAATTTTAAAATTATAAAATAACTCCACTCTCTTTTTACTCTTATGTTATACGCCCCCTTCTCTAGTGCAATGGTCGGCACAGGATTCTACAGAATAAATAGATAAATGTTGAGAAGAATGAAAACAGAAAAAAAAATTAAAGAAATGCTATTTCTCAATGCTCATTATTAAAACAATTAAAATAGACACTATGCATATTTTCCCATGGAAGGGTTATGAGCTGTGATGAGAACATCTTGTTTTCCTGTTAAAGGAGTCAAAATGTGAACACTAGTTATTTCAATGAATGTGTATCAATGATGTTCCATGAAGTAAAAGTTCTCAGTATCTGTACTTGACATTTCTCATCCTAATCAAGGCTCTTTCTTGTTTTTACATGTTTGACTTCTCCCCAAGGCAGATTTTATTTCTGAATATCTCTTCATGTGGATCCACCAGAGACTACTGGGCATATATATTTATGGAAAAGAAATTTCCTTTGGAGCTTGGTGCCCATGTCACTAAATGCCAAATAGTGTTTTTAATCTACACACTATTGATGATTATTGTTCTCACGTAGATATTTTAAATGTCATGTGACTTTGCTGCCCTCCTGTGGCTGCTCCTTGGGGTATCCAGATCTTGGTTTATGCCTAGGGTCCAGGGACTCTTTCACTAGGTCACACCCACATTCCACTTGCTGCTCTTGGCCTCACATGCATGAGCTATGAACCATCTGAACGGACTGAGTGACTAATGTTCTACCAAGCCGTTCTGAACATTCTTTACTCCTATTTCACCCAAGAGCCCAGAAGAAATGGTACAATAACACATTGGCTTTCCAAATAAATAATGCATTTTTCCTTTTGATTTTCCTGTTTTCATTCTCTCCAGGTAAGAACTATCTGATATTCTACTGCAGGGATCAGCAAACTCTTACTATAAAGGACCAGATACTAAATACTTTGAAGCTTTTTTTAAACAATACAGTCTCTGTCATGACTACTCAACTCTGCCACTGCAGCATGAAAACAGCCATAGACAATAAATGAATGAACTTAGATGTGTTCCAATAAATCTTTATTCAATAAACTTTATTGACAAAAGGAGATGGGGAAGGATAGATACTGGGTATGTACCACAGATTGTTGTTTATCAACTCCTATTCTACAGTCATTTCCTATTATATCAATGCCAAACTAATTTATTGATAACTTAAGTGATAAATAAATACATGTATATGAATTAATAAAGGGCTTTTTAAATAAAAACATGTATTTCTAAATATTCCATCCATAATTGAATTTATATAAATACAGACACTGGCTAACCCAAGCTTTACACTCCATTGTTACATTTTTTAATTTCTGTATGACTTCTTCAGGTGATGTCTTCAAATAGCTAGCAAGAAATCTATTACAATTGATCTATATACATCAATGTTTAGGAAAATGCTTCTCCACAGAGAAGGATGTCTATACTTACCAAGGAATACAATATGGGTTTTTTTCCCTTTAAAACTGTTAATAACTCACATTCATTTACCTGCTAGGTCCTGCTGATTTGTTTTCTAAATATCTTTCCAATCTGTCACAATCTTTAGTTCAGACTTCTAGATAAGTTTCATATTATTGAAAATATCTCAAGTGTATTCTTCTGTTCTGCCTCTAGTCTTACATTCTATACAGTCATGTATATCACTGCCCAAATGACCTTTTTATAATACAGATCCGACTTCATCTCTCCTCTGATCCAGTGACTTCCTAACAATCAAGTCCAAGTTCTTTAGAATGGCACAAAAAGCTTTTTTGTTTTTTTCACCTCTTGGCACCATGGAGGGCTCTTTCCCTGGCTCTAAACTCTAACCACATCAGGCTTCTCATAGTTTCCAGCTTCCCCATGCCCTTTCTTTAAGCTTTCTTCACACCACTTTTCCTAGGCTGCCTGATCTCCTCCACCACACTTTCCAATCAACTCATTTTTCTCTCCATCCATTCCTTTATTCATCCATTTTTTATTGATATTCAGGGAACAAATATTTAATGAGGGCATTCCCAGTACCACAGGCACAAATTCTCCCCTGACCTACTTCCTTTCATCCCAATCATTCTAACTGTTGCCCCAGTGTACTTTGTACATACTTCTATTAGTGTTTATTATACTCTACAGTAATTATAATTTCTGTGTCTGTGTTTCATCCATTAGACTATAAACTCCTGAAAGGCCTAAGCAGTGCCTTAGTAATCTTCCTATTCCTAGCACCGTGCATTTTTACATAGTAGGCAATCAATAAGGATTGAATAAATACATGAGAAAATGAGTGAGTGAATAGACTAATGAATGGCTTCCATACTGACTGATGATCAGAAGGCATTATACTCCATCTAACGTTACCAAAATAACAAGTTATGTTACTGACATTAGCTGAACACCAGAAAGGAGGTAAAAAAATGTGACTGCTCCTCAGACTCTACTTTACTGAACTGTCTTGCACACATCTGTCTTCTCAGCTAGTGAAATATTGAAAAAAAAAAAAAATAGATTTGATGCTTTAGACTTCAAGTAACAGCTCCCCCTACCTATAGTGGGATAAGTAGGGACCTCAAAATCACCATGATGCTGCATCTCTGTGAGCCAAGTTGGCAAGATCTGAAAGAAAGGTGATCCAAAGATCAGGCAGCCTGCTAGACTTAACATGCCCAAGTGAGAGGTCAGGGGCAGGGCACTAGCTACGCTAACAAAGCAACCCTGTCCTCACCCAAGGACAAAGGCAGCTGTAATTTTACAGCAGAGAGTATTTGCAGTTCCCTCTTCCAACAAGTCTTTAAAAATGCTGATCTGAAAGACTGAAGCAACCCACTTGAGACTCATTTTCACATGGCAAAAGTACTGAAACCCAGACTGCAAAATCTCAGGAAGCAGCTGGGTTCCTAATTAAAACAAATCGTTAATAGATTTAGCAGTCCAAATTTATGCATTTCAATTAAAAATGCTATTGCAGTTGGTGTATCTGAGCAAGAGTATATGTGTGTGTGTGTGTGTGTGTGTGTGTGTGTGTGTGTGAATGCATGTGCATGTACAAACAAATACACCTGCACTCTGGGCTCGGGGTACTCCAGAGTTTAAGAGCCAGTCATAAAGCCTTTGTCAACACTAAGATACAGAGGTTAATTAAATCAATTCTTAACTGTCTTGGTAACTTCCTTGAGTCTCTATATATGTTTCAGAAATAGTTATGTATGCACAAATAGAACTTTCCTATCACAATTCTTTCAAGAAGACATTTTTAAACTGTTCTGTAAATGATAGGTACATTTTGAAAAGATATTATTTTCAGTTTAAATGAAGAAGACATTTTGAGGTGGACAGTTTTTTCTGAAGTTCATCCAGCTAGTCAGTGGAAAACATCTTAACCCTAGTGCTCATGCATAACTTAACCCTAGTTATTTATGCATATCAGCAGGATACTACGTTTCTGGGTGAACAAGCCAAATTTTGTCAATAAGATGGACATCTTTCTCTTGGCCATGGGTTATCAGAAAATGTACCAAGCAATGATTTATGGTGCCCATAAGCAGAGCAATTAACTCCCTCCTCACCTGGAAGATGAGTCAATTTGTCTTCGTTCCATTCAGCAATTGCTTCTCTTACTTACCTGGGTGCTCTTGGAGCACCAAGTGCTCAGGATAGAAGAGTCCTGGGAGCCAGCTTATGGGAAAACACGCTCCCACCCCAGTCCTGCTTTAGGAGAAATCACTTCACCACTTTTATGACAACAAAGGTGCTCTGAATTATATTTGCACCATTATAGCCTATTTTTCCTAAACTAAAATAAGTGTTTTTAGACAACAAGATGATAGAAAATTCATCAGACCACCTGGAGTATAGGAAAGACAGATAGTCTGGAATCAGGAAGAGGGCATATGAATTCTGAAGCTGCATATGTTTGTGGTATTGTGGACAGGTTATTTGTTCAAATTTTAAATTCTCTAAACTTATGTTTAAAAGTTTATAAATTCAAAATCTCATGAGTTGTTAGGAGATTTCAAGATAATTTTATAAAGCACCTGGTTAAATCACTGGCACCTTATATGACCCATGGTAGGAGCATGATAATAGGGTGCTAAAAAATGTCAATAACTGGATTTTGGAATAGTTTTTAATTTATATTTTTCCTTCTCTTTCCTCCTGCGTCCCATCCTCTGTTAACCCTCATCCTCTGATTGCCTTTCCATTCTTTTGTGCTTCAGATTCCACATTAATGCTGGTTAAAAAGGTAAATTTTATCCTACTCAAGGAGTCCATGAACTGGGCTTCCATGTGGGTGCAAACCTCCTGGAGTTGCATGCAAAACTGTGTGTGGGGACTTCCCTGGTGGTCCAGTGGCTAAAACTCCGTGCTTGCAATGCAATGGGCCGGGGTTTGATCCCTGGTCAGGGAACTAGATTCCACATGCTGCAACTAAGACTCCGCATGCCACAAGGAAGATCTCGCGTGCCACAACTAAGACCAGGCGCAGCCGAATAAATAAATAAATATTAAAAAAAAAACAAAAAACTATGTGTGACTATGTACACATATATGATGGGGGTCCAGAGCTTTCCTCTGCTTCTCAAAAGGCTCCATGGCCCAAAATAAAGGTTATGAACTGCTAATCTATGGGATTTGTATTTGACATCCCAGGAAAAATAGTATTTTTTTTCTTTTTTTAAAGCCTGGTTAAATGGTACTATGGTAAGATACTGACACTGTGTAAAAGGAAGCATAACGTGATTTGATTGTAGTACATAATGACTTATAGTTGATGATTGTAATCTCTAGAACAAAAACTAAAAAAGAGAGGAATAACTAAAAAGTCAACACACAAGATAAATGGAATATTAAAAAATATGTCACCCCCCTGCAGAAGGCAGGAAAAAAAAATCAAAGGACCGAGACCAAATGGGATAAAAGAAGACAAAGAAAGGTGGCTCATAAAATCATATCAATTATTACATAAAATGGATTAATTATTCCAATTAAAGGCAGAGATTATCAGATTGGATTTTTAAAAAAACAAGATCCATGCTGTTTACAAGAAACACACTTTAAATATAAAAACACAAGCAGGTTGAAAATAAAAGAGTGCAGGTAAAAGATATACCATTCAACCAACAAGCAAAAGAAAGCTAATACAGCTATATCAATATCAGACAAAGTAGAGTGTTACTAGAGATAAAGGGAAAACTGAGTGTTACTAGAGATAAAGGGAAATACTTCATAGTGGTGAAAGAATCAATTCCTCAAGAAAACCTAACAACCCTAAAGGCATACTTTGGTATGAAAATAAGAAAAGGCAATATATGAAGGTGTGTGTGTGTGTGTGTGTGTGTGTGTGTGTGTGTGTGTGTGTAGAAAGGGTGTCCATGTTTGAATTTTTTGTTTGTTTTTAATACAATGCCCTTTTTTGCTCCATGTCATTTCCTTCCCTACTTCTGGCTCCTCTGTCCCCATGCTTTGCCTTTTAAACTTGTGGAATTTGCTATCTTTTCTTACCTGAGGATAACCAGTTGTCAATCTGAAAGACAATAGCGGTTCAAAGAAAGTGGTCAGGTCAGACAGAACTTACCTGCTCCAATTCCACAGACCTATGCCCTGGGCTCTGTAGGTGGTTGGTTCCAAGATGGCACCAGTGGTCCCACTGCATTCCAGTGGTTAACTCACTCAGCTGCTCTGACCACAGGCTTGAGACTCCGTGTAGGAGGGCCAGTCTGTGTGCCCTACCTATACCCTGGGATCTCCTCATGTCAAGACAACAGTACAAGTAAAGCAAGACTGCAGCTAGATTAAAGCCATCACACCCCAGGAGAAACTAAAGTAAATCATTTTAGAATAGCCACATAATGAACCTTTCCAACCAGCTTTAATACACATGCTCACTTTTCTTTCAGAATCCCAAAATGCTGAGCCATTTCCCTGGAAATATTAATTAACAAAAGAAAAAACAGTAATAATAACAGATCTTTGGGGCAGGTGAATTAATTTGTCATACGGCCTTGAATTTTAATATTAATTTAAGTTTCCACTAAGGATATTATACAACATTTTTACAGGAATTTCTGCTTACAACATATTTCTGGGTTGTTAATGAATGAATCCCCATGCTGCTTCCAAAAAGACCACCAGGATTATGCATTCCTCTAAAAAGACAGGAAACTAAACCATAGAGACTTTGATTTGTCCAGGTTGGAATTTAGACTTCCTGGCTGCCTACCTTGTGCTCAGGATGGAGCTGTCAGCATTCACAAACTTCTGCTCAGAAATATTTGGAACTGTCTTACTGAGGACAGAATCTGGGTATTGCGATGAGTTCATTTAGGAATTTGTGCCGAGGTCTCCACCCGTCTCATTAAGTATCCTTCAATTCATGCACTGGGCAGCTATGGCACTCTCTTTTGTTTCCATAAGGAAAAAATGTGTGTGTGTGTGGGGGGGGTGTGTTATTAATATTTGAGGAAGGTGTATTGGGCAGAGACAAATATTCCAATACATAATACAGTTTTGCCTGTACCTCAGTAAAATGGAAGAGAACATGATCTAGTGGAACTGTGCCCTGGATTTAGGGCTAGGTTCAAATTCCTGATAAATTATTTAAAAGCTGCATGACCTCAGACAATCTATGGAACCTCTTTGAACATCCATTTATTCAGCAGTAAAATGAAGATTTAAAAAGATATCCCTATCTTGGTCAGGATGCTTAGTGGATTAGTGATAATAAATGTGAAGTTCCTAGTCCTTCACAGTTTGTGTGCTCTAAAAATAGAATCACTCAGCATTATTCACAGCTCAAATGATGGCGGAGTGTTGCTGAGCATAGAAGATGACTAACCCTCCTTGCAAAGCCAGGAGGCATAAGGTGTGTTTCACTCACTACTCCTGTGGAATGTCGGGATAGTCTTCTTGAAATAAACAAATTCAATGATTCCATGATATAGTGGTCCAGAGCAATTCGCTTGATACCCAGAGGTATGTATTGAACACATTAGGACAGTTTGCATATACAGGGACACAGATGGGGTGAGAGATGAAGAATGCACAACAAACTCCACAGGTTTGGGCTTCCCTGGTGGTGCAGCGGTTGAGAGTCCTCCTGCCGATGCAGGGGACATGGGTTCGTGCCCCGGTCCAAGAAGATCCCACATGCGCAGAGCGGCTAAGCCCCTGAGCCATGGCCACTGAGCCTGCGCGTCCGGAGCCTGTGCTCCGCAACGGGAGAGGCCACAACAGTGAGAGGCCCACGTACCGCAAAAACAAACAAACAAACAAAAAAACTCCACAGGTTTCATCAATTTATCACTTCTGAGAGCAAACCGTGGGGGGAGCGCCCTGAGCTTCTACGGCTGACTCTAGAGGCCACGTGGCCCTGACACATAACTTTTACTGAGTTGACTATATCTCACTTCCTGAAAGTGCCTGTCTCTCATGCTCACTTTCAAGGACTTGGCAAATCTCCTTTTGTAAATAGAACAATGCTTTATATTTCTCTATTACTCTGGAGTGACTCTATCAATAATGCAGGAAACGCATCTGTCCAGCACAATGAGATTATTTTTCTGATTTCGGTTGACAGTTATGGTAATAGTTTGGGAAACAATCTACTCCACCATCAATGACCGCAGATTACAGCTGTTTTTAAAAATCTCAGCCCCTTCTGGAAACTTGGAAGATGGACCACATGTTGAGAGGGAGATGGTAAGACATGCCATGAGCCTTTATGGTAGAAAAAGTCTTAACTCTTTCTGTACATGAAAACCTAAAGAAATATTAGGGAAAGCACAACACAGCATGTTATCTATGGATGCATTATAATGAGAGCAAGGTAAGAAATGATAATACTCTGAGATAGTGTTAGGATTGGCTAACATTGCCAGAGGGGCCATAAGGCAATAGGAAGAGCTTGAAATATTTCAGGGACCTGCTTTTTCTATTGATGAATTTCCCAAGTGACCTAGGAGTTATTGCAAATATTTACAGGGGAGAAAATGGAGAAAGAATATTATCATCTCTACCATATTGGCCTTGATGAATAGAGCCATTAGCTAGTCAATAATGACCAAAGCTAGGATTTCCAGGCTTGTTAAAACACACACACACACACACACACACACACACACACACACACACACAAATCATGGTTTAATTCTACTTACGCAGAGATGATGAAGAGAAGTTGATTTCTTTTTATTTGGACCTTCTAAGTCTCGAAAAAAGGTGCTGTTCCTAAAAGTTCACAACAGCTCTGAAATGGGCCATATTTTCTGTATGAATTTTTTCCCTTCGTGGTTTTTTCTTTACTTCTGTTTCATAAGAAGCAGAGTGCTGATCTTGCTAGTGACCTGTGACCCCGGCATTTGGCTAGCCATTATTACCAGGGACCAGAGGACAAAATACTAGCCTCACAAGTCTCCCAAGGTGCATGATTTCTTCCCCGCTGAGTTCCAAGGTGAAACTGTTAAGAAGAATAGTTGTAAAAAGGAGGCCATCGTCCTCATATCCAGGTGAGTTCATTTTTCTTGTGAACTTTTCACCTAAGCCCCAATTAGTATCCTATTAACCTCCTTAAATATGGAATTGCTAAGATCTTAGGATACTACAAAATGGACTATTAGCCAGCCCATTTCCTGGCTCCATCAGATGAAAATGCCAAAGTAGGTCATACAACAGAATTACCTTGATTAATTTCAGCTCTCTCCCATGGGGCATGATGTCACGCAGGTTTAAGGAGATTCAAATTTGATACATCATTTCAATGACTGATTAACCATGAATTTTTATTTAAACATTTACAATTCTAGGTTTATAAGGATTTTCCTTTTTAACATGACAAACACTTGAAACATGCTAAATTGATCAATTATACAACTGGTGACTTCCCTTGAATGTAATTTTTAACGTGCATGTTCTCCGAGGCCTAATATGAAAAAAGGTTTATTTTTCCCAGTAACTACTATGTTAAATCAGAAGCTTTCAGCATTATACCCCATTCCTATCCATAGATGCAGTCTGGTTTTTTAACACACTGTGAGGAGGCCACTTCCACTCCAGAGCCCACTCAGAATGGCATTTGTAAAAATAAATGGCTTTGCTAAGGCTAAAAGAAGCAACAAACTTCACAATCTTTATCATACATTCCTAAAGGCCTGCCTTAAGAAAGTACTTAAAAAGAAACATTGTATATTTTAACATCTCATACATTGGTGCAATTTCTTTACAATAGGCAGATTTAATTTGTTTTCACGTATAAAGCAGCTTTAGAGACACATTAGTAATTTCAAATATTGCAGCACAATATGTCGAAAACTCTGAATCTTATCAGAAGTAGACAACTTAGATAACACTTATTTCTCAAAATGTAAAATACAACTAGTTCTTTAAAAGACTACTTGTTTTCTGTTTAATCATTTTACTTAGAAGTAAGAAAACCTTTGGATGTGGCAGTTATGCTATAAAATCAGGGTGGTATCTCTCTTGTCTTTATAGTAACGTGGGCAACATGCTGCTTCTATAAACACTAGACCGGTATCAATACTCTCTAGCCCTTTTCAGACAAAAATGTAACTTGGATTCCTCATGTCAACAATTAAAGTTTCAAGTTATATCGCTTTTCAATATTCAGGCATTCCTTCCTGTAGTAACCTGTGACATATATTTGTTTTTGCAGTTTCTCAAGGAAGTGATGAAACATTCCATGGTCTATGAAGCATCTCTAAATTTCCAAAGGTCCACTTTTCTAACTCAGGGCTTTGTGGGCACCCACTTGCCCAGACTGGGCTGTGACACTGCCTGTAGCAAGTACCTGATGGGGGGATCCTGGCTATTTCTCGCCCTTTCCTTCCTGAGCAGCCCACTGATCACTAAGAAAGCAGTGCTAAACTGCTACCTTTTAGAAACTCTATCCGTAAATAAATAGCTTGTTACCATCAAAGAGACTGAAAGCTGCAGACAGATATTTATGCTATTGAGCCCAATGTAACATTCAGGAAGAACAGAGTTTCATAATCCCATTTTCCTGCTCTGAGATTCAACTTCTGTTTGAGATCCCCAACTGAGGAATTCAGCTTTATGGGATCCCGGTGTCAAAGTGGGCTTATTTATCACCAGAAAAATTCTGCCATTATATTCTAACATCGGATCCCCCCAATCCTGGCTCTATCTATCGGTTGACTTAGAAAACTAAATAGAAGTCCAGGATATTATGCTGTGATGAGAGAAACTTTGTGGTTCAGTGATAGAATTAGGAAAATATATACTTTAAGACTTTTATCTTTTCTCTTTCTGTATAGGCATTTATACAAGTCCCTTTAACTCATTTACGTGTATTCTCAACATTTTCATCTATTCATGCATTTCCAAGCAGTATCTCTAAGACGGGTGTGGAACCCTTGTGTTCCTTAATACTGCTTACCTAAAAGTTCATTAGTTTACTAGTTACCTGAAATCCACCAACCCATGTGACTCTCAACCCGTAGAATCTTTATATAATACTAATAAAATAAGGCACCCCTTCTGTGAATCAATTTATTCTGTTGGAAGATTAGTATACACTCACTGGTATTTGATAGACGATACCTTAAAGGAATATTACCTTAATAACCATACAAATTTGAGACATCTACAACATGAATGACACCCGCTTAGTTGTGGCTGTTGAATAACAGCGCAGTTTGTGTGCCTAGTTCCGTCCCCGGCTCCCTGCATCCAGTCCAGGACAAAAGAACTCTTGAGTGGATAGTTTAACTTTTTTGTTTATGTTTATACCCACTTATGTATGTCTTTAGCCCGACCCCTGTCTTAGTTCAGTCTTTCATGAAGTCTCTCCTGGATTATCATAACAGGTAATTCATTGGCATTCCTGTCCTCCAACTACTCCCCCATTCCCATCTTCTACCACCCTGCTGCCCTAAGGAAGTGCCTAAAATGCCCATCTGCCCATGTCAGCATGACCCCACCTCCTGTGCATGGCTCACAAAGCCATTTATGTGCCTAAACATCAGCTCCCTTTATCCCTTCCCCTGCTGTACCAAATTCCATATGGTTTCCAGGGAGCATCTCTCCCTCCACCCCATTCATCCTGTTCTCTCTGCCTGGATAATGATCCTTCAGAAATCCACTTAAGCATCATATCTTCACAGAAAAGTTTACCCTAGGAGTTTAGATGTCTCTTTCCCCTTTATCCTCTCAATGCCTTACTCTGTACAAAATCTAACATGACACTACACTCAATTACAATTTTTGGATATTTGAGTGACTTTCATTTCCTACCAGTCAATGAACCCAAATGGAGTGTCTACAATGCCTTCCTTGATATAGTGGAGTAATTGCTACCTAATAGATGTGAAATGAATGGTTGCCGAATCAACAGTTCTGAGCAAAGAATGTCCCATATTCCCTATTGACCAGTCCCAGAGGTGGGCAGGGGTGACTGTGTGCATGCCCCACACCGCACACTGTCAACTAACTCTCTCTCTCACCATCACCATTTCTTACTTGTTTTCAGTGAATATGACACCACTGAAAAACTTTCATTCTTCTGGGCCTAGTAGGAAATCTTAGATTTTTACTCAGTTGCCTCTCCATGCTTGTCCATGCATATTTTCCTGGTTTACACTAAGCCCCTCCCTTGCAGAGAATCAGAACTCACTTCTCATAGGTTAGGGCTGCCTCACCTTATTGGAACAACATTAAGAAAGATGAATTTTCCAAAATGAGGCTAACCAGTGAACTGTGATGCCTGAGTAATCCCATTACTTTCGGAGGTGCCGAGTCTGTTATAATCACTCAAGTGTAGCAATGCTGTAACTTTAAAAGGGAAAGGATATGGTATTCGCTGGTGACAGGTTGTTTTCTTCAACACAGAACTCCCAATCTTGGGAAGCTTGTGATTCAACAAGACAAAGCCTTTAAGGAGCTCATTAAGATCATTCCAACAATCTCAAATTGTTTAATAAAATGGGTCAAAGAAGTTGATACCAGTTGCCTCCTGCCTGGAATAAGGTTTAAACAAGTATGGGTCTCTGCTTCTAGGCAAATAAATTCCCCAATTTTGATTCTTTCTATGTTAGCTCTGATCTAATGATGTTCATTCTTTTAAGAGTTAGGATTCTTAGGAAAGTGTGAAGGAGAAATTCTGCAAAAGTGAGAAAGACTAACCCACTGAAAGAACCTTTCAGAGAAGAGGTGTGAGAACCCTTAAATGGCATATATGCCTCACTCAAATCCATTTTTTTAATCTTTATTTTACTATTTAAAAAAATCATCCTTAGGGCTTCCCTGGTGGCGCAATGGTTGAGAGTCCGCCTGCCGATGCAAGGGATGCAGGTTCGTGCCCTGGTCTGGGAGTATCCCACATGCCGCGGAGCGGCTGGGCCCGTGAGCCATGGCCACTGAGCCTGCGCGTCCGGAGCCTGTGCTCCGCGACGGGAGAAGCCACAACTGTGAGAGGCCCGCGTACCGGACAAAAAAAAAAAAAATCATCCTTAGATGTGGGCTAAATATATATACAGATTAACACCAATTTTGTTGCAACATTTGTGTTCTAAAGAAGTTGTTCTCAAAGCAAATTTTTGGTCTACTAGTGGGCTATAAAAGCCCTCTGGAAGACCCAAGAATGTATTCCAAAATTTTGGATTTATTCTGCACAGTTAACATACAAATGACATGAAATTCCACTGGATGTTGGTAGCTATTAAATGAGTTATGAAGAGTTACTAACATGTGATATCGATAAAAAACTAAAATTAACATGCTATGGGAGTTTACTCTAGACCTTAATCCAGTATGGTGCCAGGAAGTCTGGCTGCTACAACAAGTTTAGCAATGCTGTGGAGCTCCTACGTTTAGGAACACAAGCAGATGGTTGGGATTCCCAGAGTTTCCAGGAAGTAAGCTTTGCTATCAGTGCATTTTTATTACTGTCTTATTGAGTTGTCCTTGGTTTTTAATTGCTACTAGGTTTGTATTAATATTTTACTTTTGTTGATTGTTAGGTTCTTGTGTAATTGCTTTGCTTTGCTATTCTGATTGCTATTACTAGGCTCTGTTGCTAACTCTGTTTGCCGAGTGTCTTGGGAACCTCTCACTGGCCAGATACAAAGCATAGGCCCACAGGTATGGCATGGAGGCACAAGCTAACAGTTATTCACACTCAATTAGTGCCTGGAAAATTTCTAAGCACTTTGAATATTTGATTGTCAACACAACCTAAAATCTAGGCAATCTTAGTTTTTGTTCCTCAGCCCCTTCTAATATGTTTAGAGCAATCCTCTATTTAAAAACATTCTACCACTTGAAATGATTTCCTTTTTTTCTCTCAGCATTTATTTTGAAAATGTAAGTGAACGAAGTAGCACAGTAAATACATGTGATACTCACTTAGATTAAACAATTGTGAATGTTTTGCCACATTTCATTTTTTTATGAATCGTTTAAAGGTAAGTTTCAAAGTGACACTTCACTATTAAATACTTTGGTATGCATCTCCTAGGAATAAGGACATACAGAGCCATAATGCTGTCATGACATCTGAGAATACTAAAAATAATTCCATTATATTATCTGATATTTAATATGTAGTACATACTGGAATTCCCCAATTACCTCCAAAATGTCTCTTAGAGTTGTTTTTTGACCCAGGATCCCCTCCAGAGTCACAAATTACATGAGATCTGTGTCATTTCAGTCTCGTTAAACCAGGAGAATTCTATCCTACTTTTAATTTTTTTTAACGATATTAACTTTTTATAGACTCCAGGCCAGTTGATTGTAGATTATGCTTCATTTTTAGATCTAATTACTTTCTCAGGGTATTGTTTAACTTTTTCTCTTATCCCTGTATTTCTTTTAAACTAAAAATTAGATATAGGGGGTTGATTAGATTTACCTTAAACATTTTTGGCAAGATTACTCTATGGGTTTATCGGATGAATGGATAAAGAAGATGTGGCACATATATACAATGGAATATTACTCAGCCTTAAAAAGGAACGAAATTGAGCTATTTGTAATGAGATGGATAGAACTAGAGTCTGTCATACAGAGTGAAGTAAGTCAGAAAGAAAAAGACAAATACCGTATGCTAACACATATATATGGAATTTAAGAAAAAAAAAAGTCATGAAGAACCTAGGAGTAAGACAGGAATAAAGATGCAGACCTACTGGAGAACGGACTTGAGGATATGGGGAGGGGGAAGGGTGAGCTTTGACAGGGCAAGAGAGAGTCATGGACTTAGACACACTAACAAACGTAGTAAGGTAGATAGCTAGTGGGAAGCAGCCGCATGGCACAGGGATATTAGCTCGGTGCTTTGTGACAGCCTGGAGGGGTGGGATAGGGAGAGTGGGAGGCAGGGAGACGCAAGAGGGAAGACATATGGGAACATATGTATATATATATAACTGATTCACTTTGTTATAAAGCAGAAACTAACACACCATTGTAAAGCAATTATACCCCAATAAAGATGTTAAAAAAAAAAAGATTACTCTATGGATGATGTGTATTTCATTATGTATCACAACAGGAACCACATAATATTAAGTGGTCCATTTATTGGTGAGGTTGTTTGATTTGTTAATTTTGTTCCTCTGATTACTGCTGGATCTATCCGTTTTAACAGTACATTTTCCTTTTGTAATTAATGAGTACTCTCTAGGGTGATTGCATTTGTTTTCTATTGTAGCTGTAACAATTTATCATAAATATAGCACCATTAAAAAATATAGATCATTATCTTCAGTTCTGTAAGTTAGAAGTTCAATTTAACTGGGACTCAATGGGCTAAAACTCAATGTGTTGGTGGAATTTCCTTTATTGGACGATCCAGGGGAGAATCTATTTCCTTGCATTTTCCAGCCTCTAGAGGCTACCTGCATTCTTTGGCTCATGGCCCTTCCCCCTGCTCCCCAATCTTCATAGCCAGCAACAGCTGGTTAAGTTCTTTTCAAACTGCATCTTTCTTACCCACTCCCTGCCTCCTTCTTTCATGCTTAAGAATCCTTATGATTAAACTGGACCTATTCAGATAATCCAGGGTAACCCCCATAGTTTAAAGTCAGATGATCAGCAACTTTAATTCTATCTGCAGTGTTAATTCCTTTTTGCCATATAACTTAACATTTCACAAGTTCCAGGAATTAGGACATGGGTATCTTTTGAGAGACCATTATTCTGCCTATTACAATGACATTTGAGCACTGTGCAAATAACCAGCTCCCCAACAGCCTTTCCACTTCATAGTTTTAATCTTCCTTAACAAATCCTTCATCCTATCAGTGGAGTATCATTGTTTCTCAGCTAAGGCTGGAGAGGGGGATAGATAGATAGATAGATAAAAATAAAAACATAGTCAAATATAAACTGTGAGTTCATATTGGTATTTCTGATACAAATTTAACATTACAAACTTTTACTTTTTAAAAAAAATTTCTAACAATTTCCTTGCAATGAAATTCTTGGTTCCAAATCCTACAGTTTAGAAAAAAGGAGATTTGAAATTACAATAACTATTACTACAAACAATAATCCTCTGTGTAAATTTTAGATTTGCTTACAGTTTTTTCTGTTCTCAGAATACATCCCACAAAAAATTTATAGTCAGAGTAATGTTCAAAATTTACTTGAAATAATTATTTCCTCAGTGTTATGTTGTCCACTTTATTTAAAAATTAGGTTTATTTCTATTAGTTTTATTCTATTTTAAGGTGAATATTTTTCCTTTTGACAATGTCATTCTTTGAATATGTGAAATATTTACATCATTCAGAAGTCAAACCTGTAGAAAATATGTTCTCAATCAAGTTTCTCCCTCATCTCTATTTTCTCCACCCTACTGCCCACACACCCCATACTGAGACCTTTCTAATTAGTTTCTGATTATCCTCCCAATGTTTCTTTTTGGAAGAAATAAGTACACACCTATATCTCTTGTTATTTCTTGTGTTAAAAGAATACTTTGGGGCTTCCCTGGTGGCTCAGTGGTTGAGAGTCTGCCTGCCGATGCAGGTGACATGGTTTGTGCCACCGGTCCGGGAAGATCCCACATGCCGTGGAGTGGCTGGGCCTGAGAGCCGTGGCGACTGAGCCTGCACGTCTGGAGCCTGTGCTCTGCAACGGGAGAGGCCACAACAGTGAGAGACCCACGCACCACAAAAAAAAAAAAAAGAATACCTTGATTTTTTTCACCCAAAATATATTTTGAAATCATAGAATGGATTCTTTGTTCTTGACTAGACACAGGAGATATAAACCTTATGAGGTATTTATTACTACTTATAAGCATTTTGTAGATGAGGAAACTGAGGTACATAGGAAAATGAGCAATTTGATGAAAGTCACTCAGTTTGTAGGCAGCTGAGATTGGATGTGGACCTAAGCATTCTGCTTTCTCAATTTGTCCTTTGAACTCCACTCTACAAGCATCCTGGCATGTGTACATATCTTTTATCCTCGTCTGAAGTAATGCCAGTGATGCTACCAAGATTTCTTCCTTTTTTCTGTTTTCCTTTTCTTTTCTTCTTTCTTCTTTCTTTCCTTCTTTCATTCTTTTTTGTGTTGTTCTAGTATTGAATTTTAAGAAGAACCGACCTATAATGCCTAATTATTATTAGACGTTCAGGAATGTATTTCAATTATTTTATTTCATTAGCACATGTATTAGAGTGATAATTATTGATTGTCAGAGTTAGAAGGGACCTTTGAAATTATCTAGTCTAACACTTCCATTTCACAGGTTAAGAGTGTTGAACAGAGGTGAAAATACTGACCCGATGTCAAATAGTTATTGGCAGAGTGACAACTAGAGCTCTGGTCTCCTAAGCACCAACCTAGTTATTTTTCACCATAATACAAGTTTGCATTAGTAAAATATGGGCAGGCACAGGTAGCTAAAATTCACAGTAACTCAGAACTCAAGAAAAATAGTACCATTGCTTTCTGTTTAAAGCCTTTGAATAATGAATCCAATAATCCAACATATTATCAAAATCTTCCTCCCATTCTTAGTTCAGTGTAAACATTTGACAGCTTTCCGTTGAGTGCAGTGAAATCTCCTGATGGAATATCTGCTTATCACGTGTGAAGAACTTAAGAATATTGAGTTGTTAGAAAGCATATCAACAACCCAAAGGAAGGCTTAGCAGCTACATTTCAAAACTAAAGTCAAGCAAGGGATACATTCCCAAGAGCATGTGTCTGAAGTGCTATCCTGAAATGATTTGTAAAGAAACATACTTCTGCACTACTGTGGTATGTGCACCTTATGTTGTCTGAGGGTGCATTAGTAGGTCTCTCTCCTAACTACCTAAGGGGAAGTTTCCGACCACTCAGCCTCTCTCACCAATGTCCCAAGAGCAAGTGTTAACAGTGCAGTAACAGCGTGTGGCCCTCTGATAGGGTGTTTAGCATCTCCAAAATGAGACTGAAGCAGTTACTGGGAGAGTAGAATCAAGAATTTGACAGCTCTTGTGAAATTGCTCTTTATTCTTACCACTGTGAGCTGAAAATAAATATCGGGTTAAGCATTACTGTGAGATAAAACTGCTGGCTCAGTTCTGGATTATTCACCCAGCAGGTGATTCTCCTTTGGAAGACTTTCCTGCCTTGGTGGAAAACTCTGGGTTCTGATGGGTCTGTCTTTATTTGTGTTCTTCCTATAATCAGTGGTCTCCATTTTCCCTCAATTTTTCATCTAACAAACACAAAACAAAAACAATGAGGTAGGTAGGTTCACAGTGGTTGCTGTTTGAATGTGCTGTTGGTTTATTTTGATGGAAGTGTCTGTTGATGCACTTTTTAAATGTTTAAAATAGCATGACAATATTCTTGGGGTAGGACCATATGCTTGTTATAAAAGGTTTTAGATTAAGAAGATATTCTGATGAACCACACAACAATCTCAAAGATGGTAATATTGAGTGTGTTTTTTGCCTCTGTTCCTTCCTTTTTTCCCTTCTGGACCTTTCCCTGACCTTTAACAATCAAAGTGGGTCCCTAGTGGCTGGTGTTTCAAATCAGGGGCCTCTGAGGTTGTACTTGATTTTTTTTTGATGCTCATGTAGATGGATCCTTAGAATATGACAGGATCAATGAGGCTGAGAGACAGCTCTTTAGATCCATGGTGAAATTGTCTAAGAAATAGAAGCCAGGGATATATCTATATGTATAGCTGATTCACTTTGCTATACAGCAGAAACTAATGCACCATTGTAAAGCAATTATACTCCATTAAAGATGTTAAAAAAAAAAAAGAAAAGAAATAGAAGCCAAGGAAAGCTGAGACTAGCCTTAATTCCTTGATTGATTGATCAAATGATTCATTGGTTGATTGACTGATTTTTAATGATTCATTTCTTTATAAGGAATAAATAAGAATGCCCATGACATTTTGGGTTTGGGAAACGTCACAAGCCCAAGTTCTGAAGACATTAAGAGTCAAAAAGGAGATGAATCTCACTCTCAGTAATAGAACAGGAGCATGGCCAATCAATGCAGAGAATGTAATATTAAAAAATAAAACAAGAGTTACTTTCTGTATAATAGCAAAGTTGTTACCATCATACACCTTTAGAATTCTAAAAGCTTCAAAGGTGAATCAACTGAGTTCATAGAGAAGATACTACATCCTTAGGGTTCTAAAGAGAATTTTAAATGTTTACCAAATTTAGAACGTTAAAACATTTAGATTTGGATAAAAACCAAAGTCAACTAAATTATGGTTTAGGTTTCTGAATAAAATGCAACTTACTACTTCTTTAACACATATTTCTCATGCATTCTCTAATATATATATATATATATATATATGCATGTATTTCTTGTAAGAAGAAAAGCAATAACATATAAAACATTTCTATTCTCCTACTTTATTCATTAATATATTATTTATTTAATAAATGCTTATATAGCTTTTTACTTTGTGCCAGGCACTGCTCTAAGTGTTTTATAAAAATGGACTCACATAATCCTCATAAATTGATGAGTTAGATACCATTATTATCCCTATTTTAGACATGAGGAAAGTTGAGTCATGAGAAGGTTATACAACCTGCTCAAGTTAAGAGAGCTTGTAATATTTTTTTCCAAGAGTTTTGTCAAAATTTGATACAGAGGAAAATTTCTCAATGTCTTCTCTTTATCTAATTGTATTTACCAACATTAATTCGATCAACTTGCTCCCTCTAGACCTAGGGAAGAAAATAACCTTTCTTAACAGGCTACCTTCATCCAGCTAGATGGAAAGTGTTTCTGCGCAATGTGTAGAATTGATTCTTCATTGTAAATATTCTCATGAGTTTCTCAGTTTTTCTAATAAACAAACAAGCAAACAAATAAGACAGGACACGCAAAGTGGACAATATCTGAAAAAAAAAACTTTTGTGGCAGGAAGAGGAAGGTGAAACAGAGGACTTCATTGTAAGCAATTATTTAAGGGAGTCCAAGTTCAAAGAACTTCCCATTCTCCTCATTCCCCTCTCTTTATGACTCATAAATTTTCGGGAATCATTGGACACAATAACCCATTGGCTTTTTATCCTGGAGGCCTCAAGTCTCTATCATCAAGTTAACCGAACCATGGTGAGTGCTGGACTCTTGGTCTCAGATTTGACACACACACACTCACACATACACACTCCAGCACACCTTTAAATTAGCATTAAGTCAACTTGGTTATTTCTACATTTTGTGTAGAAATGGCCCTCAGGCCATTCTGTATGGAAGAGTTATTGAAGAACTAGAATTTTCATTCCATAATAATAATAATGATCAGAATGGCCATCAGAATGGCAATACAACTGCCAATTTATCAAATGCTTACTATGTTTCAGGCACTGTGCATGGCAGTTACATGGATGACATCGTTTAATTACTATTGTAATTGTGTATTATTATGATTGCATTTAACTAATGAGGACATTGAAGCTCAAAGAATTAAATGAACTTTCCCAAATACTACTAAGTGGTAGAGTTGTGTTCAGTTCTCTTGGGTACCAGGCTCTTATGTGCTTTATCAAGGTCTTCAGACATCAGCAAACTTGATATAGTGTGTAGCTCAAAGGGAGTGGAAGTGTGTTATCTGACCACCTCACTTTAAGAGTCACTGGATCATCATTTGCTTGTGCTCTTTTGGATATGTAATAAGGAAGAACAAATCTGACTCCATATTAGATCTGTTCCTTTTCCTGTCCTTAGTTATGCTGGCTCTGAGTCTTTTGTAAAAGAATGTTGCCTATAGCCTGAAATATACAGGATAGCCTATACTCAGGGCTCTGACCTTTAAGAGTCCATTCATACAGAGATTAAAAAGTTGCAGAACAGAGAATAATATTTGTCTTGTTGGAAGTTTACAGGAATGTCGTGACCTGACCTACGTGGACAGCTGCAGAAATAACCACAGAGAAGTTTACAGCAACTAACCACACCACTCCCTCACCTTGCCTTTAAAAGTGCTTTGCTGAAACTCTTCGAGGAGTTCAGGGCTTTTAGGGCACAAGCCACCCGTCTCCTTGCATGGCCTTTCTCTGCTCCAAACTCCAACGTTTCAGTGTATCTGGCCTCACCGTGCATTGGACACATGAACTTGCATTTGGTAACTGATATTCTCTGATTTTTACCTTCATCTATAAAAATTATTACTCACCAAAATCTACAAATCCAAGGGAAAGGAACTACATTCCCATATTCCCTGATTTCTGCCAGATTAATTGTGTATATTTTCCTCATTCTAGTCAGGAGCCACATTTTAAACACTGTGGTAAAACCAGTTGAACTTTGAGTTAGGGAGAAAGTGTACAGTCTTTTCTCTCTGATATAGTTTGTGCTTTACACCCTGATTTGCCCAAGTCAGTTGTTGTTATGAACCAATAGTAGGATAATGCAAAGAAAAGATGTGGTTATTATACAATAACAACTCCCCTGGGGATTAGAGACACTTGGCGATCTGTTGTTCCTTCTGCTCTCCCAGGGGGGATGATTATGTGTCTCTGATGGTGTTGGAAGCATACTGAGAAAACTCACACATCCCTTCCAAACTGGAAACACATGCTAATAGAGGAGGTTAATCTACGTGGCTTTCTAGCTAATCACCCTGGCATCTGCCCGCTTGCATGGTGCCTGGCACTTTCCGTGGAGTAGGTGAAACTATGAAAATACACCGGCTCACTCAGAGGTAGAGAAATCTGCAAATCATTGACTGTAGAACCACCACCCAGAGCTCTTAAAAGGATCAAAATGTGTCCTTTGTTTTATTTATTTGGAGCTGATTTCAAGAGGCAACAGGAAAACAACATGCAATGGTATCCAGTACACTTGGCAAGTTTTATTGACAGTTGAAACTAATGAAACACTCTGATATCCTGTTAATCACACCAACACCAGAATCAGTAATATTTACCAAGCACGAATCTTACCTGGAACTTGGATTCTGTCTCCAGAATCACAGCTATTCATAAAGCTAGACATTAACAATCTTCCCCTTCTAGGATAACCTCTTCCTCTGATGCCCGGACCACCTGCCTTGAGCTTAAGAAGAAATGTGCTGGGGCTTCTAGAGTAATAAAGCCAAAATAAATAGATCTGGACTTTATCATTTTCTCTGGCTCAGGCTTTGGAAAAATGTCACCTTACTACTTACCTGAGTACAGTGCTTTCATCAGGACACAGACCCTGTCACTGATGTTTATAAGCCACAAAGAGAGGAGAGACTGAATGTCAGTACCTTCCTCCAATACAACATGCAAGTAAAGATGACTTTCATTTGGGATCAAACCCTAAGAATATCCAAAACTGCTCAAAGCCATCACTAACTGTTCCTATTTTTCATCTGGAGATCTTGGCAGGTCCGTGACATTATAGCAAAAGTCTTCCCACTAGGACCTTCCCAATTTCAGCTTTAATTCCATCAGTAAACAATTTTGACTGTGTTGGGAAAATTCCATTAATCATTCATGTTCTGTGAAGATGGTACACAAAGGAGCTGTCAGCACCAGGCAGCAACTTTCCATTTGTTTGGTAATTAAGAACTCCAGGCCATCAAATGGTACTGAGATACAAATTCATTGCCCAGTTGGAGCCACCTGAATAAGCTGAAAAGAATTCACTTGCACTTAAAGCTCTAACGTCTGATGATTTGATGGATCTTTCCCTTTCCTGTTAGGTGAACAGCAAGCATATTGCTTCAAGAACTGATACGCTTTGAAAAAACCTTGTGCTTCTTTCAAGACGATACTAACTCTTTAGGACACTTACTTTTTAAACCTGTCTCTGAAATATGTTTTGGTTATACAGATAGATAAACGCACGTTTTCTCTGAAACAAACTTTTACATCGCCAAAATATAATGAATTGCACTTTGTTTAAAATTTGAATGGGATTTTATTTTCTTCTACAAAACTCTATCATTTAGCAGAAAAGAGATCCAGAAAAAAATAGCATTGAGAATCTTCTATGTAATATTTCTTTTTCTTTTTAACCTGAGTTGTGCATTACTGCATCTATTCTGAAATACTAGGGAAAATCTGATACTTAAAATTTACCAAGAATTCGGCCTGGGTATTAGGAAATGCTGTGAAACTGATCCTCTGATAGACTGGATATTGCTAGTGAGTACCTACAGGTTGGTGTCTTACATCAACAGAAAAGTTTAACCACAAGGTTGCACTTAGGAATCCAGATAGCACTAAAATGGTCCAGCAAAATTCACCTTGTTGGGCTTCCCTGGTGGCGCAATGGTTGAGAGTCCGCCTGCTGATGCAGGGGACACGGGTTCGTGCCTCGGTCCGGGAAGATCCCACATGCCGCGGAGCGGCTGGGCCCAGGAACCATGATCGCTGAGCCCGCGCGTCCTGAGCCTGTGCTCCGCAACGGGAGAGGCCATAACAGTGAGAGGCCCGTGTACCACAAATAATATAAAATAAAATAAATAAAAATAAAAGTCACCTTGTTATCTTCCTCTTCCTTCTTCTTATCATCCAAATGTCCACTTGAAATGTCTAACTGTGCTTCACAAGAAACTGATGGGAGAGTATCCAGCCAGATGCAACCCACATATTTATGGCAATAAAAAGAGACATTCTCACCACCCCTTTCTGAGCTCTTCCCTACTGGATAATTGTTCTTCAAATGATGCATCTTAACCTGCTTCCTCTGAGAAAAAATTGCTGTCATCGAACCCTAATAATTCTTTTAAACAAATTCGTTTCAACTTCAAGCTTCCATGTACTGAGAGTTCCAGAGTGTCTGCCAGCTTCTCTTTAAGTAAAATGTTTTCACCTACAGATGAAGATGTATTATAAAATATAAACGCTATCTGAGGTTTGATAAGGGCATTGATCTTTAAACTGTAAAAGTATAAGGAAATTATAGTTCCTTAATATTCATTTCTTTCTTATGGTTATGTTGTAGTCTGCTTTGCACTTAATACTTTTTTTTTTTACATCTTTATTGGAGTATAATTGCTTTACAATGGTGTGTTAGTTTCTACTTTATAACAAAGTGAGTCAGTTATACATATACATATATTCCCATAACTCTTCCCTCTTGTGTCTCCCTCCCTCCCCCCCTCCCTATCCCACCCCTCCAGGTGGTCACAAAGCACAGAGCTGACCTCCCTGTGCTATGCAGCTGCTTCCCACTAGCTATGTACCTTACGTTTGGTAGTGTATATATGTCCATGCCTCTCTTTCACTTTGTCACAGCTTACCCTTCCCAAGCCCCATATCCTCAAGTCCATTCTCTAGCAGGTCTGTGTCTTTATTCCTGTCTTACCCCTAGGTTCTTCATGACATTTTTTTTCTTAATTTCCATATATATGTGTTAGCATACAGTATTTGTCTTTCTCTTTCTGACTTACTTCACTCTGTATGACAGATGCTAGGTCTATCAACCTCATTTCAAATAGCTCAATTTCGTTTCTCTTTATGGCTAATATTCCATTGTATGCATGTGCCACATCTCCTTTATCCATTCATCCGATGATGGACGCTTAGGTTGTTTCCATCTCCGGGCTATTGTAAATAGAGCTGCAATGAACATTTTGGTACATGACTCTTTTTGAATTATGGTTTTCTCAGGGTATATGCCCAGTAGTGGGATTGCTGGGTCATATGGTAGTTCTATTTGTAGCTTTTTAAGGAACCTCCATACTGTTCTCCATAGTGGCTGTACCAATTCACATTCCTACCAGCACTGCAAGAGGGTTCCCTTTTCTCCACACCCTCTCCAGCATTAATTTTTTCTAGATTTTTTGATGATGGCCATTCTGACTGGTGTGAGATGATATCTCATTGTAGTTTTGATTTGCATTTCTCTAATGATTAATGATGTTGAGCATTCTTCCATGTGTTTGTTGGCAGTCTGTATATCTTCTTTGGAGAAAAGTCTATTTAGGTCTTCTGCCTATTTTTGGATTGGGTTGTTTAATTTTTGTTGTTGAGCTGCATGAGCTGCTTGTAAATTTTGGAGATTAATCCTTTGTCAGTTGCTTCATTTGCAAATATTTTCTCCCATTCTCAGGGTTGTCTTTTGGTCTTGTTTATGGTTTCCTTTGCTGTGCAAAAGCTTTGACGTTTCATTAGGTCCCATTTGTTTATTTTTGTTTTTATTCCCATTTCTCTAGGAGGTGGGTCAAAAAGGATCTTGCTGTGATTTATGCCATAGAGTGTTCTGCCTGTTTTCCTCTAAGTGTTTGATAGTTTCTAGCCTTACATTTAGGTCTTTAATCCATTTTGAGCTTATTTTTGTGTATGGTGTTAGGGAGTGATCTGATCTCATACTTTTACATGTACTGTCCAGTTTTCCCAGCACCACTTATTGAAGAGGCTGTCCTTTCTCCACTGTACATTCCTGCCTCCTTTATCAAAGATAAAGTGACCATATGTGCGTGGGTTTATCTCTGGGCTTTCTATCCTGTTCCATTGATCTATCTTTCTGTTTTTGTGCCAGTACCATACTGTCTTTATTACTGTAGCTTTGTAGTATAGTCTGAAGTCAGGGAGACTGATTCCTCCAGCTCCATTTTTCGTTCTCAAGATTGCTTTGGCTATTCGGGGTCTTTTGTGTTTCCATACAAATTTGCACTTAATACTTTTCCTCAGCTACTTCTTCCCAGCATTTTACTAACTTTTTGAACCTTGACAATAAGAAAACGTCCTGATAGAATCGTTAGAAAGAACTTTTTCTCAGTGGCCTCTTCTCTAGTTAGAGACATTTGTTATATGTGATCTTAATCGATTATGCCAAAAGCAAATTTAATGCAAAACACAAAAGGAGAAAATAATACTGCCCTATGTTCTGGTCTCCCTTTCCACACAAAAGGTGTTTATATTAAGCATGATATTCCATTATACACTTTAAATATTATAAAGCATTTTTCCATTTTCTTAAATACACAGGCTACACTGGCTATGTGTGTTTAAATTTCCATGTTGCCTTTAGAGATACAAAAAAAAAGGTCACACAAATAACACATAGTTGTGTTTATGTGTCTCCAATACCTCATTTGTGATTTAATTTAGAGTAAAATAAAGCAGTTCCATGATATTTTAACTCCATGGGAAGTTATCATGTGTCAACTTACACAAATTGATGGTTTGTGCATATACATCTTGGGAACCATAGGAGATGGTGAGAAATCAGTAATGCTATTAAGTTAAAACATCATGACTCAATTTTCCCCCTCACTTTCTACAGAGATCTTGGTAAATGGAAAAATGATGGGGGCTTGGAGGAGAACAAGGAGGGAAAAAAAATGACAAGCCTCCATTGATACCCATCCTCAAGCCTCCTGCATTTCAAGGAACAGAATTCTTTGTGTTTTATTCTATTTCAGCCTCTTGTACAATGGCTACCAAAATGTCAGATTCTCACATTTCACTCTGAGATCACAATTTCCTACCGTTTCAGCTCTTCCTCACTTCATCCTCTACAATCCATACGCTTTCCAACGTCACTGAAACTCCTAGTGCCTCATTCCTGCACTCCTATCAGAATATTTCTGGCATCTCTTCCTTCTTCTCTCAACCTAGAACTCTGGATAACTTCACGCTGGGCACCATCAAGCCCACATTATCTAGTGCCTCACACCCTCCACCTGATACATCTGCTGGGGCTGGCTTCCTGGGTAGGGGGACCAGTTCAGTCCCACAGGGCCACACACTCAGAAGGTGGTCCCCAACTTGAGGTTTATTTTCCTCCATTCACCATCTTGAAATTATTAATAATTTTACCTTTGCATTTGTGTCTTGAAACTTGTCCAATGGGGCAATGAAGCATGTTTCAGGAGCTTGGAGACTGTTCCTGCATGGACCCTCCTCTCCTCCCTGGGATAAACTCATATCAGTCTGTTCCCCAATTCCTACCCAACAAGCACCGTCACCTTTTACGCCTGATAAGAGATGAAGAAGGTCGTGGTTCAGCACATGCTCCCTGTACCGCAAGTATGGGGTGGGGCTCTGTGGGCTTGTTTCCATACTCACCCACAGGTGTCCTGGAGGAGCCAGAGGGAGTATGATGACATTAAGTAGCCAATAAAAATTACCATGACAGGAGAAGAGAGAGAAGAAAGGAAAAGACTGTTTCCTGCTTTATGAACAAGGGGCTTCATATCTTCATTTTGCACTAAGTCCTGCAAATTAGATAGCCAGCGTTGGTTCTAGCAGAAGGCCAGCACTTGGTTTGATCTTACAGTCTTTACACCAAGCCTCCCTGGCTGCAGATGTCTGCATCACACATAACAGTCTCCAACTTCAGCTGGGCCTCATCATCTCTTGTTAGTTCTCTTTCACATTGCCCTTGAGCAAATCTTTAAAAATACTACCCTCTTCAAGAGCCCAACCCCTCACCAGTGGTCTCTTTCTCAGCCTCAGATCTTAATTCATGAAGAATACTGAGTCCATGAACAGTGAGTTATTGTAACTATCAGACATTCCCCAAGAAGTGGTCATTTCTATACCCATCTTTATCTGCTTCCATTTTTATTTAAAAATTGCCTACACCTCCCTTGATCCCAGCCATGGATTCCTCTAAGTTCTCATTTATTCTCCTTGCTTCCAAGTCTGTATTTCTGCACCACACATTCCTCCATCAACCACTGCAATCTGGCTTCCAATCATTCCCCTCAGACAGAGCTCACCCCTAAATTCCCAGGTAAAGCCAGAAATCACCTTTCAATTTTTATCTTTCCTTCAGTCTCTATTCGTCTTGATCACTGTTATCCTTATTAGTTGACTTGTGCCTCCCTTCCCATAAAATAAGTTACAATTCTCATCCCAGAGCCCATTAGTGTGACCTTATTTAGAAATAGGGTCTTTGCAGATGTAATTAAGTGAAGATAAGGTCATATTGGATTAGAGTGGACCCTAATCTAATGACTGGTGTCCTTATTAGAAGAGGGAAATTTGGACACAGACACACAGGGAAGAAGACCATGTAAAGATAGAAGCAGAGAATGGAGTGATGTATTGACAAGCCAAGAAAAGCCAAGATTTATAGGCAACCACCACAAGCTAAGAAGAGGAAAGGAAAATTCCTCCCCTGGAATCTGCATAAGGAGCATGGTTGTGTCAACACCTTGATTTTAGATGTTTAGCCTCCAGCCCTATGAGGGATTTTGTTTCTGTTGTTTTTAAGTCACTCACTTTGTGGTACTTTAAGTACACAGCCTTAAGAAACTAGTAAAATCACTCACTCTTTCTTACCATTTTTGACCCCTTTGGCATCTATGTTACTCCTTATTCTCTTCATGCCTCCCTGATCACGCTTTTTATTTGCCTCCTTGCTTGCCCCTCTAAAGCAGTGTTTTCTCAGGACTCTCACCTTGGCCTATTGTAATCCCCTCTCTCTCCAATCTCTTCTGAGCTCATCTATGCCCATCTCAACCTATTTTGCCTACCTTAGTTTTGCATAGCTTCTAACACTCAAGTGACCTTATATTCTCCAGGATTTCTTATATCCTCAGACTTGGCCAAGGACCCCTCCTCTGGTCTCATGGCTCCTGAGTAGATAGCTCCCAACATTTACCATTTTAAAATAATGTATTATCTATTTATATACCTTTCTTTCTGATATGAGAGGCAGAATTCTAAGATGACCCCCCAGGATTCCTGCTCCATCATGTATACAATTTGTATTACTGTCCCCCCTTTAGTGTGGGTAAAACCTTTGAATGTTATGGGTTGTCACTCCTGTGATTACATCACCTTACATATGTAAGAGGAATATGGAGAATATAATTCAGGTTACAATGAGTTTGCTTTGCCTTAATCAATAAGGAGATCAGATGCTGGGCCTGACTGAACCCTTAAAAGGATCAGGTCCTTTCTGGGAGTGAGAGATACTTGACAGGAGTGTTGGAGATTCTACTCCATTTCTGGATTTGAAAATGTAGTAATCATCATGGCAAGGATTTGACACTGTCCTAGGAGCTGAGAGCCATCCCCAGTCAACTGTCAGAAAGAAGGACCTCAGTCCTACAGCCCCAAGGAGGTGAATTCTTCCAGAAGCAGTGAGATTGGAAGAGGCTCTGAGCCCCAGATGAGGACGGCAGCTCCAACACCTCAATCACAACTTAATGAGACCCTGAGCAGAGAACCCATTTGATCACTGCCTGAACCTCTGACCTACATGACTGTGGGGTAATACATCTGTGTTGTTTGAAACTGCTCCATTTGTGGTAATTTATCACACAGCAAGAATAAACTAACACATGAGAAGCTCTTCAGTGGCAGGAACTAAGTGTTTCTCATTTTCATACCCTAGTTTCCTTCACAAACTCCAGTACCTTAGTGTTCAGTGCTTCCTTGCTTGTCCACTCTCTGACTTGTTAATTTACACAAGGAAGATAATATGGATTTATCATTTTTAAATGCCACCATTGTAAGTAGCCTAGTTATTATATTGTTTTCATAAACTTTACCTCCAGAGACCAAAAGGAGACATTCTTCTCCTGTTCCCTCACATCTCACTCTCCATATCTGCCTCTCCACACAGGTAAGGTTTCTTTTCCACATTCTCCCACTACACCTTTCAAGATGAAGCTCATTCTCTCATCTCAGAAAAAGAAAAACAGATTGTGGTTTCCAAAAGCTTACGTCTCAGGAAATTGTTATTCATAAAGCGCTTTGAAATCTTCAGTGCAATAGGATATAAAGAGTAAAGTGTCTACTGATGTACACATATTGAAAACACATGGCTATGATATAAACCTAAATATCTCAGACTCACAAATATTGCACAAGGCAGCATTTAATTTCCTGGAGCAAAGGCTTTCCATTATTTTCTTCCTCAAACTCCCAATTCCATCAAAGGAAGAAATAGACACAATTTTCTTAGACATGCAAAATATAGAGCATCAGGCTATTATTCTAGACCATTTGCAATCTCAATGTAGATAAGTGTATAAACTTAGAGGACCTTTGGCATAAATGGCTGACTGTGGTTAACAAGTGATGTTTCTGACTGTTGGAAAAGTGTTTGGTGAAGGACTCAGCTCTTGGCAGAGTCTCACAGTAAACCTGATCCAAACCTTTCTTAAGATTTTTTTTTAATTTTAGTAAAATACACATAACATAAAATTTTCATTGAAACTATTTTTAAGTGTACAGTTCGTGTTAAGTATGTTCACATTGTTGTGCAATCTCCAGAACTTTTTCATCCTGCAAAACTAAAACTCTAAATCCATTAAACAACAATTCCCTGTTCCCTCCCTGCTCTCAGTCCCTGGCATCATTCTACTGTCTATTCCTATGAACTGACTACTCTAGATACCTCTTGTAAGCAGAATTACACAGTTTTTGTCTTTTGTGACTGGCTGATTTCACTTAGCGTGATGTACTCAGTCTCATCTATGCTATAACATGTGTCAGAAATGCCTTATTTTTTAAGGCTGAATAATAGCACATGTATGTATACACCATATTTTCTTTACCTATTCACCTATTGATGGAACCTTGGGTTGCTTTCGTCTCTTGAGTATTGTAAATAATGCTGCTATGAATATAGATATGCAAATATTTCTTTGAGATTCTGTTTTCAATTAATTTGGGTATATACTCAGAAGTTGAAATGCTGAATTATATAGTAATTCTATTTTAATTTTTTAAAAAATAGAGGAACTGCCATAGTGTTTCTCTTAGCAGCTGTACTATTTTACATTCCAACTGTATTGGTAAGCTTGGGCTGCCATAACAAACATCATAAACTGTGTGGCTTAAAAAACAGAAATTTATTTTCTCATGTTTCTGGGAGCTGGAAAGTCCAAGATCAAGGTGCCAGCCCATCCAGTTCCGGTGAGAGCTCTCTTTCTGGTTTGTAGACAGTTACCTTTTCTCTGTGTCTCCACATGGTGGAGAGAGAGAGAGACAGAGACTGAGAGAAAGGGAGAGAGAAAATTTTCTCATCTCATAAAGCCACCAACTATATCAGATTAAGGCCCTACATTTATGGTCTCATTTAGTCTAATTACCTACTGAAAGGCCTGTCTCCAAACACAGTCACATTGGGGGTCAGAGCTTCAAGCATATGAATTTGAAAGGGATATAGTTCAGTCTGTAGCACTCACCATTTGTTCATTCTGCTTCTTGACTTGACAGATGTTTTGTAACAATTCCATGTTACATAGAGTGCTAAGTGTCAGATGCACAAAGATGGGGAAATGTATTCTCAGTAGACTAGATGTTCATGTCATATAATGGCTATTTAACACTGATCACAAACTTTAGGCAAATATATAAAATAAAAATGTATGAAAATCTATTTAGTAAGAACAATAAAATATTTAAAACATTACTCTTACATATAACTAAGAAAGGGAAGGAGAAAGAATTATCTCATAACTGTGGAAAAGTTTTTGTTTTAAAAACTATGGCTGGTTCAACTATCATGTTTGCTTATCATTTTGTTTTTATTTCTCTTTCTTTTTACTAAATTAGAAAATATTATGTTCCAAGTATAGATTCTCAGTAATGGCAGCCTATGCTTGATAACATCCATCAAATATTTCTGAATATTTAGATTTAATATATCCCCCTAATTATGAAGATATTTCTCATTGAAGGATACTTTTAGACACTATCAGATGCCATGTTCCACCTCAACTGATATTCAGAAAATGAAGTAATTGATGGCTGTATTGAATTCTTAATCTCTTAGTTGCACTCAGCTCTGGAAATATTTCTTCATACATGATGAAGAATTTGAAACTATTTTCTCTAAATGTCCCCAATAATATGCTTTCAGTTTATTTTTCTCAAAAGTGAAGAATATCAAGTTCCCTCAAGAAATCCTAATATTTTATTTTTTTTAATTAATAATTATGATATTAATACTTTATAATTAGATTCAGGCTATTAAACATAATAAATAACTAAGATGTGTCATTTGAACACATTACTTGAAATCATACAAAGGGTCTTTTCTGGCTTTATCAGAAAAAGTATTTTTCATGAAAAAGTAATTTCATGAAAAAGTATTTTTACATAATTTCTCAATTAATAAAACCAAATTAAAAAGTTTCATTTGCACAGATAGAATATTTTTTCTTTGAAAAATCAGTTTCTTGACCTCACTAAAAAGTACTTCTTTCAGGATATTGAAGAGGCCTTCAGTAGCCTCAATATTATCACAGTAACAATTCTCTGTAGCATATTTAACATAAAATTGGGATAAAACTGTTGTTGGCTATCTGTTTTCTGTTATTCCCATACCATTTACTTCATTCTCATAGAAAGGACCTATATTGATGTATACTTAGCAGGTGGTATTTGTTCTGGCTCCAATGTGACTTTTCTAATCTTACTTCACTTCTTGCAAAATGATCAATAATTAATTAAATATGTCTTCTGGAGCACAGGTTTTCAATGATAAACACAATTTTATCAAGTACTCCTCTTTCTTACATGTCCTCTAGGATATTAAAATGGGGTTTCTTTTGTCTCCATTTTTGCTGGATCTCTCCCTAAGACCACCACAATAGCATCCACAATACCTACATTCAAAATAAATAAATAAATAAATGAAAGATACTAGGCTATCTTTTCAGGATTTGCAAAGGATATATTAAAAACCAGATTTAAAACTTTAGGCTAGGAAATCAGCTAAAAGTATTGGAAATTGAAAAAAAAATTGGAGAAACTCAACATTTCATAGCTTTTTTTCTCACCCCTCTTCCTAAAGGATGGGTGAATCTCAAGCCTAGTGAGTTAGTCTTCAAAGAGATCACTTGGAAGTTTCAAGATGTGATTCTCAGAGTTTAGGAGAAGAGTTAGGGCACAATGAACTAGATCTAAAAATATGAGGCTGTGTAGAATATTAAGTAGAAAATCTAAGGAGGAAAATCTGTGATTACTGGCCAAAGGAGAGAGAATGGAAAAAGACATGTTAGGAGCTGGCTGCACTTACCTTCATGAAGGGGTGAGGTTGAGTGAGTGTGTCTCATAGACTAGAGAGGGGACAGGCGGGGAAAAGAGCCAGCCTGGAGACATTTTAATTCTGCCCAGAAGAACTGCCTGGAGGAAGTAGTAAAACAACATAGGATGAAACTCAGGGCAGCAACAGTCAACTACATGACTATTTGAGTGAAAATATGTTGTGCCCATCATGAAAAGTAGAGTCCAGTGTGTCTGGTGGTAGTGGTGGGTGAGGGGGTAATAGTAGAATCTACACTAGGCCCCAACACAAGGAATCAGCTTTGTCTGCCCTCAAAGACTAGAGGATGTTAGATCAAAATATCCACTACAGCCAGAAAAAACTGAAGCCAAATCACACTGGCACCTGTCTCTATAAAAACACAACTTTGACCTGCAGTTATGGGGGGAAAGAGGAAAAATTCAAGACAGGGGAGCAAAGAAGGGATCTATTACCAGACCTGTCTCAGACCACCAAAGCTGCTTCACACTGAGGGAAAGAAAAAGATGACATTTGAGATGTGTTTTTGCTCATTGCCCAGACTAGGTACATGAATTCCTGAACAAAGATTATTTGAATATTAGAGGATTTTATTTTAAGTCTGAAAACCATAAGACTCCAAATAGCTTTCAATATAGGGGATAGGAAGAAGCAAGCCCCACTAAGCATGTTTAGGGGGGCGATGAGAGGTTGGGAGAGGGTGTGAGAGAATAAAGTTATTTTCTTATTGGCCCCTGTAAGTTGTATGCTCATGCCAGAACTATAAACACACCCATGGGATAGCACTGCAGCTCCCACACGCAATCAATGTTACCTAACACACAACCGTAATATCATTTGATGAAACAATTCAGCCAATTGTTAGTATTATATTTTTTCTCTAAGGATATTTTTTAACTTGTGATTAGCTTCACAAGTCTCTTGTGTGACCAGTAGCTGCTTATGGTAAAAGTTGTACAACTCAATCTTTCCAGTTTATTCTCCAGTTCTACTAGAAAGCATTATTTTGTGCTTGTCTGGAGAATAACAAAAGCAAACACACACCTAAATTGGGTTATCAGAAAGGTGAGTAGGTTGGTTTTACAAGAGCACACAACCTTCAATGTTTCCTATTAACTCTTTGCCTAAATGTCATACCACTCAACACAATAAAGACTAATAATGGTTAATTTGTGCAATAAAATTCAGTTTTCAGATGTTCATTGTCACACTTCTAATCTCACTTTTCCTTTTTGGCTACCAGGCCAAATTCACTTGTCCCAGCCCTTAAAGGTTCACAATTTGTATTTACATTGGATACCTGAACACCGTTTCCATTGATAATGATATTCTAAGTTGTAATCCTTCACTACGTGTACATCTCAGTGCAGCCATTTATCTACTTTGGTAATTTGAAGATATACGTCAACATAGCATTAATGATAAAGATGAAAATCTACCCAAAGTAAAAAAAATAAAAATAAAACCCCAAATGCGCTGAAAAAATGTGAGCAGAGACGGCTTGTACCCTGTGAATTATTATTAGTAAAAAATATCTGATCAGTTCAGTCCTTGCATGAAATGGGCCATCTTTAAGAAACTGATTATGATTAATAAAGCAACAAATTTCTATAAAAATCACAATAAAGGATACATTTCAAACATAGAACATACGTGAAAAAATTATTTCTTTGCTTTTTTCCTTTGAAAACTTCAGCTGTCTGTAGATCACCTCTCCACCCCTGGCATCACTCTAGCAGAGGATCCTTATTATCTGCTGCACAGTGATAAAACGACATGATGCTTTCTTATTGGTTGCATTTTTGGTGACAGGTGTTGACGTAGGCACTTGGGTACAGTGGTGAAGAAGATAAACATAGAATCTACTCTCCAAAGCTTATAATTTAGCTGAGGAGACAATTAACCAGTAATTAAAATAGTGTCAGGAACACTTGATATAGCTGGGAGGTCCATATTGTGGAGATAGATAACCTGAGCCTTGAGATACGAGTAAAGGTTAGTCACTCAAAGAGTGGTTGGTAGAATGGTGTGTGTGTGTGTTTGTGTGTAGGGGGAAAGCGGGAGGGTTGGTTGGGAGTATGGGGTGGAATTCTAAGCAGAACAAATGAAGTAAGAGAGCACAAGATCACAGAGAACCAAAAGGAGTTCACCAAAGATAAGAGGATCAAAAAGAGCACATAAAACTTGAAAACTCTGCCAGAGAAATGAGAAATGACTCTGCCAGAGACAGATGGGGAACTCAGAGCAGCATGTGTGAAGCTTATTGTTGATTGTGCATATATAGAAGAATCCCCAAGCCAGATCATGGGATCTACAAGCATATTGTGTATTTTTTGCTTCCTTTAAGAAATGAATGATAATTAAATAATAATAGTACTACTGATAATGTTCCCATTTTTTGAAATTTGCTCTAGACCAGGCATAATGAGGGTTTATATAAACAGAAGTTTATCTACTAAAATCTGAAATCTAAGTGTTAGATGAATCAAGCACTACTTCAGAACAACAGCTTGACATCTCTGATGACCACTCACAAGTAGCAATTTTATTTGGAGCCTTTGTGTCCTCTGGTTTATAGCAAGTGTATTGTATTTGTGCTTAGATTTGAAGCAACCTATCAGCATTTTTAAGCTTATCATATGTGATAAGTGCAAAAGCACTGAGAGTAATGAAACATATGTTTTGGTAAGAGAAAATCAAACTATCATGATGGAAGCAAAAATAGGACTTACATTTTTTAATTAAAATTTTTGAGTTAAATGTAGGTTCACATGCAGTTGTAAGAAATAATACAGAGTGATTCCTGGTATCTTTACTCAGTTTCCTTCAATGGTAACATATTATAAAACTAGTATAATATCACAACCAGAATATTGACATTGCTACAGTAAACGTATAGGGAATTCCCATCACCATCACAAGGATCTCTAATGGTGCCCTTTTATAGACCACTTAGTGGTCTCCTTCTCACCTCCTCCTTAACCCCTGGCAATCACTAATCTGTTCTCCATTTCTATAATTTTGTCATTTCAAGAATGTTATATAAACTGAATCATACACTATATAATCTTTAAGGATTGGAATTTTTTTTAAATATAAATTTATTTATTTTTGGCTGTGTTGGGTCTTCGTTGCTGCGCACGAGTTTCTCTAGTTGAGGGGAGCATGGGCTACTCTTCGTTGTGGTGCATGGGCTTCTCATTGTGGTGGCTTCTCTTGTTGCGGTGTGCAGGCTCTAGGCACGTGGTCTTCAGTAGATGTGGCTCGTGAGCTCTAGAGCACAGGCTCAGTAATTGTGGTACACAGGCTTAGTTGCTCTGCAACATGTGGGATCTTCCTGGACCAGGGCTCGAACCCATGTTCCCTGCATTGGCAGGTGGATTCTCAACCACTGCACCACCAGGGAAGCCCTGGGATTGGAATTTTTACTCAGCATAAATATCTGAAGATTCCTCCAGGTTCTTGACTGTCAATAATTTGCTCTGATAGATTGATTGATTGACTGATTGATTGTAATATTTTACTGTATGGATATACCACAGTTTATCCATTTACTTGTTGAAGAAAAATTTGGTTTTTTCCCAGTTTTGGACTATTCCAAATAAAGATACCACAAACATTTGCATACAGGCTTTTCTGGAAACATAAATCTTCATATCTCTGGTATAAATGCCTGGGAGTGTGACTGATGGATTGTATGTTAATTGTATATATATTTATAGTTTAGTAAAGAAAGTGCTGAATGGTTTTCCAGAATAACTGTATAATTTTACATTATCACTAGTAATATATGAGTAATCCAATTTATCTGAGTCATTGCCAGTATTTGCTGTTTTCTTTTTAATATTAGCTATTCTGATATGCTTGTTGTGATAACCCATTGTGATTTTAATTTCAACTTCCCTAAAGACTAACAATTAGGAAAGTTCAAATTAAACATTTTTTCATGTGCTTATCTGCCATCTGTAAAACCTCTTGGCTGAAATGCCTCTTCATGGCTTTTTTCACCATTATTAAAATGGATTATTATCATTTATTTGAGTTTTGAGACCACTTTATGTATTTTAGATATCAGACATTGGTCAGTTTGCAAATAATTTCTTCCAGTCTGAAGCTTGTCTTTTCAGCCTTTTTAACATGTTTTAATTTTGATGAAGTCCAATTTTTCTTCTTCTTTTTTTTTTTAATAGAACGTGCTTTTGGTGTCAAGTCTAAGGTTTCTTTGCCTAGTCTTAGATTCCAGATATTTTCTCCTCCTTTTTTCCTAAAACTCTTGCTGAGATTTTGATCTGAATTTCTATTCAATGTGGGGAGGATTGACATCTTCACAGTGTCGAGTTGTCTAATCCATAAACATGGTATGTCTCTCCACTTGTTTAGGTCTTCATGAATTTCTTTCATCAGCATTGGTAGTTTTCATCATAGAAGTCCTGTATATTTTTGTTAAATTTCTACCTGTTTTATTTTTTGATATGTTATAAATGATATTATACTTTTAATTTTGGTGTCTAAGCATTCATTGCTAGTATGTACAAATATAATGTATTTTTGTCTGTTTATTTTCTGTCCTGCAACCCTGCTGATCAAACTTAATAGTCATAAGAGGACTTTTTAAATTTTAGATACCTTAGTATTTTCTACATAGACGATTGTGACTTCTGCAAACATGGACAGTACTATTTTTCCTTTCCAATCGCTTTGCTTTTTACATCCCTTTCCTGCCTTATAGAACTAGAACTTCCAGCACTATGTTGTATAGGTCTGATGAGAGTGGATATGCTTGCCTATTCCTGATCTTAGGGAGAAAACATTTGGTCATTTATCACAGAGTATAATGTTAGCTGTAGATTTTTTGTAGGGTATTTTTATCAAATTGAAGAATTTCACCTCTATTCCTATTTACCTGAGGCTTTTTAAAAATTATAAGTGGGTACTGAATTTTGTCAAATGCCCTTTTCTGCATCAACTGACATAATCATGTAATTTTTTTTATTCTTCAGAATGTTAAAATGGTGGAATGCATTGATTGATAGTAGAATATTGAATCATTCTGCAACCCTAGATCACTTAGTGATGGTGGATAATTGTTTATGTATTGCAGAATTCAATTTGCTGATATTTATTCATATCTTAACAAATTTCAGAATTTTTTGTCTCTATCCATGAGGAACATTTGTCTATAATTTTCTTTTTCTTTTCTTTCTTTCTTTTTTGTACTTTCTTTTTCCAGTTCTGGCATCAGAGTAATAGTAACATCATAAAAATATTTGGGATATGTTCTGTCCTCTTCTATCTTCTGGAAGGTGTTATGTAGAATTGATGTTATTTAAAAAAAAATATTTGGTGGCATTTTTTCAGTAAAACTATCCATATCTGGATATTTCCTTTTGGAGAGTTCACTAATTATGAATTTATTTCCTTAGTAATTATAGGCTATTGAAATTATCTATTATATACTTAGTGAGTTGTGGTAGTTTGTGTTTTTGGGGGGAATTGGTCATTTCATCTAAGTTGTCAAAGTCATGTGTATAAAATTGTTCATAATATTCTCTTTTCATTCTTTGAATCTGTAAGGTCTATAGTGATACCTCCTCCTTCATTCCTGACATTGATAGCTTGCATCTTCTCTGTCATCATTGTCAGTCATCCTGGAGGTTTTTCTATTTTATTGATATTTTTAAAAGAATCTGCTCTTTGTTTTATTGATTTTTCTCTGTTTTTTTTCTATTTTCAATTTCATTGATGTCTGCTTTTCTGTTTATTATTTTCTTCCTTCTGTTTCCTTTCAGCTTATTTTACCTTTATTTTTTCAAGTTCTTGAGGTGAGAAATTAGAGCGTTACTGTGAGACTCTTCCTCTTTTCTGATGTATGCTTGTAAAGGTATGTTTCCCTCTCAGAACTGTTTCAGCTGTATCCCAATAATTTTGATACATTGTATTTTCATTTTCATCCAATACAATGTAATTTTTATTTTCCCTGAGACTCCTTTTTTTATGCATTATTTAGAAGTGTACTGTTTAGTTCTCAAATACTTGGAGATTTCTCTGTTATCTTTCACTTGTTGATTTCTTCCCTGATATCATTGTGTTTTAATGACATCACACTATTTAAACACTTTTAAGATTTTTTGAGGCTTTTTTTATGACCAAGGATTAGGCTCATCTTGATGTATGCTGTGCAGGCACTTTAAAATAATATGTATTATGCTCTTGTGTGAAGTGTTCTATAAATGCGAGTTGGATTCTGTTGGTTCACAGCGTTGTTGAATTCTTCCATACCATTACCGATCTCCTTTGTAGGTGTTTTATTAGTTGTTGAAAGAGGGGCATTGAATTTTTTAACTATAACTGTGAATTTGTCTTTTTAGTTCTATTGGTTTTTCCTTCAGATATTTTGCAGCTTTGCCATTTGGTGCATACACATTTAGAATAGTCATGTATTATTTTTTATTGATCCCTTTATCATTATATAATGTCCCACTCTGTATCTGAAAATTTTCTTTGTTCTGAAATCTGTATTATCTCATATTAAGATAACCATTATGGCTTTATCTTAATTAATGTTTTTGCATGATATATTTTTTTCTTCCTTTTCCTTTAAACCTTGCAATATTATTATATATAATATGAGTTGCTTGTAGACAACTCAACCCATAACACTCACTCAAGGAGAGATAGCTGATAGCTGATTTTGGGCAGAAAATATAGAAGATGAACCTTAAAAATTTTGCTATACTAAATAACAAGGAAGCTATCAAAGGTTACTAAATATTACTAGGATTATGTCAAAGGGACTCAGGGACCAATTTTAAATGGCTTCTAGTACCAAAGATGTGACAATTTGAGCTTCAGTAAAGGTACTATCAATAATTACAATGGATTGAAACCCATCACATATTTTTAAATCAACTTCTTCATATACATATTAAAAACAAAATAATCTGTCACCTCCAGGGACTAGTAGAAGCATATTTATCATCACTAAAACCAATAATTAAAAAGAAAGAAACAAGCATTTATCCCGCCTTTCTATATGAATGGTTCCATTATAGGACCAAAGAGGAAAAACATCTCTCTATAAAAGTTTTCTAGATAATTCGTGAAAAAGAAATGAAAGAATTAGAATAGCTCCCATATTGTAATACCCTCCAAAGAATCAATGGATCAAGTCACTGGGCATCAGTGATTGGTAACGTCACAAAAAGACAAGCAGACGGTATGTGCCTTTGTCAAAAGAGCAAGAGTTCCGCTTTTACTCTTGCCAAAGAGATCAAACCTGAGTCTCTTCAAGGCTCTGTGTCCATCCACCAGTTTTCAGGAAATGTTGAGGATATGGGAACATGAAAAACTGCAATGTGAGTATGCAGTCTACAAAATCCAGACTGTGAGAGACTCTGTGAGACTTCAATAGTTGTGACGTGTGGAAGAGGGCTGTGATTGGGAATGGACCCACACATGGTGTTCTGGTGTGGCTAACAGTGTTTGTCTTGACCAGGGTGATGATTACAAGGCTATTGAACTTATAATAACTTATTAAAGCTCTAAGTTTGTGGTTTTCTCTCTCTGTCGTATTTGATGTTGTTTTTATTATTATACAATAAAAAAGGAAATGAAGTCATAATCCCAGACATTATACAGTGGAGTGGAACTCTCCAAGTGTGTGTGTGTGTGTGTGTGTGTGTGTGTGTGTGTGTGTGTGTATGGTCATGTGGTCATGGGTGCAACCCAGGTGGTTTGGGGACCTAGAGGAGTCATTTAACTCCTCTAAAGTCTCCATTTCCTCATCTGCACAATGAAGATAACTTGTAGGACTACAATAGTGATTAAATTAGATGAATTATATCAAATACCTGGCATGGTGTTTGGCACTGAAGAAGCACTTGTTGAACCATAATTATTACTAACAACTCAATATTGCAAGTCAGAAGGGCAGGGTTGAGACTCTGGATTCTCAAATAATGTGAGAAAAGAGAATTGAGGATAATAGGAAAATTAATCAAGAGAATGAAGAATCAATGAGAAAAAAGAAAGAGAAAATAAATCCTAAGAGCAGAACGAGGGGCAAAATACAAATCCCTACAGTGTTAAGACGTGGTGTTGTGTGATGATGCATTACAGAATTTTCTTTGGAATACTCATGGGAGTTTTACAAAGGGATGGATCTTGAGTGTGCCCAAGAGAGATTTTTGTCTGCATAACCATGTCACCTGCAGGTGACCCTCGTCCGTATTCCTCTGGTCCCCAAGGCTGAACAGGTGACAGTGACAAAGTAAACCCATGAGATCTGATATTTTCCAAGTGAAGAGATGTTGCATGCCACAAGCTCTTGTCCAAATTAATCTCTGCCCTTCCCCAGACATATGCAGTGGCTCTGTTCAGCACTATTATCTTATTATATACTGTTCGGGATAACTACCCTTCAATTACTTGGAGTAATTATACATTTAAGTATAAAAATCATGCATTCCAAGGAAAGTTGACAGGTTCCCCACTTCTCTCATTCTCATGAATTTTAGTCAACTTGTCAGAAGCTAACAATCCATTATTCTGGGGCATTTTTCTGCTATGCTGAAAAACTGATGTTTAATAATGTGTGGTTATCATAGAAACAGATATGTCTGAACACTTTTGGAAAGTAAAAACTAGGTAAAGTTTAGTCTTTCTTTAAACACTTTTTAGCTCATGGATTCCTCTAGAAAGATAGTTGAATTGTGTGCTTCAAATACTGTGTCTCAGAAGCATGGTGCTCAAGGTCAAAGAGGCCATTTGTTCCACGTTAACATGGGTGATGGTAGAGATGAACAGATTTGACATATTTAAATAAAACATTCTAATAGCATGTTCTGGCCTTGGAGGCCTCAGGCAGCATGCACTGTATTTGTTAGACACCATGGCTTAATTACTCTCATAAATGAATTATACCAATTTCAATTTAAAACCATAAGTGTTACAGTTGAACTAGGGTCAAATTAAACTTTCTGTCAATTATGCAGATTACTTAAACAATTATGTAAATTGTTAATGAATTCTTAAGTGATGTGGAATATTTCTTGAAAAAATATCTGTTTTATGCTATTGGGCTCCAATACTCAGAGCCCAATCAAGACTAATGAAAACTTAGATCCAAATATCTGTTTTAGGAGTTCTCTTGAGTGCCAAGCACTCACTGGGGCAAAATTAGGCCTTCTGATCCTTTGAGTCTGGAAAATAGCATCCGTTTTCTACTCGAGAATTTCTTAGGTTTATTTTGTAAAGCACACATTCTTCAGCATACAAGACAGCATTGGGGCTTCCCTGGTGGCACAGTGGTTGAGAGTCCGCCTGCCGATGCAGGGGACACGGGTTCGTGCCCCGGTCCGGAAAAGTCCCACATGCCGCGGAGCGGCTGTGTCCGTGAGCCATGGCCACTGAGCCTGCGCGTCCGGAGCCTGTGCTCCGTAACGGGAGAGGCCACAACAGTGAGAGGCCTGCGTACCGAAAAAAAAAAAAAAACGATAGCATTGGAGTTCCAACGGTTGACCTGGGGAGATAATGGTGATGTTAATAAAAAGCAGATCTACTTTTTGTCAGTTTTACTATAGTTTAAAAATTATGTATAGATCATACACACCTTTTGCCTGTTCCTAGAGGAGAACTTCATCACTGCCTACTTACCCTTCATTTGAGATTAAAAGATGGGAATATAATGTACTAGCAAGAGATCAGGGCCTAAAACATCACTGATTCTCCCTCTTACACTTGCTGATCTTTACAATGTTCATGACTCGGTTTCTATTTCCTTTTACATCAGAGACCTCCCATCTTAACTTGCAGGGCTAGCTTAAACCAAACTTACTCATCCAAATACACAGAGCGATGCTGTTTTTATTAAAGGAAAACTAATAAACAAAAACAAAAGCTTAGGTAGAGAAGCCAACTCCAGTACATTATTTTTGGTTTCCAAGCTGTAAGAGTAAATAGCCAATCTGAAGCTTCCAATTAGCATATATTGTCTCTCTTCTTTAAAATGCTTTAAATATAGGCACTTCATCCCAGCTTACCGTTCCCCCTCCCTGTGTCCTCAAGTCCATTCTCTACGTCTGCGTCTTTATTCCTGTCCTGCCCCTAGGTTCTTCAGAACCTTTTTTTTTTTTTTAGATTCCATATATATGTGTTAGCATACATTATTTGTTTTTCTCTTTCTGACTTACTTCACTCTGTGAAGTCTGTCTGTATGACAGACTTTAGGTCCATCCACCTCATTACAAATAACTCAATTTCATTTCTTTTTATGGCTGAGTAATATTCCATTGTATACATGTGCCACATCTTCTTTATCCATTCATCTGTCGATGGACACTTAGGTTGTTTCCATGTCCTGGCTATTGTAAATAGAGCTGCAAAATATACACTACCAGATGTAAAATAGATAGCTAGTGGGAAGCAGCTGCATAGCACAGGGAGATCAGCTCAGTGCTTTTTGACCACCTAGAGGGGTGGGATAGGGAGAGTGGAAGGGAGACACAAGAAGGAGGGTATATGGGGATATATGTATACGTATAGCTGACTTACTTTGTTATACAGCAGAAACTAACCCACCATTGTAAAGCAATTATATTCCAATAAAGATGTTAAAAAAATTTTAAATAAAAATAAGGACTTAAATCCCTCTTATTTCTTAGCTGCTTTTTAGGTAAAGTTTAAAAATATTCTATGGTAAGATGAGACCTCTTTGAAATAGGAGTGTATGCTGTTGTATTATGTTGTGTTGATCAGGCTACAAAGAGAAAACAGATTGGGAGTTTACAGATGTTAGGGCTTTATGATGCTCAGAGAAGTCGGGATAAACTGTTAATTAGCCAGGCCTTGGGGAATCCAGAGCAAGCCCTCATATCGTTGCTTCTTTGGTGCAGAGCAAAAGACTCTGTAGACTCTGTCCTCTGTCTAATTCAGTGTCTTCCTGTCTCTCCTTTCCCCTCTGCCTGCTTCAGCTGACTGCTAACTTTCTATGTGTCTAACATTCAAACTCTTTCAAGAGTACAGACTTGGTTGACTGCTTCAATGGTTCTACAAGATAGTCTACACCCTGGGGAGAATTCTTAGGTCTAGACATTCCATGGGCTTTTGGTTAGTTGTGGCAACGATGGTAGAAAACACAGTGATCAGGACACAGAGAATCACCTATGGCCAACTTTTCTCAGAATGGGGCTAGGAAGCTAGCCTGATGTGCAGAGTCCTCTTCATGAAAAAAAGGGTGAGAAATGCCAAACTCATGTTGTATGGGTGAAAAACTCAGTTCTCTCCCTCCTTCTTCAGAACCATCCATGAGCCTGACATTTGCTATAACTGAAGTATTAAGCTCATTGCTTTTCACATTTTTCCCCCTTCCAGGTGCATTGATGGAGCAAGTTGGCAGGTCCCAGAAAAAGAAATGACACATCTAGGCTTGAAAGGGGACACTCCAGTGTTGTGCAATTCAACCCCAACAAAGCTAGTGTTTGAACCCAGTTGAGACATTCCAAAGTTCACCTGTGACTAATTGAAGCCCTAATAAAGGCAAAACCTTTGACCTTGGTCCTCTGGGCTCCCTACCTTGTGTAAACTATCATTTGAACACGAGTTACGAAATATGTGACATATCAAAAAGGAAAGCACCTGATACTGTGAAATCTGCATATTGATGAGAAGAATAAGACAATTCAATGAATGCTAAATTATGGGTCTACAGAGGACTGCTTTTGTTAAAGTCTACATGTCACTATCTGTAAACTCCAGAGTATTCAACAGAAGGCATAGGGGTAAGTGTACCTGGCAAAACTTTCTTTCTTAAAAAAAATTCCTTATGATACACAGGAAAGACTTTATAAAATATTAGATTAAAAGATCCCTTTCAAAATGTGTTTACTTTGTACTGATTCCCTTTCTGGCTCTTCTGCATACTTAAGAGCCATCACCACCTTGAGTACATGGCTGGCTTTTAAAAAGACATTGCGCCTTTTCCAGTTCTGACACAGAGCTACTGGACCTGCCTTTGGAAATGTCTGATTGTCCTTACCATAAGCATTTCTGCAAAGACAAGCAAAGATAGACAAAGCCAAAAATTTGTTTTTCTAATCTGCCCAACAACAGTGCTTCATGGGCACTCTCTGTGCCCCAGGTTCAGGGCTACATATGACTATAGACAGAAAGCTATTTCGAGCATTGAAAACAGCCTTATTACCCTTCCATTTTTGCACAGTTTTTTTTTTTTTTCCTTCCCAGTGACATTAGAGAGTCCGAAGTGACATACATTTTTTATAGCTTCATAAAGTCGTCTCCTGACCGGGTCACCCTTCTCATAACTAGGGAGCAGAACGCTTGAAAAAACCCATTCATCACTGTGAAAGGAGCCTCTGTCTGTGGCTTCCAATATGCACAGCCTGGCAAGATCCAGCTCAGTGCAAATGCTAACTTACTCCTTTGCTAATGCCAAATGACCCACTCACTTCTATCAGTTCACCCAGGAGGACAAGAAGGGCATGGGGGCTGTCTGCATCCACAGAAGTATTTCTGCAGACAGAGCCCAGCACCAGCCTGTCCTGCTAAATGTACTGAACACATTGAAAAATTAGTTTTAGATGTATACTAACTAAATATTTAATTAAACACAGATAAAATTATGGGGGGAAATTTGTTCTTGCCTAATGAACTAGAGCCCGCTTATTACTTTTCACAGATATACATTAAAATTCAGTGAAAATCTGCAGGAATGTTTACCCTTATTTTTATTTCTTCAAATGTTCTTCCTCGGTGCTTCATGCAGCCATTGACTTTGAACGGCCTCTCCTGGGGTTACAGGTGGGCGAAACAAGATAGGGAGAGTGGCAAATAATGAGAAAATTGTTTCCCCTTAGACTTCTTAGGATCAGTAGAAATATCCTCCTTGAAAGCAAAAGTCCATCCAATGAGATCTTTTCCATGGATTTAAATGGTGTGATTTAGGAACATGCAAGCTTTGGGATTTGAAAGCTACATGCTTGTGATGGATTTCAGCTCCATTAAAATTGAGGTGTCTGACAGATGCGACCCTCCTCCAGGTCAGAAAGATCAGAAATCTCCCACCTCCACCCTTTCCTTAACATGCTGGGTTTTATGCACTGTGCCTTTTGATTTTAGAAATCTGGGTTCAAATGTGAGTTAAAATCACAAAGGAATAAAATATGACCCATCACATCCCAGGAATATGTTTTTATTTGGGATTCTTACTCTCATGTTATTGAAAAGATTATGTATGTGTGGTATTGAATAGATTGTCTGCATGATTGTATGCATATGCATATGTGTAATACAAATATATATAGTATATATATTCAAGCAAAACATTTTATGAGTCATAACTACAAAGATATTTATATGCACACATGTATGTCCAATTTGATATACAACTCAGAATAATTGGAATATTATTCAGAGTACAATAAAATGCTTACTGTAAAAGTGTTTGCTTTACTTTAAAGAAAATCACACCAAGGCTGAAAAAAATCCCTGTCTCTATCTTTTCATGTTTTAGGGAGATGATAGATTGGCAGATCTGGAAAAGGAGACTGTATAAATTTTACTAAACATCCTGCCAATCACACATTGCATATCTGATGTGAATCTGTCACCCCCCGACCCCTGCCAGATCTGTCATGGCTAACACCTAAAGGGTCACTTCTGGGAAAAAAATGGTCACCTTCTCTCTGCCGTGATGTCTCTGTCCAGGCCAGTCCCGACTGAGGAAGACTGAATCCTTTCCTGCTTCTAAAAATGCAGTCTACATGGGCATCACGATGGTGGCGATGTGGGAGTAAGGAGAACATTAAGAAATAAAACACACTTTCTCATTTATTTATTCGGAGCAGTAAATACAAGACTGCTGGGAACTTTTCTACCTACATTCCTAATTTTTCTTTCTATTAAAATGGAGAAAAATCTGAAAATGCTGCAGAAACAGTTTTTGAACACTCCAAGGACTCATCTTTTTTAAGTGGCCATCGACAACATGTCTCTTATTTTTGAAACAACAGATGGTGATACAATGACATTTCATTTGATTTTAAGACACAATTATAAATTCAGGTATAAAATAAAATATTGGAATTAATAAAGATCACATCTGAAAGCTTTGTCAGAACCTTACATGGTAAATATGACCCACGCAGTCCCTGAGGCCTAGCCCCTCTCCTGCCCCAGTCCCAGAACTGATTATTGGCCCATTGTCATCCTGAAAATTTGACTTCCCCAATCAAGTTGCCAAATGGTTTACTGTTAACAGACATAACCCTTTTAATTTGTTTTCAAGGAAGTTTATTGCCTTTCGTTCTTTTTCTTAAATCATACTTGAAAAAATGAATGATGGACTTCTTGGGGGAAAAATATGATTTAGAATCATTCTTATTCAGCCTAACACAATAAGATGCAGGTCAGTAATACCCTTTTAATATAAGAAACTTTTTAATAATTAAAAAAAAGCATTTTACCACCTCCATTTTCAGGACCTACTATGTATTTGACATGAGAAATTAGATAATAAATTCTCTTAGAATACAGTTAATACAACCATGTTCAAAAGAGTTAGTAGAGTGGGCAGAATAGATTTGCTTTTGACATTTTATTAATCATTATTAGATTTAAGAATTTGTTCAAAACATCTGGGATACTATATTTGTTTTGAATTAAAATTTTATTCTTAATAAATCCTTCAATGGATGATATCCTTATAAAGTAAAAACTCTCAAAATTTCTATACCTAGAAATAAAATAACAATTTACATGTTTTCTCTACTTAATTTTTTTTCTTTTTAACATCTTTATTGGTGTATAATTACTTTACAATGGTATGTTAGTTTATGCTTTATAACAAAGTGAATCAGTTATACATATACATATATACCCATATCTCCTTCCTCTTGCGTCTCTGTCCCACCCTCCCTTTCCCACCCCTCTAGGTGGTCACAAAGCACCGAGCTGATCTCCCTGTGCTATGCGGCTGCTTCCCATTAGTTATTTCTTTTATATTTGGTAGTGTATATATGTCCATGCCACGCTCACTTCATTCCAGCTTACCCTTCCCCATCCCCATGTCCTCAAGTCCATTCTCTACTTCTGCGTCTTTATTCCTGTCCTGCCCCTAGGTTCTTCAGAACCATTACTTTTTTTTAGATTCCGTATATATGTGTTAGCATACAATATTTGCTTTTCTCTTTCTGACTTACTTCACTCTGTATGACAAACTCTAGGTACAACTACCTCACTACAAATAACTCAGTTTCATTCCTTCTTATGGCTGAGTACTATCCTACTGTATATATGTGCCACATCTTCTTTATCCATTCATCTATCAGTGGACACTTAGGTTGCTTCCATATCCTGGCTACTGTAAATAGAGCTGCAATGAACATTGTGGTACGTGACTTTCTGAATTATGGTTTTCTCAGGTTATATGTCCAGTAGTGGGATTGCTGGATCGTATGGTACTTCTATTTTTAGTTTGTTAAGGAACCTCCATACTGTTTTCCATAGTGGCTTAATCAATTTACATTCCTACCAACAGTGCAAGAGGGTTCTTTTTTCTCCATACTCTCTTCAGCATTTATTATTTGTAGATTTTTTGATGATGACCATCTGACTGGTGTAAGATGATACCTCGTTGTTGTTTTGATTTGCATTTCTCTAATGATTAGTGATGTTGAGCATCCTTTCATATGTGGGTTGGCAATCTGTATATTTTCTTTGGAGAAATGTCTATTTAGGTCTTCTGCCCATTTTTAGATTTGTTTGTTTTTTTTTTGATATTGAGCTGCATGAGCTGCTTCAACATTTTGGAGATTAACCCTTTGTCAATTGTTTCATTTGCAAATGTTTTCTCCCATTTGGAGAATTGTCTTTCCCCCTTGTTTATGGTTTCCTTGCTGTGCAAAAGTTTTCTAAGTTTCATTAGGTCCCATTTGTTTATTGTTTTTTTATATCCATTTCTCTAGGAGGTGGGTCATAAAGGATCTTGCTGTGATTTATGACATAGAGTCTTCTGCCTATGTTTTCCTCTAAGAGTTTTATAGTGTTGTGCTTTACATTTAGGTCTTTAATCCATTTTCAGTTTATTTTTGTGTATGGAATTAGGGAATGTTCCAATTTTATTCTTTTACATGTAGCTGTCCAGTTTTCCCAGCACCACTTATTGAAGAGGTTGTCCTTTCTCCATTGTATATTCTTGCCTTCTTTACCAAAAATAAGGTGACCATATGTGCGTGGGTTGATATCTGGGCTTTCTAGCCTGTTTCATTGATCTGTGTTTGTGCCAGTACCACACTGTCTTGATCACTGTAGCTTTGTAGTATAGCCTGAAGTCAGAGACGTTGATTCCTTCAGCTCCATTTTTTTTCTCAAGACTGCTTTGGTTATTCGGGGTCTTTTGTGTTTCCATACAAATTGTGAATTTTTTTGTTCTAGTTCTGTGAAAAATGCCATTGGTAGTTTGATAGGGATTGCATTGAATCTGTAGATCACTTTGGGAAGTACAGTCATTTTCACAATGTTGATGCTTCCAATCCAAGAACATGGTATACCTCTCCATCTGTTTGTATCATCTTTAATTTCTTTCACCTGTGTCTTATAGTTTTGTTCATACAGGTCTTTTGTCTCTTTAGATAGGTTTATTCCTAGGTATTTAATTAGTTTGGTTGCAATGGTAAATGGGAGAGTTTCCTTAATTTTTCTTTCAAATTTTTCATCATTGGTGTATAGGAATGCAAGAGTTTTCTGTGCATTAATTTTGTATCCTGCTACTTTACCAAATTCATTAATTACTTCTAGTAGTTTTCTAGTAGAGTCTTTAGGATCCTCTGTATATAGTATCATGTCATCTGCAAGCAGTGACAGTTTTACTTCTTCTTTTCTGATTTGGATTCCTTTTAATTCTTTTCCTTCTCTGATTGCTGTGGTTAAAACTTCCAAAACTATGTAGAATAATAGTGGTGAGAGTTGGCAACCTTGTCTTTTTCCCGATCTTAGAGAAAATGGTTTCAGTTTTTCACCATTGAGAACCATATTGGCTGTGCATTTGTCGTATATGGGTTTTATTATGTTGAGGTAGCTCCCTCTATGCCCACTTTCTGGAGGATTTTTATCATAAATGGATGCTGAATTTTGTCGAAAGCTTTTTCTGCATCTATTGCGATGATCATATGGTTTTTATCATTCAATTTGTTAATATGGTCTATCATATGGATTGATTTGCATATATTGAAGAAAACTTGCATTCCTGGGAAAAACCCCACTTGATCATGGTGTATGATCCTTTTAATGTGTTGTTGGATTCTGTTTGCTAGTATTTTGTTGTGGATTTTTGCATCTATGTTCATCAGTGATATTGGCCTGTAGTTTTCTTTCTTTGTGACAGCATTTTCTGGTTTTGGTATCAGGGTGATGGTGGCCTCATAAAATCAGTCTGGGAGTGCTCCTCCCTCTGCTATATCATGGAAGAGCTTGAGAAGGATAGGTGTTAGCTCTTCTCTAAGTGTTTGACAGAATTTGCCTGTGAAGCCACCTGGTCCTGGGCTTTTGTTTGTTGGAAGATTTTTAATCACAGTCTCAATTTCACTGCTTGTGATTGGTCTGTCTATATTTTCTCTTTCTTCCTGGTTCAGCCATGGAAAGTTGTGCTTTTCTAAGAATTTATACATCTCTTCCAGTTTGTCCAATTTTTTGGCATATAGTTGCTTGTAGTAATCTCTCATGATCCTTTGTGTTTCTTCAGTGTCAGTTGTTACTTCTTCTTTTTTATTTCTAATTCTATTGATTTGAGTCTTCTCCCTTTTTTTCTTGATGAGTCTGGCTGATAGTTTATCAATTTTGTTTATCTTCTCAAAAAAACCATCTTTTAGTTTTATTGATCTTTGCTATTGTTTCCTTCACATCTTTTTCATTTATTTCTGATCTGATATTTATGATTTGTTTCCTTCTGCTAACTTTGAGGTTTTTTGTTCTACTTTCTCTAATTGCTTTAGGTGTAAGTTTAGGTTGTTTATTTGAGATGTTTCTTGTTTCATGAGGTAGCATTGTATTGCTATAGACTTCCCTCTTAGAATTGCTTTTGCTGCATCCCATATGTTTTTGGTCATCATGTTTTTATTGCCATTTGTTTCTAGGAATATTTTGATATCTTCTTTGATTTCTTCAGTGATCTCTTTGGTATTATGTAGTGTATTGTTTAGCCTCCATGTGTTTGTTTTTTTTAGAGAATTTTTCCTGTAATTGATATCCAGTCTCATAGCATTGTAGTTGGAAAAAAATACTTGATATGATTTCAATTATTTTAAATTTACCTAGGCTTGATTTGTGACACATGATATGATCTATCTTGGAGAATGTTACCTGAGCACTTGAGAAGAAAGTGTATTCTGTTGTTTTTGAATGGAATGTCCTATAAATATCAATTAAGTCCACCTGGTTTAATGTATCATTTAAAGCTTGTGTTTCCTTATTTATTTTCATTTTGGATGGTCTGTCCATTGGTGAAAGTGGGGTGTTAAAGTCCCCTACTATTATAGTGTTACTGTCAATTTCCCCTTTTATGAATTACTAGCAAAATGCTGTCTGCTATTATTAGTAATACTGCTTAGTAATGGTAAATAGTAAATAGTAATTAGTGGTAATAGTAATACTGTTTGTTAGTATTTTCCTTATGTATTGAGGTGCTCCTATGTTGGGTTCATAAATATTTACAGTTATTATATCTTCTTCTTGGATTGATCCCTTGATCATTATGTATTGTCCTTCTTTGTCTCTTGTAATAGTCTTTATTTTAAAGTTTATTTTGTCTGATATGAGAATTGCTACTCCAGCTTTCTTTTGATTTCCATTTGCATGGAATATCTTTTTCCATCCCCTTACTTTCAGTCTGTATGTGTCTCTAGTTCTGAAGTGGGTCTCTTGTAGACAGCATATATAAGGGTCTTGTTTTTGTATCTATTCAGCAAGTCTGTGTATTTTGGTAGGAGGACTTAATCCATTTACATTTAAGGTAATTATTGATATATATGTTCCTACTCCCATTTTCTTAATTGTTTTGGGTTTGTTACTGTAAACCTTTTCCTTCTCTTGTTTTTCCTGCCTAGATATGTTCCTTTAGCATTTGTTGTAAAGCTGGTTTAGTGGTGCTGAACTCTCTCAGCTTTTGCTTGTTTGTAAAGGCTTTAATTTCTCCATCAAATGTGAATGAGATCCTTGCTGGGTAGAGTAGTCTTGGTTGCAGGCTATTCTCCTTCATCACTTTCAGTATGTCCTGCCACTCCCTTCTGGCTTGTAGGGTTTCTGCTGAGAGATCAGCTGTTAACCTTATGGGGATTCCCTTGTGTGTTATTTGTTGTTTTTCCCTTGCTGCTTTTAATATGCTTTCTTTGTATTTAATTTTTGACAGTTTGATTAATATGTGTCTTGGCGTGTTTCTCCTTGTATTTATCCTGTATGGGACCCTCTGTGCTTCCTGGACTTGATTAACTATTTCCTTTCCCATATTAGGGAAGTTTTCAACTATAATCTCTTCAAATATTTTCTCAGTCCCTTTCTTTCTTTCTTCTTCTTCTGGAACCCCTATAATTCGAATGTTGGTGCGTTTCATGTTGTCCCAGAGGTCTCTGAGACTGTCCTCAGTTCTTTTCATTCTTTTTTCTTTATTCTGCTCTGCAGTAGTTATTTCCACTACTTTATCTTCCAGGTCACTTATCCGTTCTTCTGCCTCAGTTATTCTGCTATTGATCCTATCTAGAGTGATTTTAATTTCATTTATTGCATTGTTCATCGTTGCTTGTTTCATCTTTAGTTCTTGTAGGTCCTTGTTAACTGTTTCTTGCATTTTGTCCATTCTACTTCCAAGATTTTGGATCATCCTTACTATCATTATTCTGAATTCTTTTTCAGGTAGACTGCTTATTTCCTCTTCATTTATTTGGTCTGGTGGGTTTTTACCTTGCTCCTTCATCTGCTGTATGTTTTTCTGTCTTCTCATTTTGCTTAACTTACTGTGTTTGGGGTCTCCTTTTTGCAGGCTGCAGGTTCGTAGTTCCCATTGTTTTTGGTGTCTGTCCCCAGTGGCTAAGGTTGGCTCAGTGCGTTATGTAGGCTTCCTGGTGGAGAGGACTAGTGCCTGTGTTCTGGTGGATGAGGCTGGATCTTGTCTTTCTGGTGGGCAGGTCCACTTCTGGTGGTGTGTTTTAGGGTATCTGTGACCATATTATGACTTTAGGTAGCCTCTCTGCTAATGGATGGGGCTGTGTTCCTGTCTTGCTAGTTGTTTGGCATAGGATGTCCAGCACTGTAGCTTGCTGGTCGTTAAGTGAAGCTGGGTCTTGGCATTGAGTTGAAGATCTCTGGGAGATTTTTGCCATTTGATATTACATGGAGCTGTGAGGTCTCTTGTGGACCAGTGTCCTGAAGTTTTCTCTCCCAATTCAGAGGCACAGCACTGACTCCTAGCTGGAGCTCCAAGACTCTTTCATCCACACAGCTGTCAAGAAACTGTGAACATGTGGTGTATAAATTCTTTACCAAGGCAACTCAACACCTTCTTTCTCTGGGGATGAACCCCCGCTGCTCATGTGCTCTTTACACACACATACCTTCCATTCACTCTGGTGGGAGTTCTCAGTGTGTAAAGGGAGAGGTTTTCCAGTCTTCAGACTTTCACTTGTCAACTTCACAGAATGGCTTCTGGATTATTTTGGGGGTCTCAGTTCTCAGTAGCTCACCAGCAAAGTTCATCTGAATTGAGAACTCAACACCAGATACGTTGAATCAAATTCCAATTCTAACAAAGGACTTGCTTCAAAATTTAACCAATCAGGTAACAGTGTGACTGAATACAGGGCTCACTGTCAGAATATCACAGAAGCCAGTACTATGGCACCAGTTTTTGAGATGGTGACCAGCAAGGAGAAGGGAGGTAGGGCTGAAATCTGTCTTCCCTCTCTGGGATGAGGTCAAGCTTTTTATGCTTTGGGGAGGAGGGCTGGTATGTGGAAGCAGTGGCATGGCAGGTTTCCATTGCAGGGCTTTGGAACTTGGCCATTTATGGCAAGATGCAGTAAAGAGTTTTCAGCACCACATCTTCTGGAACTATGGACCCTTCACTTCTCTCAGTCCCTTTCTTTTTCTCTTCTTCTTCTGAGACCCCTATGATTCGAATGTTGGTGTGTTTAATGTTGTCCAGAGGTCTCTAAGACTGTCCTCAATTCTTTTCCTTCTTTTTTGTTTATTCTGTTCTGCAGTAAGTATTTCCACTCTTTTATCTTTCAGGTCACTTATCCGTTCTTCTGCCTCAGTTATTCTGCTATTGATTCCTTCTAGAGAATTTTTAGTTTCATTTATTGTATTGTTCATCATTGTTTGTTTGCTCTTTAGTTCTTCTAGGTCCTTGTTAAATATTTCTTGTATTTTCTCCATTCTCTTTCCAAGATATTGGATCATCTTTACTATCATTGCACTGAACTATTTTTCACATAGCCTGCCTATTTCTTCATTTGTTTGGTCTGGTGGGTATTTATCTTCCTCCTTCATCTGCTATGTGTTTCTCTGTCTTCTCATTTTGCTTAACTTACTGTTTTTTTGGGTCTGCTTTTCACATGCTGCAGGGTTGTAGTTCCCATTGTTTTTGGTATCTTCCCCTAGTAGCTAATGTTGATTCAGTGGGTTGTGTAGTCTTCCTGGTGGAGGGGACTAGTGCCTGTGTTCTGGTGGATGAGGCTGGATCTTGTCTTTTTTGTTGGCAGGACTGCTTCTGGTGGTGTGTTTTGGCGTGTCTTTGACCTTATTATGATTTTAGGCAGCCTCTCTGCTAATGTGTGTTGTTGTGTTCCTGTCTTACTAGTTGTTTGGAATAGGGTGTCCAGCACTGTAACTTGCTGGTCGCTGAGTGGAGCTGGGTCTTAGCGCTGAGATGGAGATCTCTGGCAGAGCTTTTGCCATTTGATATTACATGGAGCTTGGAGGTCTCTAGTGGACCAATGTCCTGAACTTGGCTCTCCGCCCTCAGAGGCACAGGCCTGACACCTGGCCAGATCACTAAGATCCTGTCAGCCACACGGCTCAGAAGAAAAGTGAGAAAAAAAGGAAAGGAATAAAGAAAAAATAAAATGAAATAAAGTTATTAAAATAACAAATAATTATTAAAAATTAAAAAGTAATAAAAAAAAGAAAAAAACAAATCCACCAATGGTAACAAGTGCTAAAAGCTATACTAAAAAAAAACTAAACAAAAAACTAGACAGACAGAACCTTAGGACAAATGGTTAAAGCAAAGCTATACAAACAAAATCACACAAATTACATCAAGTTGATTGTGGAGATTTAATCTGCTGCACCTGAGACTCCTGGGGGAGATTTCCGTTTCTCTTCTTTGTTCACACAACTCCTGGGTTCAGCTTTGGATTTGGCCCTGCCTCTGCATGTAGGTCGCCTGAGGGCATCTGTTCCTTGCTCAGACAGGACAGGGTTAAAGGAGCAGATGATTAAGGGGCTTTGGCTCACTCAGGCCAGGGGGAGGGAGGGGTATGGATTGCAGGGTGAGCCTGCGGTGGCAGAGGCTGGTGTGACATTGCAACAGCCTGAGGTGCCTAGTGTGCTCTCCTGAGGAAGTTGTCCCTGGATCACTGAACCCTGGCAGTGGTGGGCTGCACAGCCTCTCAAGAGGGGAGGTCTGGATAGTGACCTGTGCTTGCACACAGGCTCCTTGTTGACTGCAGCAGCAGCCTTAGCATTTCACACCCATCTCTGGTGTCCGCACTGATAGCCGTGGCTCGTGCTCATCTCCAGAACTTGTTTAGGTGGTGCTCTGAATCCCCTTTCCTTGCACACCCTGAAACAATGGTCTCTTGCCTCTTAGGCCTTCCAGACTTTTTCCCGGACTCCTGGCTAGTTATGGCACACTAACGCCCTTCAGGTTGTGTTCACGAAGCCAACCCCAGTCCTCTCCCTAGGATCTGAACTCTAAAGCCTGAGCCTCAGATCCCAGCCCCCAACCACACCGACCTGTGATCAGACAAGCCTGTCAGGCTGGTGAGTGCTGGTGTCACCAATCCTCTGTGAGGGATCTCTCCACTTTGCCCTCTGCACCCCTATTGCTGTGCTCTCCTGCATGGCTCCAAAGCTTCCCGCCCCCCCCCGCCATCCCTCATCTCTGCCAGTGAACAGGATTCCTAGTGTGGAAACATTTCCTCCTTCACAGCTCCCTCCCAGAGGGGCAGGTCCCATCCCTATTGTTTTGTCTCTGTTTTTTTCTTATTTCTTTTGCCCTACCAAGGTAAGTGGGGAGTTTTTTGCCTTTTTGGAAGTCTGAGGTCTTCTGCCAGCATACAGTAGGTGTTCTATAGGAGTTGTTCCACATGTAGATGTATGTTTGATGTATTTGTTAGGAGGAAGGTGATCTCCATGTTTTACTCCTCCACCATCTTGAAGGTCTCTCTCTACTTAATTTTTAATCTTATAAGGCCAATACTTAATTCTGTCTGTTATTCTGTTATAAATACTTTAATTAAGGACAGTGAATAAACACCTGCTAGTTACATTATAATATTAAATAAACGTTCTCTGCTAAATCTTATCCCAAATAAAATGTGAGATAATGTTTGATTTCTCTAAAATCCCCTTGTAGTTTTAGGGCCAGATGGCATATGCAGCTTTTCTTCCCTTTCCTGACTATTGATCATTCAACCATGCCAATTACAAGATGAACTGCACTGTGGACACTTTAGGAAGCCAGACTGTACATCTCATGGGGGCGGAGGAATGCAGCCATGTCATTCTCCACCATGATTAAATCCTCAGCACCAGCACAATATGTTAGCACTTAGTAGGTGCTCAATAAATATTTATTAAATAAAATGAGCTAATAAAACTACATAAAGAGATGGGAGCTGACTTTAACTGGTTAATCAAGGGCTCTCCCTTGACCTTCAAATTAAAGGGAGCTTTGTGGAAATACACATGTTCCAGGAAATGGTTCTACATCTTGTTTCTTTGAATGATTACCCATCAAGTCTTATAGAATAGGATACATTGAGGATATATTTGTGACATTCAAGAAAATTAAGGCAAATTCAGATGGAGTAAACAAACTCTACCCACCTGGAATCACAAGACGATTATTTGAATTTTAACTTGCTACTCCAAACCCTTTGTTTATTAAGAATTAAGTATTGTCATCAGAATGGTTGCCTATGACTCTCTATTCTGCCTCTGCATTCCTAAGGAAGCAATCATGCACAGCCAAATATGAAAAATAAAATGACAGAAAATTATTGTATGTATTTATACTCAAGTACCTTTTCATCTAGGTAAGACCATACTTTTGTGCCTCCAGACACCCATACTCAACTTCTTCATGGATATGGCTTCTTTGCATATCTTTATTTGATATGAATCTCCAATTTAATATAACTCAAATTAGTTTTATTACTTCCTCAACTTCATAACATTTCCATTCCTAACCTACATTAATCAAGAGCATCCAGGACAAAGTCTCTCTTCTCCTCTCTCTCCCTCACACTTCCTTTGATCACTAGAGACTTCCAACATCTAAAAGTGATGTAAATTTGTCCCACCTTCTGAATCCTTTTTCATAATAGCAAGGTCCACACCCTCATCGTGTCACCTGTATTGATGCAGGAGTGAAGCTCTATTATCTGTCTTTCCCTCATTTACATATTTCCTTTTCCTAGAGAGAAATAGCTAAAACATGAATTCACTTGTATCATGTTCAAATCATTCCTCCAAAAAGTTGCTCATCACTTTCTGTGTGAATCTCAAATAGCTCAGTCTTGCAGAAATACAGAGGCTCATTTGTAAACCTCCTCACTTGTCTAATCACTGGATACTCTCCAGTATACACACCTTACTTTCAGCTGCTCACTGCTTTCTGGACATGATTTCTGATTCTTTAATTCCCCCTTCAAGAATCTTTGTTCTTTGGAAATAAATCTGATGTTATGCCTGGTCAATCACTCTCTAAGATTTTCCTTTTCTGTTTCTCACAGCATGTTGAGAAAACTTTTGTCCAAGCTCTGCATTTTAGTGACATCTTTCCTTATGTGATTCCCACCCTCTTCAATTAATGAGAAATTCCTTCAATGCAAGACTGTCTTGATGTCACAGCACAGGTTTGTTCCTCCAGCATGGAAAACCCAGCAAAAACATAGTGGTAACATGTAGTTGGCACTCAGCAAATATTTTCTAGGTTATAAAATGATGGATCTCACTGAGTCAAGTTTTGGTTATGCATCCAATTTTTTTTAAAAGGATTGATAAGCACAAAAAGAGATCAAATGATTAACTTAAGGTTCACACTGGGTGTCAACAACTCCACAAAGATTAGCCTTTCTGTCTGGGGACAGCGTGTTCTGCTACAATAGGTCCCCATGGCCACGAAACAGGTATTTATCTATAAGCTGTCCCTGGTGGAAGCAGGAGGAAAGTCAGCGGATGCTGGTTGGTAAAAGGAACTTATATTTGATGATTAAAAAAAACAAAACAAAACAGTATGTGACTCTGATATTTATGGTGGGGAGAAAAGAAAAATGTGTCACAAAAATAAATCAATAAAATTAGAAATGAAAAAGGAGAAGTCACAATAGACACTGCAGAAATACAAAGCATCCTAAGAGATTACTACAAGCAAATCTAAGCCAATAAAATGGACAACCTGAAAGAGACAGACAAATTCTTAGAAAGGTGTAACCTTCCAAGACTAAACCAGGAAGAAATTGAAAATATGAAGAGACCAATCACAAGTAATGAAGTTGAAACCGTGACTAAAATCTTCCAACAAACCAAAGTCCAGGACCAGATGGCTTCACAGGTGAATTCTATCAAACATTTAGAGAAGAGATAACATCCACCCTTCTAAAACTCTTCCAAAAAATTGCAGAGGATGGAACACTCTCAAACTCATTCTATGAGGCTACCATCATCTTGATACCAAAACCAGACAAAGATACTACAAAAAAAGAATATTACAGACGAATATCACTGATAAATAGAGATGCAAAAATCCTCAACAAAATACTAGCAAACAGAATCCAGCAGCACATTAAAAGGATCATACACCACGATCAAGTGGGATTTATCCCAGGGATGCAAAGATTCTTCAATATATGCAAATCAATCAATGTGATACACCATATAAACAAATTGAAGAATAAAAACCATATGATCATCTCAGTAGATGCAGAGAAAGCTTTCAACAAAATTCAACACACATTTCTGAAAAAAACTCTCCAGAAAGTGGGCATAGAGGGAACTGACCTCAACATAATAAAGGCCATATATGGCAAACACACAGCAAACATCATTCTAAATGGTGAAAAACTGAAAGAGTTTCATCTAAGATCAGTAATGAGACAAGGATGTCCACTCTCACCACTATTATTCAACATAGTTTTGGAAGTCCTAGCCACAGCAATCAGAGAAGAAAAAGAAATAAAAGGAATACAAATTGGAAAAAAAGAAGTAAAACTGTCACTGTTTGCAGATGACATGATACTATACATAGAGAATCCTAAATATGCCACCAGAAAACTACTAGAGCTAATCCATGAATTTGGTAAAGTAGCAGGATACAAAATTAATGTACAGAAATCTCTGGCATTCCAATACACTAATGACGAAAAATCTGAAAGAGAAATTAAAGACACACTTCCATTTACCACTGCAACAAAAAGAATAAAATATCTAGCAATAAACCTACCTAAGGAGACAAATCACCTCCATGCAGAAAACTATAAGACACCGATGAAAGAAATCAAAAATGATACAAACAGATGGAGAGTAATACCATGTTTTTGGATTGGAAGCATCAACACTGTGAAAATAACTCTACTACCCAAAGCAATCTACAGATTCAATGCAATCCCTATCAAACTACTAGTGGCATTTTTCACAGAACTAGAACTAAAAAATTGACAATTTGCATGGAAAAACAAAAGACTCCGAATAGCCAAAGCAATCTTGAGAACGAAAAATGGAGCTGGAAGAATCAGGCTCCCAGACTTCAGACTATACTACAAAGCTACAGTAATCAAGACAGTATGATATTTGCAGAAAAACAAAAGTATAGATCAATGGAACAGGATAGAAAGCCCAGAGATCAACCCTCGCACATATAGTCACCTTATTTTTGAAAAAGGAGGCAAGAATATACAATGGAGAAAAGGCAGCCTCTTCAGTAATTGGTGCTGGGAAAACTGGACAGCTACATGTAAAAGAATGAAATTAGAACACTCCCTAACACCATACACAAAAATAAACTCAGAATGGATTAAAGACCTAAATATAAGGCCAGACACTATAAAATTCTTAGAGGAAAACATAGGCAGAACACTGTATGACATAAATCACAGCAAGATCCATTTTGACCCACCTCTTAGAGAAATGGAAATAAAAACAAAAATAAACAAATGGGACCTAATGAAACTTAAAAGCCTTTGCACAACAAAAGAAACCATAAACAAAATGAAAAGACAACCCTCAGAATGGAAGAAAATATTTGCAAACGAAGCAGCTGACAAAGGATTAATCTCCAAAATTTACAAGCAGCTCAATATCAAAAAAACAAACAGCTCAATACAAAAATGGGCAGAAGACCTAAGTAGACATTTCTCTAAAGAAGATATACAGATTGCCAACAAACACATGAAAGGATGCTCAACATCGCTAATCATTAGAGAAATGGAAATCAAAACTACAATAAGGTATCACCTCACACCGGTCAGAATGGTCATCATCAAAAAATCTAGAAACTGGGCTTCCCTGGTGGCACAGTGGTTGAAAGTCCACCTACCAATGCAGGGGACATGGGTTCGTGCCCCGGTCCGGGAAGATCGCACATGCCATGGAATGGCTGGGCCCGTGAGCCATGGCCGCTTACCCTGCGCTTTCGGAGCCTGTGCTCCGCAATGGAAGAGGCCACAACAGTGAGAGGCCCACGTACCGCAAAAAAAAAAAAAAAAAATCTAGAAATAGTAAATGCTGGAGTGGGTGTGGAGAAAAGGGAACACTCTTGCACTGCTGGTGGGAATGTGAATTGATACAGCCACTATGGAAAACAGTATGGAAGTTACTTAAAAATCTAAAAATAGAACTACCATATGACCCAGCACTCCCACTACTGGGCGTATGCTCTGAGAAAACCATAGTTCAAAAAGAGTCATGTACCACAATGTTCATTACAGCTCTATTTACAATAGCCAGGACATGGAAGCAACCTAAGTGTCCATCAACAGATGAATGGATAAAAAGGATGTGGCATATATATACAATGGAATATTACTCAGCCATAGAAAGAAATGAAATTGAGTTATTTGTAGTGAGGTGGCTGGACCTAGAGTCTGTTATACAGAGTGAAGTCAGAAAGAGAAAAACAAATACCATATGCTAACACATATATGGAATCTGAAAATTAAAAAAAAAAATTGCTCTGTAAAACCTAAGGGCAGGACAAGAATAAGGATGCAGAGATAGAGAATGGAATTGTGGACCTGAGGACTCAGGGAAGGGGAAGGGTAAGCTGGGATGAAGTGAGAGAGTGGCCTGGACTTATATATACTATCAAATGGAATATAGATAGCTAGTGGGAAGCAGCTGTATAGCACAGGGAGATCAGCTCAGTGCTTTTTGACCACCTAGAGAGGTGGTATAGGGAGGGTGAGAGGGAGACAAAAGAAGAAGGAGATATGAGGGCATATGTATATGTATAACTGATTCACTTTGTTATAAAGCAGAAACTAATACACCATTGTAAAGCAATTATGCTCCAATAAAGATGTTTTAAAATATAAATAAATAAATAAAATTTCAGAGCGCTACAGTCTCACAGCTTGTTATAGAATATTTTTTTTTAAATTCCTTAGCCTCAGCTGCACAGAATTTTTAACTTTTATAAATTTGGTAAGCAAAAAATGTCAAGTAAAGTTTACAGTTTTAAAACCACTAGTTGCATTATCATTTACAGCCCTTTTACTTTCTTTACTGCTCTGAATCCTTCTAAATATCTTGTAGATGGATCAGTACCAGTGGACTGCAAATATGCTGAATTCAAAGACCCTGATATTTCTAACTCATGTATTCCACTGCCATCCTCAACCTCTTGTTGGATGTCAAACAGGTATCTCACACTTAAAATTCAAAAACAAAATTCATACCCTCAACCTCCCTGAAAATGCTCTGTGCCTTCAGGAAATGGTCCTGCTATAAACAAATTTACTCAGGCCAAAAACCCAGAAGTCATCACTTGTCCTTTCTTTCTTTCACACACTTATCTAATTAATAAAGAAATCCTGGAAGATCTAGTTTCAAGACATCCCAAGTCCTACTACTACTGTCTACCTCCACTACACTGTCCTGGTCCAAGCCATCATTATCTTTTGTCTCAATTATTTTAAAATCCACTTAACTGGTCCCCAACTAATCTCAATTCAGCAGGTGGAATTAATTTTTTTATGAGACAAATTCACATACTATGATTGACTTGTGCAAAACTCCAGTCATGAGCAGAACAAGAATCAAACTGCTTGCCATGGTCAACAAGATCCCCTTTTGCTATCATCATCACTCTTATTCCCTTTGCTCTAGTCACACTGGAACATTCCTACTTGTCCCCTCCATGGGATTTCCAAGACTTTTCACTTGCCATTTTAGAGTTTTAAAAAAAATGTTTTTTCACAGATTTTTCACATGACTCTTTCTTCACTTTATCCAGGTCTCTGATTAAATGTTATCTTCTCCAAGAAAACTTTGTTGCTATTATTGCTAAACATCCCACTCCCCACTGCACACGTATACACACACACATCATCACTATCATCATCAACATCATATTATCTTAATTCCATTTCTTAACTCTATTTGTGTTCCTAATATTAAGCACTACTTAAAACACAGACACATAGAAAAAGTTTGTCTCCCTTGCTCCACTAGAATCCAAACTTCAGGAGAGTAGGAACATAGACTACCCTTATGCCCAGTGTATTTCTAGCCTTCAATCAGGGACGAACAAAAAGTAAGTGTGAGTTCATGAAAAATATTTTTGAATGAATAAAAGAATCATAGGACCTATATCTCTTGCAGCATGGTAAAGTGGGCATGATGATTAATTCTCCACCCCTGCAAAATACAGAGATGGTGAATGGATTTTAACAGATGTAATTTAAAATGCATTTCTGAGTTCACAAGAAAAGTTGAAGAACTAAAGAGTAAGCTGAAAACATAGATGTTGGTAAATGTAACACAGAAGAAGGTGATATTCTGTTGAAAGAGCAATACCAGCGAGGCAAAGTTTCCTATTTAATGGCTACTCAAAAAAAAAAAAAAAAAGAAAGAAAGACTATGCTTTAGGTCCACACAAAGTAGAGGATTTGAATCAGGGACTTATGTAAAAAGTACGGACACTTAATAGGTTTAAACCATGGGTAAAAATTAGGCAGAGAAGTATTTTGTCTGAGATCTTGCTTCAGGTGAAAATAAAATTGTATATTTTGCGAATGTATAACCACAAGCCTGATTTTTCAAGCCTGAAAAAGGTAGGTACTTCTTTTTACTATTGCCAAGCTTCAGAGAACCCCAAGGCTAAGAAATTAAAGAGGTTCTTTTTAATGATAACATTGTACCTAACAAAGGAAAACTTACCAGTTCTCTATAGAGGAAGAACAAATCTCTTCAAACTAGTACCCTGAAAATACCCATTGATTAAATTCAGTAAAATATCAGGAAATAATAAAAATAATAAAACTGCTAAATAAACAAAGAAACTACCATGTGTGACAATTATCAAATATATACATTTTTAATTAGAGATTTAGAAAAACAACAGATTTAGGGTCTCTAAAAAGACTGAAGATTTTTTTGAATTATCAAGTGCAGATTTTTAAATGTGTAAAATAATTTTAAAATAATAGAATTTTATTGAAAAAAAATCTAAAAAATAATCCAAACAATCAGGAAGAATTGAATAGTAGTCAAGTAGAACTTCTGAAAATAAAAATATAATTGTGGGAAATCAAAAATACAAATAAAATAAACAGAATAATTGGCACAAATGAAGAAAAAACTAGTGAACAGATAGATGGAGATGAAAAATAAATTCAAAATATAGCTCAGAAGTTAAGGATATGAAATTATGAAAAGTAGGTTAAAACATGAAGAAAGAGAACATATAAGTTTAATTGCAGTTTCTAAAGGAAAGTGTAGGGGAGAAAAAATTTGAAGAATATAATGGCTGAGAAATTTCCAGAACATTAAATAAAACGTAGAACAATAACATGAAAAGATCTTAGAGGCAGCTAAAGAAAAGACAAACTAAGTGACAATATTTGCAACTACATATTTAGACTGACAACAGATTTTTCAGTGAAAGAAAGAAAACACTGAAAAAGTACTTCAAAATGTAAAGACAATAATGGTCACCTTAGACTTCTGGACTCAACAAAAATGTATTCCAAAAGCAAGTGTAAAATAAAGGCATTGTGAGATAAAGTAAAAGTTTGCCAACAATATACTATTCCTAAAAGTATTCTAAAAGATGTGCTTCAGGAAAAATACAAATTATTCTATAAAGAAGGTTTGGGAGAAAGAAATAAGAAGATATATGAGAAAATTTAAACAAATATCAAATCAAATATAAAACATTAATGACTTACATATATGTATACAAATAAAGCAATTTTGCAATAAAGCAAATATTGATGTTAAAAATAATAGTTCAGGAAAGACCTAAAATAATAGATAAGACAGGAAAGCTAGACTAGACAGATTTGGACCAATTCTTAGGGTAAAGACAACAAACTCATGCATAATGGAAACTTGATAAATAATAAAGTGAATTTTGCATATCCACAGGACATAAACAAGACTATTGAGTATAAGATCCTGGAAAGGTCTATAAATGATGGAAAAAAATAAAATTAGATTCCATTTTTGTTAAAATTTAAAAATTAATCCCAAGTGCATTAAAAATTTGAATACAAAAAGTCAAAACTTAAAAATTCTAGAAGACAGTTTAAGAAAATATATCTTTATGACATAGGGTAAGGAAAGAATTTTTAAACAACACACAAAAAGCACTAATCATAAAGAAAATTTACATTCAATATAAACATGTAAAACATTAGTTTCTTAAAAGACTAAAAAATAAACTACAGCTGAAGCAAACTGAAAAGAAAAAAATGAGGTAAGGAACAAGCCACAAACTAAGGGACAATATTTGCAATACATACAAATGACATAAATTGCTATAATTTGGAATTGGTAAACAATTTAGCATTACTTTATATGGCTGAAGATGTATATACCTTATGACCCAACATATCCCAAAAGAAGTCTTAAGCATACACATTGTGAATATGAGGATTTTTGGTGGTATTACTTGATAGCAATATACTGGAAACAACCCAAATGCCCAGAAACAGGAGAATGGCTATATAGACTGTAGTATATTCCAAATATTTGTAAACTAAATAGCACATTTATGAAAAGCAAATGTATGAAAGAAGAAATCACAAAGGAAATAAGAATTTAAACTATATAAAAATAAGAGCATAACATATCAAAATTCATGGAATGCAGTTAAAGCATTACCCATAGGGTAATTTATAGGACTATTTGCATACATTACAAAAGAACAAAAGTTTCAAATCAATGACTTCTTTTTCCACCTTAAGAAACTGGGAAATAAAGAGTAAATTTAAATGAACATAAGCTTAAGAAAGGAAATAATAGAGAATAGAGTGGAAATCAGGGAAAGAGAATACAGAAAAGTATAGAGAATATCAAGATAATAAACAGGTGATTCTTTGCAAAAAGCCAATAAAAGGATGAATTCTCTTTCCAGACCAATAAGGAAAAAAAGAAAGATTAACTGATGTTAGGAAGGAGCATGATGACATTACCAGAAACTCTACCAATAATAAAATAATAAAAGTGAATATTATGACTCATTTATCCAATAAACTTGACAAATTAAAATAAATGGACAAATTCCTTGCACAATAAAAGTTCACTTATGAATACATAGGTGTTTATTTATTTGTAGTAAAAATATTTCCACATAAAAAATTCCAGGCCCAGGTGGTTTCACTGGAGACTTCTACCAACATTTTAACACTTGATGGAAAGAACACCAATTCTATAGAAACTCTTCTAAAAATTGGAAAGGAGAGACAACATATGACTCATTCTATAAGGCCAGCATTAATCTGATATCAACAACAGACAAAGGCATTGCAAGAAAAGAAAACTTTAGATCAATATTCCTCATGAACATGGATGTAAAATTCTTAAAATGTTTGTAAGTCAAATACAATATATAAAAAGGATAACACATCATGACCAACTTGGGTTTAACCTAGAAATACAAATTTGGTTTAACATTCAGAAATAAATCAATGTAATTAAAAATAATAACAGACTGAAATTAAAATGTTCATCTCAAGAGATTCAGAAAAAGTTAGATTATCAAGTTCACAAGATACAAGATGAATATACAAAAATCTACTGCATTTCTGTATGTTAGTAACAATTTGAAATTGAAATTAAGACAGTTTCATTTACATAACATAAAAAATTAAATACTCAAGAATCTTACAAAAGGTGGATAAAACTCATACAATGACAACCACAAGACGTTGAGAAAAATTTAAGAAGATGTATATAACCAGAGAGATATACCATCTTTATGAATTGGAAGACTCAATATTGTTAAGACATTAATTCTTTTTTCATTTATTTTAAAAAAAATTTATGATATTAATTCTTTACAAATTGACCTATAAATTCAACCCAATCCCAATTAAAATCCTAGAAGTATTTGTTGTAGATATTGAGAAGCTAATCCTAAAGTCCTTATGAAAATAAAGTGGATCTAAAATAGACAAAACTTTGAAAAAGTGCGAAGTAGGAGTACCTTCACTTTTCAACTTCAAGACTTATTACAAGTTATAGCTATCAAGACAATGTGTTACTGGCACCAAGATAGACAACTAAGTAAGTGGAACAAGATGGAGTGTCCAAAAATATACTCACACATTATGGTCAATTGATTTTTGATAGACGTGTAAAGAAAATTCAACAGTAAAAGAATTACTGGTTTTTAATTGCTGAAAAATGGATAGTCATATAAAGAAAAAAAGCGGATCAAAATTTAACTCAAAATTGATCATTGAAATAAAAGAAAAATGTAAAGCTATACAACATCTAGAAAAAAAAAAAACAGAGAGTAAGTTGGTACAACTTTAGGTTATGCAAAAATTTCTTAGATATAACAGAGAAAGCATGATCCATAAAAGCCAAAATAGATAGAGTGAAATGAAAATTATGAATCTTTGAGTTTTGAAAAGCATCATTTAAAGATTCACAGACTAAGAGCAAAAATTCATAATATCTGAAAAAGTACTCATATCCAGAATATATTTTTTAAATTCTTCAAATTTCAATAAAGAAACAAATTATAATAAATAATAGGCAAAATATTTGGAAAGACACTGCACCAATGAAGCTATGTGGATGGTAATGAGCACATTAACAGATTTTCAACATCATTAGTCATTAGAAAAATGCATATTAAAGACCCAATGAGATACACTCTTATACATCGGTTAGAATGTTTAAAATGAAAAAGACCTACTACATGAAGTTATGTTGAGTCTGTGGAATAATGGCAACTCTCACACACTGTCAATGTGAATGCACAAAAGTGCAAACACTTTTCAAAAGATTAGCAGTTTCTAAAAAAAGTTACTCATACACTTAGCATATAACCTACCAATTCTATTCCTAGATATTTACCACAAAGAAATTAAACATATTATAAAAGTATCCCAAAACTTGTACACAAATGTTCATAACACCTTTATATCTATAATATTTATTCATAGTAGCCCAAAATGGGAAACAAGAGACAGTCTACCAAGGATAAAGAAAACGTTGTATATCCATATAATGGAATGTTACTCAGAAATATGGGGTTAGCCAGAAAATGCCTTCAGTTTTTAAGTAAAAATAAAAGACACGTTTTTCATTTTCACCAAGAACTTTACTGAACAGTGTATTCATGCTTTTGTTCCACTACCTTCTGCCATTTTCCAGCTAACTTCATAATTCCATCTTCCCAAAACGTTTTATCTTTTTGAGCAAAGAACTGTTCCAGGTGCCTTGTACAGTCTTCAGGGAACTGAAATTTTTTCCATTAAAAGAATTTTGTAAAGACCAAAATAAATGGAAATCTGAAAGTGCAATGTCTGGTGAATCCAGTGGATGAATCAGAACTTTCCAGCCAAGCTGTAACAGTTTTTGCCTGATCATCAAAGAAACATGCAGTCTTGCATTATCCTGAAAGAAAATTATGCGTTTTCTGTTGACTGATTCCGGATGCTTTTCATTGAGTGCTGGTTTCAGTTGGTCTAACTGGGAGCAGTACTTTTTGGAATTAATCTTTTGGTTTTCCGGAAGGAGCTCATAATAGAGGACTCCCTTCCAATCTCACCATATACACTACATCACCTTCTTTGGATGAAGACCGGGCTTTGGTGTTGTTAGTGGTGGTTCATTTCACTTGCCCCACCATCGCTTCCATTCCATATTATTGTACAGTATACACTTTTCGTCTCGTCACAATTTGTTTTAAAAATGGAACGTTTTCAGGCTTCCCTGGTGGTGCAGTGGCTGAGAGTCTGCCTGCCGATGCAGGGGGCACGGGTTCGTGCCCTGGTCCGGGAAGATCCCACATGCTACAGAGCGGCTGGGCCCGTGAGCCATGGCCGCTGAGCCTGCGCGTCCAGAGCCTGTGTTCCGCAACGGGAGAGGCCACAACAGTGAGAGGCCCGCGTACCGCAAAAAAAAAAAAAAAAAAAAAAAAAAAAAAAGGAACGTTACAGTAGAGAATCACATGTGGAAATACAGGCAAGATGATTTTTTTCACTTAACTTATGCGGAACCCAAACATCAAAGTGATTAACATAACCAAGCTTGTGCAAAGGATTTTCAATGCTTGATTTGGATATTTTGAGTATGTCAGCTATCTCCCACATAGTATACTATTTATTGTTCTCAATTAATGTCTCGATTTGATCGCTATCAACTTCAACTGGCCTACCTGACCATGGAACACTGTCCAGTGAGAAATCTCCAGCACAAAACTTCACAAAACACTTTTGACATGTTTGACCAGTCATAGAACCTTCTCCATACACTGCACAAATCTTTTGTGTGTGTGTGTTTCAGGTGCATTTTTACCTTTCTTGAAATAATAATAATAATATGCCGAAAATGTTGCTTTTTTCTTCCATCTTCACTATTAAAATTCACCAATTTTGATAAGTTTTTTTTAAATGCAAATTGATATGACAGCTGTCACAATACAATCTAACAAAATTGTTTCAAATGAAGTTAAAGACAACTAAGCATTACTAGAGCCATCTTATGGAAAAAAAACGGACGAACATTTTGGTCCACACAATACAAAAGCATGTACACAACAACATAGATGAATCTCAAATTATAGTAATCTAAAATAGCAAAACAAACAAACAAACAAAAACAGAATAGATATTGAATCATTCTATTTGTATAAAATTCTAGAAAATGCATCAGAGTCAACAATAGCACAAAGCAAATCAGTTGTTGATTGGGGACGAGAATGGGAGAAAGAGAAAAGTATAAAAAAGTTACAGAGGAAATTTGGAGTGTAATGGATATGTTTATTACCTTGTGGTACTAGTGTCTTGTTTGTATGTGTGTCTGTGTGTGTGTTCATGAACGCACATGTGTATGTATATAAGCACATGCACATACATACACACATCTGTCAAAATTTATCAAATTGTACACTCTAGATATGTACAGTTTATAATATACAATTTATATGCCAACATAGCTGTTATAAAAACAAAATAGAATTTTTATAAAGCAAAAGAATGATAAATACAATATTTATAAAAGCATCTTTGACAGGGAATTGAGAATGTAAGGCTGTTAGGAGGGAGAGAAAAGAGACATTAATTAGAGAGGGGCATAAAAAAAAGAAAGGGTCATCAAAGACATTGAAAATGGTCTGTTTCTTGAGCTGGTTGGGAAATACATAAGTGATTGTTTCATTACTCATTATAGTTTTTATTATATATTCTTTATAAGTTATTATATATCAATGAAATATTTCACAATAAATGTAAATGAGCAAATAATAAGCATAAATTATTGGATGGCCAAACTTTCTTTATTACACAACTTAATTGTTTTTAAAGATTTAATATTAGATTTCTAAACCCTGTAACAAAAGTATCACATTTTTAAAACATTTCCTTCCCCTTTAATTTTCCTTTACACCACAATCCTTGCACATGTGGGTGACTTCTATCCCTATTGGTTTCAGAGCATTATATAAAGATCATGGACCTCAGAATTGAAGTTAAGATCATTAACCAAAAAAAGTCCTATAAGTTATCATTATCCACATTTTGAAGATGATGAAATAAAACCTTACAATACTGAATAAACATTGCCTAGAGAATCTCTACAAAAGAGATGAATCCCAGCTAAGGTAGACAATATGGAGCAATACCAATATCACATCTACTTGATTACAAAATAAATATTTATAATCTGAAACTTTATGTTTTGGATTGCAGTGAGCATTGGACTTTCTTTTTTATTTTTGTGAAAGGTTAATTTCTTAAAATATATAAGAACATGCACCATGTCTATATTCACACTAATGGGTGTGAACCAATGAAAAATTACAGAGCAGAGCTAAATACTAGTAAGATTTCTGTTAGTTAAAAGAAAGAAACATTTACCATTCCTTTTGCCAAAACCAGAAATGACTAACTCCAAAAACAAACATTAATCTCTACCCTGTTGAATTGAGCTGAATCGAAATGATTATGTTTTATTTGCTTAATCACTATTTGTTTCTCTCCATGTAGGGTTTGTCAAACTAAATAAATTACATATTCCTAGTGGTAATGTGGACAAGAGTATGACCTTGTGAAAACTGCAAGGATACATCAAACTTAGCCACTAAACAACTTAGTAATTTTTGAAAACAGAGTAGTAACAATAACCATAATCACAGCTATAGATTTAAATACATGTCTTTAATTATCACTATGAGTTTCAAAGCGGTGTTAAATTCTCCAATCCCCAATTTCCTAGTTTATAGAAGGAGGGGTGGCATGGGAGGAATTCTCTTTCTCCAGATGAGATAAAGTTCTGAGAACATCTTTTCCTCTGAAGGTTCTTAGTGTATCTCAAAGTAGTGACACTTCCCTTCTTCATGTCAGGGATATAAGGGGATCTTTCTTGGGTCTTCACCTTGAAAAATATGTTGGTGTTCTTGGAGGTGAAGCCCATGAAACAGTGAGGGCCCCACCTATCCCCTCAGCCTGCACCTCCAGGAGTTTCTTATTCTCGTGGTAGTTCAAACTAAGCCTCCAGGAATTCATCAGTATTACCATTTATGTGTTCCTAACTGTTTATGGCTCCAGCAGTTTCTACTGCAGGTAAGCAGATCTTGGCTGCTGCATTTGTGTGTGTCTGTTCATTTGTGCATGTGTGTGTACCTGTCTCTCCAGATTTCAGCATGATGCTTTTCGCTCTGACCTCAGTTCCCTCTTGGGTCTGAGAAAAGTCATTGATTTTTGGTTAGTCCAGCTTTATACATGTTGGAGTTGAAACTGGAAATTGGATACAATTTTGAATAGATGCAAACGAGAGGGCAATGGAGTGAGATCTTTAAAGTACTGAGAGAAAAAATCCTGACAACTCAGAATTTCATCTTCTTAAAATGAAGGTAAAAGTACGACTTTTCTCATGGAGAAAAACAAAGCTTTAAGAATTTATCATTAATTTGTTACCCTCAAGAAATGTTAAAGGGAGTTCCTAAGGCAGAAGGAATACAATATCAGAGAAAAAGTTGGACTCACATAAAGAATGAGTTCTGGAAAAGGTAAAAATCAAAATAAATATAAAAGACTTTTTTTCATATGTTAAATCACTCTAAAAGATCATTTATTCTTTTTTTTAATAAATAGCACAATATACTTTTAAAATTTTTTTATTGGAGTATAGTTGATTTTACTAGTTATCTGTTTTATATATAGTAGTATGTATATGTCAATTGCAATCTCCCCATTTATCCCTCCCCTCCTTTCCCCCTTGGTAACCATAAGTGTGTTTTCTACATCTGTGACTCTTTCTATTTTGTAAATAAGTTCACTTCTACCATTTTTTTAGATTCCACATATAAGCCATATGATATAATATTTGTCCTTCTTTGTCTAACTTACTTCAGTCAGTATGACAATCTTTAGGTCCAACCATTTTGTTGCAAATGGCATTATTTCATTCTTCTTCGTGACTGAGTAATATTCCATTGCATGTAGGTACCACATCTTCTGTATCCACTCCTCTGTTGATGGACATGTAGGTTGTTTCCATGTCTTGGCTATTGTAAATAGTGCTGTAATGAAAATTATGGTGCATGTACCTTTCTGAATTATGGTTTTCTCTGGATATAAGCCCAGGAGTGGGATTGCTGGATCATAGGGCAACTTTATGTTTAGTCTTTTAAGGAAATTTCATACTGCTCTTCATAATGGTTGTACCATAGCATAGCATTTATTGTTTGTAGCTTTTTTGATAAGGGCTATTCTAACCATTGTGAGGTGATTTCTCATTGTAGCTTTGATTTACATTTCTCTAATAATTCGTGATGTTCAGTATGTTTTCACATGCTGTTTCACCATCTGTATGTCTACTAGAGTTCATTGATGAGTTTGGTAAAGTTACAGGATAAAAATTAATACACAGAAATCTCTTGCATTCCTATACACTAACAACAAAAGATCAGAAAGAAAAATTAAAGCAACAATCCCATTTACCATCACATCAAAAAGAATAAAATACCTAGTAATAAATCTACCTAAGGAGGCAAAAGACCTGTACTCAGAAAACTATGAGATGCTGATGAAAGAAATCAAAGATGACACAAACATATGGAGAGATATACAATGTTATTAGATTGGGAGAATCAATATTGTGAAAATGACTATACTACCCAAGGCAGTCTATGGATTCAATGCAATACCTATCAAATTACCAATTGCATTTTTCACAGAATTAGAAAAAAAATTATACAGCTTGTATAGAAACACAGAAGACCCTGAATAACTACCATATGACCCAGTAATTCCACTCCTGGATATATATCAGAAAAAAGAAAAACACTGATTCAAAAAGATACATGCACCCCAATATTCATAGCAGCATTATTTACAGTGGCCAAGATATGGAAGCAACCTAAGTGTCTATCAGTAGATGAATGGATAAAGAAGATGTGATATATATATACAATGGAATACTACTCAGACAAAATAAAACAAAATTTTGCCAGTTGCAGAAACACAAATGGACTTGGAGTTTATTATGCTAAGTGAAATGAGTAAGGCAGAGAAAGACAAACGTTGTCTTTCCACATATTCACTACTACGTGGAATCTAAAAAATACAACAAACTAGAGAAGATAATAAAAAGGAAACAAACTCACAGATATAGAGAACAAACTAGCAGTTATCCATGGGGAGAGGGGCAAGACAGGGAAGAAAGATTTTTTTTTATGTATAACATGAATAAGCTACAAGGATATATTGTACAACACAGAGAATATAGCCATTATTTTATAATAATTATAAAAGAAGTATAACCTTTAAAAATTGTGAATCACTATGTTGTATACCTGCAACTTTTATAATATTGTGCATATCTATATCTCAATATAAATAAAGTGCATACATACATAAATAAAACATACCATATCAATAATTTCATTAAATACAAATAGTATAAACATCTCAGTGAAAAAGCAGAGATTGCCATAATGTATATAAATGCAGTACCAAAATAAATGCAGTGTACAAATACCAACTTCACTAATTAAAATATAGATGGGTTAAACGAAAAGTGATGAAAAAAATAAACCATACACACACTAACACAACGAAAAACTGAAATAGCTATGTTAATAGCAGACAATGTAGACTGTAGAGAAAGGAATATTAAGAGAGATAAAGAAAGATTTCACATAATGATGAAGTGGTCAACTCGTGAAAAGTTATTGCAATTGTAAATGTTTAGGCACTTAATAAAAGAGCTTCAAAATACACAAAGTAAAAATGGATGGACTAAAAAGAGAAACAGGAAAATTTCAAGTATAGTTAGATGCATAGACACTTCTCTCAATAATGGATAGAATAAGTGGAAAGAAAATCCTTAAGTGTATAGAAGACCTGGTAAACACTACTCCCATCTTAACCTGACATTTATAGAACAACAGCAAGAAAAAGATTTTCCTTTCTTTTTTACTTTCTTTTTACATCTTTATTGGAGTATAATGCTTTACAATGTTGTGTTAGTTTCTGCTGTATAACAAAGTCAATCAGCTATATGTATACATATATTTCTATAACCCCTCTCTCTAGCATCTCACTCTCACCCTCCCTATCTCACCATTCTAGGTGGTCACAAATCAGCGGCCTAATCTCCCTGTGTTATGCAGCTGGTCCTACTACCAATCTATTTTACATTTGGTAGTGTATATATGTCCATGCCACTCTCTCACTTCATCCCAGCTTACCATTCCTAGTCCCCATATCCTCAAGTCAATTCTCTAGTAGGTCTGCATCTTTATTCATGTCCTGCCCCTAGGTTCATCAGAACCATTTTTTTTTAATCCGTATATATGTGTTAGCATATGGTATTTGTTTTACTCTTTCTGACTTACTTCACCCTGTATGACTGACTCTAGGTCCATCCATCTCACTACAAATAACTCAGTTTTGTTTCTATTTATGGCTGAGAAATATTCCATTGTATATATGTGCCACATCTTCTTTATCCATTCATCTGTCAATGGACACTTAGGTTGCTTCCATGTCCTAGCTATTGTAAATAGTGCTACAATGAACATTGTGGTACATGACTCTTTTTGAATTATAGTTTTTCAGGGTATATGCCCAATAGTGGGATTGCTGGGTCGTACGGTAGTTCTACTTTTAGTTTTTTGAGGAACCTCCATACTGTTCTCCATAGTGGCTGTATCAATTTCCATTCCCACAAACAGTGCAAAAGAGTACAATTTCATCCACACCCTCTCCAACATTTGTTGTTTGTAGATTTTTTGAAGATGGCCATTCTGACTGGTGTGAGGTGATACCACATTGTAGTTTTGATTTGCATTTCCCTAATGATTAGTGATGTTGAACATCCTTTCATGTGTTTGTTGGCAATCTGTATATCTTCTTTGGAGAAATGTCTATTTATGTCTTCTGCCCATTTTTGGATTGGGTTTGTTGTTTTTTTGACATTGAGCTGCATGAGCTGCAATTATATTTTGGAGATTAATCCTTTGTAAGTTGATTCATTTGCAAATATTTCTCCTATTCTGAGGGTTGTCTTTTCATCATGTTTATGGTTTCCTTTGCTGTGAAAATGCTTTTATGTTTCATTAGGTCTCATTTGTTTATTTTTGTTTCTATTTCCCTTTCTCTAGGAGGTGGGTCAAAAAGGAACTTGCTGTTATTTATGTCATAGAGTGTTCTGCCTATGTTTGCTCTAAGAGTTTTATAGTGTCTGGCCTTACATTTAGGTCTTTAATCCATTTTGAGTTTTGTGGGGTTTTTTTGTATAGTGTTAGGGAGTGTTCTAATATCATTCTTTTACATGTAGCTGTCCTGTTTTCCCAGCACCACTTATTGAAGAGACTGTCTTTTCTCCATTGTATATTTTTGCCTCCTTTATCAAAAATAAGGTGACCATATGTGTATGGGTTTATCTCTGGGCTTTCTATCCTGTTCCATTGATCTATATTTCTGTTTTTGTTCCAGTACAATACTGTCGTGATGACTGTAGCTTTATGGTATAGTCTGAAGTCCAGGAGCTTGATTCCTCCAGCTCCGTTTTTATTCCCAAGATTACTTTGGCTATTCAGGGTCCTCTGTGTTTCCATAGAAATTGTGAAATTTTTTGTTCTAGTTCTGTGAAAAATGCCATTGGTAGTTTGATAGGGATTGCATTGAGTCTGTAGATTGCTTTGGGTAGTAGAGTCATTTTCAAAATGTTGATTCTTGCAAACCAAGAACATGGTATAACTATCCATCTGTTTGTGTCATCTTTAACTTCTTTCATCAGTGTCTTATAATTTTCTGCATACAGGTCTTTTGTCTCCTTAGGTAGGTTTATTCCTAGATATTTTATTCTTTTTGTTGCAATGGTAAATGGGAGTGTTTTCTTGATTTCACTTTCAGATTTTTCATCATTAGTGTATAGGAATGCCAGAGATTTCTGTGCATTAATTTTGTATCCTGCTACTTTACCAAATTCACTGATTAGTTCTAGTAATTTCCTGGTAGCATCTTTAGGATTCTCTATGTATAGTATCATGTCATCTGCAAACAGTGACAGCATTACTTCTTCTTTTCCGATTTGGATTATTTTATTTCTTTTTCTTTTCAGTTTGCTGTGACTAAAACTTCCAAAACTTCGTGGAATAATACTGTTAAGAGTGGGTAACCTTGTCCTGTTCCTGACCTTAGTGGAAATGGTTTCTGTTTTTCAGCATTGAGAATGACGTTTGCTGTGGGTTTCTCATATATGGCATTTATTATGTTGAGTTACGTTCCCTCTATGACCACTTCCTGGAAAGTTTTTATCATATATCGGAGTTGAATCTTGTCAAAAGCTTTTTCTATATCTGTTGAGATTATCATATGGTTTTATCCTTCAATTTGTTAATATGGTGTACCCCATTGATTGATTTAGGTATATTGAAGAATCCCTGCATTCCTGGGATGAACCCCCCTTGATCATGGTTTATGATTCTTTTAATGTTCTATTGGATTCTGTTTGTTAGTTTTTGTTGAGGATTTTTGCATCTATGTTCATCAGTGATATTGTAGTTTTCTTTTTTTTTTTTTGACATCTTTGTCTGATTTTGGTATCAAGTTGGTGGTGGCCTCATAGAATGAGTTTGGGAGTGTTCCTCCCTCTGCTATATTTTGCAAGAGTTTGAGAAAGATAGGTGTTAGCTCTTCTCTAAATGTTTGATAGAATTCGCCTGTGAAGCCATCTGGTTCTGGGCTTTGTTTGCTGGAAGATTTTTAATCACAGTCTCAATTTCAGTGGTTGTAATTGGTCTATTCATATTTTCTATTACTTCATGGTTCAGTCCTGGAAGGTTGTGCTTTTCCATTAATTTGTCCATTTCTTCCAGGTTGTCTATTTTATTGGCATATAGTTGCTTGTAGTAATCTCTCATGATCCTTTGTATTTCTGCAGTGTCAGTTGTTATTTCTCCTTTTTCATTTCTAATTCTATTGATTTGAGTCTCCTCCCTTTGTTTCCTGATGAGGCTCACTAATGGCTTATCAATGTTGTTTATCTTCTCAAAAAAACAGCTTTTAGTTTTATTTATATTCGTTATCAATTCCTTCATTTCTTTTTCATTTATTTCTGATCTGATCTTTATGATTTCTTTCCTTCTGCTAAGTTTGGGTTTTTTTCTGTTCTTCTTTCTGTAGTTGCTGTAGGTTTAAGGTTAGGTTTTCTGTTTGAGATTTTTCTTATTTTTTGAGGTAGGATTGCATTGTTATTATTTTGCCTCTTAGAACTGCTTTTTCTGCATCCCATAGGTTTTCAGTCGTCATGCTTTCATTATCATTTATTTCTAGGTATTTTTTGATTTCCTCTTTGATTTCTTCAGTGATCTCTTGTTTATTTAATAGTGTATTGTTTAGCCTCAATGGGTTTGTATTTTTTACAATTTTTTTGTCCTGTAATTGATATCTAGTCACATAGTGTTGTGGTCAGAAAATATACTTGATATGATTTCAATTTTCTTAAATTTACCAAGGCTTGATTTGTGACCCAAGATATGATCTATCCTGGAGAATGTTCCATGAGCACTTGAGAAGAAATTGTATTCTGTTGTTTTTGGATGAAATGTCTTATAAACATCAATTAAGTCCATCTTGTTTAATGTATCTTTTAAAGTTTATGTTTCCTTATTTATTTTCATTTTGGATGATCTGTCCATTGGTGAAAGTGGGGTGTTAAAATCCCCTACTATGATTGTTACTGTCAGTTTCCCCTTTTATGGCTGTTAGCATTTGTCTTATTGGGGTGCTCCTATGTTTGGTGCATAAATATTTACAAGTGTTATAGCTTCTTCTTGGATTGATCCCTTGATCATTAGATAGTGTCCTTCTTTGTCTCTTATAATAGTCGTTATTTTAAAGTCTCTTTTGTCTGATATGAGAATTACTACTCCAGCTTTCTTTTGATTTCCATTTGCATGGAATATCTTTTTCCATCCTCTCACTTTCAGTCTGTAAGTGTCTCTAGGTCTGAAGTGGGTCTCTTGTAGACAGCATATGTATGGGTCTTCTTTTTGCATCAGTTCAGCCAGTGTATGTCTTTTGGTTGGGGCATTTAATCCATTTACATTTAAGGTAGTTATCGATATGTATGTTCCTACTACCATTTTCTTAACTGTTTTGGGCTTTTTATTGTAGGTCTTTTCCTTCTCTTGTGTTTCCTGCCTAGAGAACTTCCTTTAGCATTTGTTGTAAAGCTGGTTTGGTGGTGCTGAATTCTCTTAGCTTTTCCTTGTCTATAAAGGTTTAAATTTCTCCATCAAATATGAATGAGATCCTTGCTGGGCAGAGGAATTTTGGTTGTAGGTTTTTCCCTTTTATCCCTTTAAATATGTCCTGCCACTCCATTCTGGCTTGCAGAGTTTCTGCTGAAATATCAGCTGTTAACCTTATGGAGATTCCCTTGTATGTTATTTTTTGTTTTTCCCTTGTTTCTTTTAATATTTTTTCTTTGTATTTAATTTTTGATAGTTTGATTAATAAGTGTCTTAGTGTGTTTCTCCTTGGCTTTATCCTCTGTGGGACTCTTTGTGCTTCCTGGACTTGATTAACTATTTCCTTTCCCATATTAGGAAAGTTTTCAGCTATAACCTCTTCAAATATTTTCTCAGTCCCTTTTTTATTTTTTTCTCTCTCTTTTTCTTCTGGGACCCCTATAATTCGAATGTTGGTGTGTTTAATATTGTCCAGAGATCTCTGAGACTGTCCTCAATTCTTTTCATTCTTATTTCTTTATTCTGGTCTGCAGTAGTTATTTCCACTATTTCATCTCCCAGGTCACTAATCCTTTCTTCTGCCTCAGTTATTCTGCTATTGATTCCTTCTAGAGAATTTTTACTTTCACTTATTGTGTGGTTCATCACTGTTTGCTCTTTAGTTCTTCTAGGTCCTCGTTAAACAATTATTTTATTTTCTCTATTCTATTTCCAAGATTTTGGATCATCTTTACTATCATTACTCTGAGTTCTTTTCCAGGTAGCCTGCTTATTTTTTCTTCCTTTGTTTGGTCTGGTGGGTTTTTGCCTTGCTCCTTCATCAGCTGTGTATTTCTCTGTCTTCTCATTTTGCTTAACTTACTGTGTTTGGTGTCTCATTTTCTCAGGCTACAGATCCATAGGTCCTGTTGCTTTGATGTGTACCCCCAGGTGATAAGTTTAGTTCGGTCAGTTGTGTAGGCTTCCTGGTGGAGATTACTGATGCCTGTGTTCTTGTAGGTGGCTTGGATCTTGTATATCTGTTGGGCAGGACCACGTCTTGTGGTGTGTTTTTGGGTCTGTGACCTTATTATGATTTTAGACAGCTTCTCTGTTAATGGATGAGGTTGTGTTCCTGTCTTCCTAGTTGTTTGGCATGGGGTGTCCAGCACTGGACCTTGTTGGTAGTTGAGTGGATCTGGGTCTTAGCATTGAAACAGAGCTCTCTGGGAGAGCTCTCACTAATTGATATTACAGACAGCTGGGAGGTGTCTGGTGGTCCAATGTCCTGAACTTGGTTGTCCCTCCTCAGAGGCTCAGGCCTGACACACAGCCAGAGCACCCAGACACTGTCAGCCACACAGCTCAAAAGAAAAGAGAGAAAAGAAAGAAAGAAAGAAAGAAAGAAAGAAAGAAAGAAAGAAAGAAAGAAAGAAAGAAAGAAAGAAAGGAAGGAAGGAAGGAAGCAAAGAAAGGAAGGAAGGAAGGTAGGAAATAAATTTGTTAAAATAATTTTTTTAATTATTAAATTTAAAAAGTAATTAAAAAAAAGAAGAGAGCAACCAAATTAATAAACAAATCCACCAATGATTACAAACATTAAAAACTAAACTAAGATAAACATTAAAATCAGAAACTAGTTAGTTGAATACGGCAAACTCCAAGTTACAATTGCTCCCAAAGTCTACCACCTCAATTTTGTGAAGATTCGTTGTCTATTCAGGTAATCCACAGATGCAGGGTACTTCAAGTTGACTGTGGAGATTTAATCCACTTCTCCTAAAGCTGCATAGCTAAATTTCCCTTTCTCTTCTTTGTTCACACAGCTCTTGGGCTTCAGCTTTGGATTTGGCACTGCCTCTGCGTGTAGGTCGTCCTCTGGTGTCTCTTCTTCACCAAGGCGGGGGTAAAGGTGCGACTGATTAGGGGACTCTGGCTCACTCAGGCTCAGGGGGAGGGAGGGGTACAGAATGTGGGGCGAACTTACAGAGGCAGAGGCCAGCATGACATTGTCACAGCTTAACATATGCCATGTGTTCTTCCAGGGCAGTTGTCCATGGGTCACAGGACCCTGGCAGTGGCAGGCTGCACAGACTCTTGGGAGGGATGTGGAGTTAGTGACCTGTGCTTGCACACAGGATTCTTAGTGGCTGCAGCAGCAACGTTAGCGTTTCTTGCCCATCTCTGGTGTCCATGCTGATAGCAGCAGCTCCCGCCTTTCTCTCAAGCTCATTTAGACAGTTCTTTGCCTTCTGTGTGCAGACAGGGAAGGAATCCCCTCTCCTCATGCACCCCGAAACAATGGTCTCTTGCCTCTTAGGCAGGTACAGACTTTTTCCCAGACTCCCTCCCGTCTAGCTCCGGGAAACTAGCCCCCTTAAGGCTCTGTTCACGCAGCCAATCCCAGTCCTCTCCCTGGGTTCTGAACTCCAAAACCTGAGCCTCAGCTTCCAGCTGCCACCCACCCTGGCAGGTGAGCAGACAAGCCTTTTAGGTTGGTGAGTGCTGGTCGGCACTGATCCTCTGTGCAGGAATCTCTCCACTTTGCCCTCTGCACCCCTGTTGCTGTGCTCTCCTCCATGGCTCTGAAGCATCACCACCCACCCACCCCCAGTCTCTGCCAGAGAAGGGGTTTCCTAGTGTGTGAAAACTTTTCCTTCACAGCTCCCTACAAGAGGTGTAGGTCCTGTCCCTATTCTTTTGTCTCTTTTTCTTTTTTCTTTTGCCCTACCCAGGTACATGGGTAGTTAATTGCATTTTGGGAAGGCTGAGGTCTTCTGCCAGCGTTCAGTAGGTGTTCTGTAGCAGTTGTTCTACATGTAGATGTATTTTTGATGTATTTGTCGGGAGGAAGGTGATCTTCACGCCTTACTCCTCCACCATCTTGAAGGTCCCTGGATACATTTTTTGATACAGATTATTTTCAAGTACGCATGCAATTCTCAGCAGGATGGAAGGATAGACCATATTCCTAGTCACAAACTTCTGTGTTAAAAAGGAGATACACTTAGGAATTAATTTAACCAAAGAGGTGAAAAACCTGTACACTGAAAACTATAAGACATTGATGAAATAAGATGAAGACACAAATAAATAGAAAGATATTTTCTGCTCATAGATTGGAAGAATTAATATTGTTAAAATGTCCATACTACTCACAGAAATATACAGATTTAGTGTAATTACTATCAAAATTCCAAGGCATTTTTTAATAGAAATAGAACAAACAATTCTAAAGTGTAGGGAACCACAAAAATCCTGAACAGCCAAAGCAGTCTTGAGAAAGAAGAACAAAACTGGAGGCAACATGTTCCCTGATTTCAAATTATATTAGTTAAAACACATCATACTGGCATAAAAACATACAGATCAATGGAACAGAATAGAGAGCCCAGAAAGAAGCACATGCAAAAATGGTCAATTAATTTATGACAAAGGATCCAAAAATATACAATGGGGAAAGAACAATCTCTTTGATAAATGGCATTGGAAAAACTGGACAGCCACATGCAAAAGAATGAAATTAGACCACTATTTTATACCATAAAAAAATTAACTCAAAATTTATTAAAGATTTGAATGTAATATTTAAAACCATAGAACTCCTAGAAGAAAACACAGGCAGTAAATTGCTTGACATCAGTCTCAATGATGAGTTTTTGGATTTGGCACCAAATTGTGTCACCAATGGTAGAAAAAGAAAGCAGTATTAGATTGATAAAATCCTGTGATGTATAAAAAAGTCCATATCACTAAGCATTAATGTTCCTATACTTAATAAAATTAAAGAATACTTGCCATTTATGAAACTGACATGATTTTTGCATAGATCTTTTGCTCTGGGTTCACAATTTAACTCAACCAATGATGGAAGCACAACATGTAAACTATGCGAAAGGATACTGTAATAATCAAGCTTTCATAAAAATAGAAAAAATCAGTAGCACATTTAAAAAAATAAACATAGTGTAGAATTTATCAAGTCCATTAAAATATTTGATAGAAGGTTAAATATTATTGTCTATTAGGAAAAAAGGGAAAATGTGCAGTAATAAATGTTGGTTTGGAAGAAAGATGATTTCATCTTACATACTCTAAGTCCCAAGTTAAGCTCAATGTGAGTAAGAATCTTAAATAAATACTCCTTAAATTGTAATTGATTCACTGAATTCTATATTCCTGGGTTCACATCATTTGGAAATATTAGAATATAACAGAAAATGCTGCTCTGGTATTTTTTCCTCAGAATAAGGAAATACAGAATACTGTGCAAAATTCCCATACCAGACCTTTAATTGAAGCAATTCAGATAAGAATTTGAACTTGGAAGGGATTATCTAAACCAAACCTGTGAACTACTGAAGTTCACCTACTTCTATACTGTTTCTATTTCTTGCTATTCAGAAAGATTTTTCTCTTCAGCAATTTCATTTACCCAACCATTGCTGACTCAGGACTATACTTCTTCCTACCCAGAAAAGTATATTAGATGCCTATACATTTTGATATTTAATCAAACAAATGCCTCTTAGTGTACTTTCTTTTGCCCCAAGAAATCTGATGAGATTCTAAATAGCTATAGACAATCAGCACAGCAAAATATCCATGTCACAGAATACATGATTTCTCACAAGCTAAAGATTTTTTTTTTTCATTTGTTCCAGTTTTCCTGGTAGTTTTATCTTGGAGGTGAAGAGTCTGTTATCATAAAATTGGAAGAAAAATAATCTGCTAAACCCAACAAGAAAAGCTACCCTCATAGAGAAGAAATTTAACTTGTCCTATATCCATCTGAGATACTCCTTTAAAAAATACTGTTCTGCAAACATTTTCCTTTAGTTCTTAGCAAGAACCAGAATGTCAGGACACCAAAATGAATTCTCAGGTTATTTAATTCAATGCCACAAATCTCTCTCACTCGCTCTCGCTCTCGCTCTCTCTCTCTCTCTCTCTCTCTCTCTCTATATATATATATATATATACATATATATATATGTATATATATACATACACTACTCAAACCCCCATATAAAAATAATAATTATAATAATAATGATATAACGATTAAGGCCAAAGTTTATCCTTTATATACTAATTGGAATTAATAACTAATGGACATTGCTGTCTATTTGGCAATGCTGCTATTATATACTACAAATGAGGTGTATCAGAGACTTCATTTATTTGTTCAGAGGAACAGTGGCTAGGTTGCAATCAGTTACAGTATTCTAATATGGCTACCCAGTTCAAAGTCTATTTATCAGCTTTATAATCATGACAATTCAATTTTCTTAGCATGCTCAGGGGTACCTGGACTCCAGGGTACTAAGTTATGGTAAAAGAATGCATAAAAGACTGGTGGATAAAACCAGGAAGCCAATTTGTAAATTCACAGGAAGACTGATAACTATCAAGTAGAATTTAAATAGTCTCTCTGAGTGGACAATTTAACACAGGAAGCTTTAATCAGAGGCGTATTGCCTGGAGATCATGGGATTAGAACAAGAGGAGTTAGCTATTTGATCATAATGGCTGGTGTCACACAATTTGATACGGTTGCCTCTGTATTGACACTTATTTTCGAGAGCCTGGGTACCTTCTTTTCAGTACTGCTTTCAAAGATTGCTTCTCTAACTTGCTTTTTCCCTTGGTTTTCAGGGCTACCAACATTCTCAATGACAGATTTCCTTTAGATACGTTAATACCAACAGTCATGTTCCCATCAAATCTTGACCTGAGAAACATTCTGACTCTTTAAAAGTAAGTTAGAGGTGACTATTCTTACAGGATACCTCATTTAATGAGCCCTCAAGAACGTTCAGTAGCTGACTAGTGGGACAGCACTCAGTATTTTATGTTTTTGACTAGATGCCAGAAGGCTCTGGAAAATCCATTTCCACTGCCTCACTTCTCTCTTATTTCTTTTCCATTTTGAATCTAAGTAGAGAATGAAAATGCTCTCTTTAAGCTATTTAGGAAAGAATTGCTAGAGGGATTACCATGAAATTCAAGTAAATATTTAAAAATCTTCATGTTTTCTGACAATTAATTCAGTGATACAAGTACCTAATACGTGCTAAATTGATCTATGCATGTAAAAAATCCACATTATGAGGCAATGACTGCATTATTGAAGAGTGGACATGAGAGATCATTTTAAAGGTAATTCCACAGATTACTCTCAGGCACATACAGTAAAACACAAAGTAGAAATCTTCATGAGCTTCGATAATGCAATGTGGTAGGTGTTCAATAAGTACTCATTGAAAGGATATCTAATTAACACAATTATTTGACCAGATATATTTAAATAACTTTGGTTTTCTTTAAAAATAATATGTAAGTAGACAGACTTAGGTTAAAGTTTTTTAATGGTTATTTTTTTTACTTTTTTTTTTTTGCGGTTCACGGGCCTCTCACTGTTGTGGCCTCTCCCGTCACAGAGCACAGGCTCAAGACGCGCAGGCTCAGCGGCCACGGATCACGGGCCCAGCCGCTCCGCGGCATGTGGGATCTTCCCGGACCGGGGCACGAACCCGTGTCCCCTGCATCGGCAGGCGGACTCTCAACCACTGCGCCACCAGGGAAGCCCCTAATGGTTATTTTTAAAATTTATTTTATTCTTTCCTTTATTCCAAAGGATTGTATTATTTTAGGACCAGTTTGATTTTTTTTTTACATCTTTATTGGAGTATAATTGCTTTAAAATGGTGTGTTACTTTCTGCTTTATAACAAAGTGAATCAGTTATACATATACATATGTTCCCATATATTTTCTCTCTTGTGTCTCCCTCCCTCCTACCCTCCCTATCCCACCCCTCCAGGTGGTCACAAAGCGCAGAGATGATCTCCCTGTGCTATGCGTCTGCTTCCCACTAGCTATCTACCTTACGTTTGGTAATGTATATATGTCCATGCTTCTCTCTCACTTTGTCACAGCTTACCCTTCCCCCTCCCCATATCCTCAAGTCCATTCTCTAGTAGGTCTGTGTCTTTATTCCTGTCTTATCCCTATGTCCTTCATGACATTTTTTTTCTTAAATTCCATATATATATGTTAGCATATGGCATTTGTCTTTCTCTTTCTGACTTACTTCACTCTGTATGACAGACTCTAGGTCTATCCACCTCATTACAAATAGCTCAATTTCATTTCTTTTTATGGCTGAGTAATATTCCATTGTATATATGTGCCACATCTTCTTTATCCATTCATCCGATGATGGACATTTAGGTTGTTTGCATCTCCAGGCTATTGTAAATAGAGCTGCAATGAACATTTTGGTACATGACTCTTTCTGAATTATGGTTTTCTCAGGGTATATGTCCAGTAGTGGGATTGCTGGGTCATATGGTAGTTCTATTTGTAGTATTTTAAGGAACCTCCACACTGTTCTCCATAGTGGCTGTACCAATTCACATTCCCAACAGCAGTGCAAGAGTGTTCCCTTTTCTCCACACCCTCTCCAGCATTTATTGTTACTAGATTTTTTGATGATGGCCATTCTGACTGGTGTGAGATGATATCTCATTGTAGTTTTGATTTGCATTTCTCTAATGATTAATGATGTTGAGCATTCTTTCATGTGTTTGTTGGCAGTCTGTATATCTTCTTTGGAGAAATGTCTATTTAGGTCTTCTGCCCATTTTTGGATGGGGTTGTTTGTTTTTTTGTTATTGAGCTGCATGAGCTGCTTATAAATTTTGGAGATTAATCCTTTGTCAGTTGCTTCATTTGCAAATATTTTCTCCCATTCTGAGGGTTGTCTTTTGGTCTTGTTTATGGTTTCCTTTGCTGTGCAAAAGCTTTGAAGTTCCATTAGGTCCCATTTGTTTAGTTATTTTTTTTATTTCCATTTCTCTAGGAGGTGGGTCCAAAAGGATCTTGCTGTGATTTATGTCATAGAGTGTTCTGCCTATGTTTTCCTCTAAGAGTTTGATAGTTTCTGGCCTTATATTTAGGTCTTTAATCCATTTTGAGCTTATTTTTGTGTATGGTGTTAGGGAGTGATCTAGTCTCAAACTTTTACATGTATCTGTCCAGTTTTCCCAGTGCCACTTATTGAAGAGGCTGTTCTTTCTCCACTGTACATTCCTGCCTCCTTTATCAAAGATATGCATCTTTAGGATTGTCTATGTATAGTATCATGTCATCCGCAAACAGTGACAGCTTTACTTCTTTTCCATTTTGGATTCCTTTTATTTCCTTTTCTTCTCTGATGGCTGTGGCTAAAACTTCCAAAACTATGTTGAATAAGAATGGTGAGAGGGGCAACCTTGTCTCGTTCCTGATCTTAGTGGAATTGCTTTCAGTTTTTCACCTTTGAGGATGATGTTGTCTGTGGGCTTGTCATATATGGCCTTTATTATGTTGAGGAAAGTTCCCTCTATTTTTTTTTTTCTCTCTTCTTCTTCTGGAACCCCTATAATTCGAATGTTGGTGTGTTTAATGTTGTCCCAGAGATCTCTGAGACTGTCCTCAGTTCTTTTCACTTTTTTTTCTTTATTCTGCTCTGCAGTAGTTATTTCCACTATTTTATCTTCCAGGTCACTTATCTGTTCTTCTGCCTCAGTTATTCTGCTATTGATCCCATCTGGAGTATTTTTAATTTCATTTACTGTGTTTTTCATCTGTGTTTGTTTTATCTTTAGTTCTTCTAGGTCCTTGTTAACTGTTTCTTGCATTTTGTCTATTCTATTTCCATGATTTTGGATCATCTTTACTTCATTATTCTGAATTGTTTTTCAGGTAGACTGCCTATTTCCTCTTCATTTGCTAGGTCTGGTGGGTTTTTTATCTTGCTGCTTCACCTGCCATGTGTTTTTATGTCTTCTCATTTAGTTTATCTTACTGTGTTTGGGGTCTCCTTTGTGCAGGTGCAGGTTCGTAGTTCCCGTTGTTTTTGGTGTCTGTCCCCAGTGGTTAAAGTTGGTTCAGTGGGTTGTGTAGGCTTCCTGGAGGAGGAGACTAGTGCCTGTGTTGTGGTGGATGAGGCTGGATCTTGTCTTTCTGGTGGGAAATTCAATGTCTGGTGGTATGTTTTGGGGTGTCTGTGGACTTATTATGATTTTAGACAGCCTCTCTGCTAATGGGTGGTGTTGTGTTCCTGTCTTGCTAGTTGTTTGCCATAGGGTGTCCAGCACAGTAGCTTGCTGGTCGTTGAGTGAAGCTGGGTGCTGGTGTTGAGATGGAGATCTCTGGGAGATTTTTGCTGTTTGATATTATGTGGAGCTGGGAGGTTTCTTGTGGACCAGTGTCCTGAAGTTGGTTCTCCCACCTCAGAGGTACAGCACTGACTCCTGGCTGCAGCACCAAGAGCCTTTCATCCACAGGGCTCAGAATAAAAGGGAGAAAAAGTAGAAAGAAAGAATTAGTAGAGGTAGGAAGAAAGAAAGAAAGGAGGATAGGAGAGAGGAAGGAAGGAAGGAAGGAGGGTAGGAAGGAAAAAAAGAAAAAAGAAGATAAAGTAAAATAAAATAAAGTAAGATAAAATATAATAAAGTTATTAACATAAAAAATTATTAAAAATAATTATAAAAAGCAGATGGATAGAACCCTAGGACAAATGGTGGAAGCAATGCTATACAGACAAGATCTCACACAGAAGCATACACATACACACTCACAAAAAGAGGAAAAGGGGAAAAAATCATAAATATTGCTCTCAAAGTCCACCTCCTCAATTTGGGGTGATTCGTTGTCTATTCATGTATTCCACAGATGCAGGGTACATCAAGTTGATTGTGGAGCTTTAATCCGCTGCTTCTGAGGCTGCTGGGAGAGATTTCCCTTTCTCAACTTTGTTGTCACAGCTCCCGGGGCTCAGCTTTGGATTTGGCCCCACCTCTGCGTGTAGGTCGCCCGAGGGCGTCTGTTCTTCACTCAGACAGGATGGGGTTAAAGGTGCCGCTGATTCAGGGGCTCTGGCTCACTCAGGCCGTCGGGACAGAGGGGTGCGGATGCCGGGCGAGCCTCCGGCAGCAGAGGCTGGCATGACGTTGCGCCAGCCTGAGGCGCGCCGTGCGTTCTCCCAGGGAAGTTGTCCCTGGATCCCAGGACCCTGGCAGTGGTGGGCTGCACAGGCTCCCTGGAAGTGGGGTGTGGATAGTGACCTGTGCTCGCACACAGGTTTCTTGGTGCTGGCAGCAGCAGCATTAGCGTCTCATGCCCGTCTCTGGGGTTCGCGCTTTTAGCTGCGGCTCCTGCCCGTCTCTGGAGCTCCTTTATGCATCCCTCTTAATCCCCTCTCCTCGCACACCAGGAAACAAAGAGGGAAGAAAAGTCTCTTGCCTCTTTGGCAGGTCCAGACTTTTCCCTGGACTCCCTCCCGGCTAGCCATTGGTGCACTAAGCCCCTGCAGGCTGTGTTCACGCTGCCAGCCCCAGTCCTCTCCCTGCACTCCAACCGAAGCCGGAGCCTCAGTTCCCAGCCCTGCCTGCCCCGGCGGGTGAGTAGACAAGCCTCTCTGGCTGGTGAGTGCCGGTCGGCCCTGATCCTCTGTGCGGGAATCTCCCTGCTTTGCCCTCTGCACCCCTGTTGCTGCGCTCTCCTCTGCAGCTCCGAAGCTTCCCCCTCCACCACCCGCAGTCTCTGCCCGTGAAAGGGCTTCCTAGTGTGTGGAAACCTTTCCTCCTTCACAGCTTCCTCCCACTGGTGCAGGTCCCATCCCTATTCTTTTGTCTCTGTTTATTCTTTTTTCTTTTGCCCTACCCAGGTACGTGGGGGAGTTTCTTGCCTTTTGGGAGGTCTGAGGTCTTCTGCCAGCATTCAGTAGGTGTTCTGTAGAAGTTGTTCCACGTGTAGATGTATTTCTGGTGTATCTGTGGGGAGGAAGGTGATCTCCGCGTCTTACTCTTCTGCCATCTTCCCCTCATCCCCCTAAAGTCATTTTTAAAGTAGCAAATATATGGATTCTGTATCATGATAATAGTCTTAGGATTTCCCAGAGATTCTTAAAACCATAACATGTTTGGTTAATTACTTCAGACTGAAGTTTTTAGAGAATTTTCTCAAAAGTTGAGTAAAAGATGCTGTTTGCCTGGCTATTGTAAGACTGGTCATTTGTATTCTTTAGTTGCCTGAGCAATTATCTCAAAGATAAAGTCCTCTTATCTGAAAACACAGTGCAAGGTGCATATCTGGAGATATATTATCTCAGTCTTGGCTACCTAACCTCTTTGGCAATGTGTCATCTCAAAATTATTAACCACAATGACATAAATTCTTCTGCCTTTTCTATGGTGCATCTGAAGTCATCATGAATGGATTACTTATGTCTGAAGATTTCCGCAGAAATTTACTTTCTTTTCTCCTGTGAAAGCCTTTTATTTGGGATTGCAAAAATGTCATTGAGGTCTTTACTTGGAATTTTACATAGAACTTCCCAGATATGTGAAATTTCATTTATGACATCTTCTCTTCAGATATTATGAAATGAACTCCAATAACAGTTGACATTTATTAAGTGGCTTACTATATACCCACCATTGTGCTAAGCATTTTATATATATCTCATTTAATTCTCACAACAAACTAATGAAGTCAGTGCTATTACTACCATTTTGCAGGACATGAAACTTAGAGATTCACCATCTTGCTCAGGGTCCTAAAAATAGATGAGCTGGGAAATAAATCCAGACCATCTGAGGACAGAGATTACACTCCTAACCATGAAAATACATCATGCTTTGTACATATATACAATGGCCTACTACTCAGCCATAAAAAAGAATGAAATAATGCCATTTGCAGCAACATGGATGGACCTAGAGATTATCATACTAAGCGAAGTAAGTCAAAGACAAAGACCATATGATATCACTTATATGTGCAATCTAAAACATGACATAAATGAACTTATCTATGAAAGAGAAACAGACTCACAGGCATAGAGAACAAATTTGTGATTGCCAAGGGGGAGTGGAGGTGGGGAAGAGATAGAGTGGGAGTTTGGGATTAGCAGATGCAAACTATTATATATAGAATGAATCAACAACAAGGCCTTGCTGTATAGCACAGGGAACTATATTCAATATCCTGTTATAAACCATAATGGAAAAAAATATGAACAAGGTATACGTATATATATATATACGTATATATGACTGAATCACTTTGTTCTACAGCAGAAATTAACACAAAATTGTGAATCAACCATACGTCAATAAAATATTTTTTTAAAAAAAGAAAATACTGGGCTCTGAGAGTTTTCTGTTCTAGTGACTCTAGCAATGACCAGATGTATGGGTTTAATTGCATCATCGTAGCATTGGGTAGTTTGGTGAAAATGTTTAGCTTATTATTTGGTGAAAGATTATAGCCTAAGGTTATTTTTTTATTATGAAAATGAGTTGAATACTTTCTCCAAATTTTGTTATTGTCTTTATCCTATTGTAAAATGTCCCTCATTTATATCCATTTCTCTATTTGTGTCTTAATTTTTTTTTTGTTTTTGATTTTTTTTTTTTAATATTTGACTGTGTCCAGTCTTAGTTGTGGCATGCAGGATCTTTCATTGTGATGTGTGGGTTTTCTCTCTCTAACTGTGGTGCATGGGCTCCAGAGTGTGGGCTCTGCAGTTTGCAGCACACGGGCTCTCTAGTTGAGGTGCACGGGCCCAGTAGTTATGACCACGCAGCATGTGGGATTTAGTTCCCTGACCAGGGTTCAAACCCACATGCCCTGCATTGGAAGGTGGATTCTTTGCTACTGGACCACCAGGGAAGTCCCTATTTTTTTGTTTTCTGGGGTTTTTTTTTTTCTTTTTTGGCTGTGCTGCACAGCATGTGGCATCTTAGTTCCCCAACCAGGGATCAAACCCATGTCCCCTGCAGTGGAAGTGCAGAGTCTTAACCACTGCACCACCAGTCCAGTCCCAGTGGGTTTTTTTTTAACATGAACATTAATTTTTTAATGTATTGTCTCAAACATCTTTCACATATGGTAATAAGTATTTTTCTTTTCACTAGAATTTTTTAAATTGTACATAAAATTTAAAAAAAAATTATATAGTCTAATATATTACTACTTTTATGGTTTCTCCTTCTATTTGTATCCTTAGAAAGTAGACAGAAACTTCATCTAAGTGGCTGTCTAGTATTACAATATGTGGAAATACCACAATTTACTTAACTAATTTACTGTTGAGGATATTTGAACCTTTAGGTTTTTTTCTGGTTTTCACCTGTAATAAACTGTGGTCCAATTTGTTCATATCTCTTTGCATGATCAAAGTATACATGTCTTTTAAGTTTCATGAACATAATAACAGGCTGTAATACCATTGGTAAACAATATATGAGAATACCTGTTTCCATACATCTTCACTAATAGTATTTTGGGGTTTTTTTAATATTTTCCAAGCTGTGGGGTGAAAATTGAGTTTTGTTTAATTTTTATTTTGCAGACTACTTGTGATGTTGTGAATAACATGTATTTAAATCCATTCAGGGCTTATACTCTGTTAGTGATGTCTTCATGCCCATTGCCCACATTTCTGCTGGGTCATATTTCCTTGCCTGTATATAGCATGAATGTAAATCCTGTTTTATAAATGTGATATTTTTTCCCCCAATTTCCTGTGGCTTGAAAGGTTGCATGTGGTGTTTCTTGCTATCCAGTATTTTAGACTGTGTGGTAGCTTCATTTATAGAAACTTTAGCTTTGATTTTTGTTTCACTCATGTTTTTTTGTTTCTGTTAATAGATGTATTACTCCCATTTGTACTGTACAACAAATTTGTTTGGTCTTGTTTCTGTTGCTTATTTAATTCTTCCTTGTTTCTCTCCATGAATACATTATTAAGTCTTTCTATCCATGAACACAGGATGTCTTTCCATTTATCTAGCTCTTAATTTTATTAAGCAATGTTTGTAGTTTTCAGTGTACAGTCTTGCACCCTTTAAGGTAACTTTTTTCCTCAATAATTTATTCCTTCACTGCTATTTTTCATGGAATTATTTTCCTAATTTCCTTTTCAGATCGTTCATTCCTAGTGTATGGAAATACAGCTGATTTTTGTGTGTTGATCTTGTATACTGCAGTTTTGATGACTTGATGTATTAGCTCTAATACGTTTCTTGTGGATTGTTTAGGGTTTTCTATATATGGGATGATATCATCAGCAAGTACAGGGTTTTTTTTTTTCCTTTCTAAAAAAAAAGAAAATACATCATCTTTTGGTGTAAAACCATGCATTATTAAAGCCTCATTTTCCAAGAGGAATGGAAAAGCAGCTCAAGATTCTAGCCTTGGGAGATACCAGTGGTTGATTCTGGATACTTAAAATTATGCTGTTTCACCAATACACAGTAGAAATTTGATTCCCAAAGGCAGACCTGCTATTTCACACAACAGTTTCAGTAAAGTAATTTATTTGTCCTTATGGGTTAGATCAACAGTACAGAAGACGTCAAGCTGACTTAATAGAAGACCTGACATTGGTTGGCACAAATCCTGCCAGCCAACAGGAGAAATGAGGAAATTCTTGGCTCAATAGCCAAAAGATAAGTGAATAGAATCCCTTACACTTGGAGAAACTTCTGTTTTTAATGAAGTTTAGGGAAATCCATGTTTCTCCATCTCCAGGAAATATCCAATATAAGTAGTTATTTCAGAATGTAAATACATGTATCGGAAAATAAACAATAAAGGAAAGATATATTGTTTAAAACAAATCTCACTAAGAAAACATTGCTGAGTAAATTCAGATATACTACTGATCTCATAGAGCCAGTCATTTTTTACTAAAGGTCATCTGTGTAGAAGAGATTCAGAGAGTTTAATTTTGATTTCCCTCTGCCACAAATCTATAAATATATAAAAGTTACCTAAAACTTATTGTTAAGAAAAATAGCAAAGATATTTGGATAAAATTTTTAAGGAAAATAATAGTGTCTTCTCCCAAACTTTAGTGTTCTCCACACATCACTAAATAAACTTTCTGTGATGATGTCACACACTTCTAATACCCTGCTATGTTATTGAAAATTTTGAATATGTTTCATAAGGGCAGTCTCAGCCCTAACATCATAATCGAGGATTCTTATCCTCGCCTCTGACCAGGCACCTGGACAGCTCTTGGGGAATGCAGGAAACAGGTTTCAAAGGTCAAGATCCTCACCACAGAACCCTTTCCTGAATTTCTAGCTGAGCCACCTCTTTTTCCTTCTGCTGCTTCTCACATCACATCTGTATAACTGAACTTTAAGAGACCCAGGAGAAAGAAGAAATAAGACTTTAAATAATTTATTTGGAGAAGCAGTCAGTGAAGAGGAACAAATCATGTTTCGCTAAAAGAACTGGGACCTTTGACACTCCCTTTTTCGCTCCAGTACCTGGAGCTCTAGCCGGATTGCATTAGTGAAATTTTCATTTGATGGCATTTTAATATTCTGCCTTGATGACTTTTTAGCAACATTTACTTTCAGAGGTCTCGAGTGTTCCCTCGGAGGAAATGAAACATGTCAGAGCCCATTACAAAAATCAAAATTTAAATACTTCGACCACGTTAGGGCTTACACACAATCCCATCCACGCTTAAGCTGAAATTCACAACTATTCATTCTCTTGCTCAATCAGTAATGAGTACATTTGATGAAGCATTCCAGGGTCAGGGAATGCACGTTAGTGATCCAACTTAACCCATTGATTGCTGGGCCACAAAGGACCAAAGCAGGACTTGATTAACTTGTAACAATAATTTCCAATAGCACCAAAGGAACTGCTTTTTTTTTCTTTTTTTAACGATTGCAATTCCCATAAGTAAAGGAAAAGGGATGACAGTAAGACAGTTGTAGATTAGGTTCGATATCCTTTGGAAATTACTATACGTCTCTATGTCCTGTAAAACAACCTGTTTAGTTTTCCTCCAACTATGGCCATAGTTACTCTGTTATTAAGAGCTGTTGTGTTCTATAACTGGAGGGTCACTGAATGCAATACTTTTGTTTGAACAACTACGTTAACCCTCTTATACTTCCCTGACTTCCTCAAGAATTTTAACATATTCCTGGCAAGAAACATCCCCAAGTTGTGGCATGACTCTCTACAGTGTATTATATTCTATTTGTCTGGCCCCATAGTCTCTTGGATATTGATCTCGTATGCAAAAGGAATGCAAGTCACATGTTGCTATTTGACATCACAGTAAAAGCTTCAAAAATCCAACTCAGTCTATACACAATTGCTATTTTTTTTAATATAGGAAAGATTCTCTCTCTCTCTCTCTCTCTCTCTCTCTCTCTCTCTCTGTCTCTCTCTCTCTCTCCTTCTCCTTCTCTTTCATTCACCCCAACTGAATGACATATAATCAGGTAGGGAAATACACTACTTGGTTACATCACTATGGCAAATTTCGAGAACCTTGTTGCTGCTCCTATAGTTCAGCCTACAGTCAATAGGTTAATACTGATGTTTCAGCTCTTCCTCAGGATTTCAGACTGTTTCCTTCACTGTGACCCCACAAGGGAATGAAGGTTCCCTGCCTTAGCTTCCTCCTTAAAGGAAATTAAGTAATCTGCCTTGGCTTTCTCCTTAAAGGGAATTAAATTAAGTAATCTCCTTTTCAAGAAATAATTAAAAGTGGCCAGGGGCCTGATGGCAAACTGTGGTGTGAACCTGCCTGGACAGAATTTCTTCTGGACATCTTAGGTCATGTTCTTAATACACTCCCCATAAAACACCAGTAGTACTCTTGTGAATGGCCTGGAACAAGGATGTTAGAACCTGAGGTCAGAGAGTTCCTATGCTCTTCTTAAGGGATACCACTAACCTTCCACATGGTCCAGGGAAGCCTGATAACTCTCACCAATACTTCTCATTGTCAAGGTTAGAAGGGACAACTGTGGGGTTCTCAATGAGTTCTAAGATTTACATATCTTTCATTTACCTTGAGGAGATCTCATTTAAGGGAAGATATACATTCAAATTACTAGTTAAAGGCAATGTTCATTGTTTCTCCTTGTTGCTTACTGGTTGCCAGAGACATGCAATATAACTATTATTTGGAAAAGAAAACCATCATGGAGCAGTGAAACACATTAAGAAAATCCAGCATGCCCAAGAGAAAGCTAGAAAAGTGAAAGAAAGTGATTTTCAACAATAATCTGGAAGGAGGTAGTCAAGGTGATTCCTCACTCATTGCCCAGCAGCAAAATCACTGAAAACCTACTTTTAATTAACCCTTTCCTTACTACCTTACCTTGAACCTGGTGCAGCTCCATGAAACCAATGGTTCTCAGCCACAGTTTCTAGTCCTGCCCATGACTGAATTCAGAAAAGATCCAGTCGCACAATTTAAATTAAAAATGCTTGATAAAGAATGAAATAATGTCATTTACAGCAACATGGATGGACCTAGATACTATCATGCTAAGTGAAGTAAGCCAGACAGAAAAAGACAAATATCATATGATATCACTTATATTTGAAATCTAAGACATGGATGGACCTAGAGATTGTCATATCAAGTGAAGTAAGTCAGAAAGAGAAAAACAAATATCATATAATATCACATATGTGGAATCTGGAAAAATGGTAGAGATGAACTTAATTGCAAAGCAGAAAGAGAGTCACAGATGTAGAGAATTAACTTATGGTTATCAAGGGGGGAAGGGGAGGTGGGATGAATTGGGAGATTGGGACTGACATATATACACTACCATGTATAAAATAGATAACTAATGAGAACCTACTGTATAACACAGGGAACTTTACTAACTGCTCTGTGGTGACCTAAATGGGAAGTAAATCTAAAAAAGAGTGGATATATGTAGACATATGACTGATTCACCTTGCTGTACAGCAAGAAATTAACACAACATTGTAAAGAAACTATATTCCAAAAAAAATTAATTTTAAAAAATGATACAAATGAACTCATATGCAAAACAGAAATAGACTCACAGACATAGAAAACAAAGTCACAGTACCAAAGTTGCAAGGGGGGGGCAGGGATAAATTAGGAGCTTGAGATTAACATATACACACTACTATATATAAAATAGATAACCAACAAGGACCTACTATATAGCACAGGGAACTATACTCAATATTTTGTAATAACCTATAAGGGAAAAGAAAAAAGAATTAAGAATATATATATATATATATATATATATATATACTCAATCACTTTGCTGTACACCTGAAACTAACACAACATTATAAACCAACTATACTTCAATAAATTAATTAATGAATTTAAAACCTTTAAAAAATGATTAATGAAGAGAGGAAGCCATAAAGCATTCTTAATGCTACCACTAGTGCATACTAGTCAAAGTCCTAAGCAATTTAAATTTCTCGAAGAAACTTAGAAGTGAAGAAGAAACAAAACAGTCATTCTCTCTTCCAATTTCTTAGATATGGAGACAATATTGTGGAAACATCCAAGATTCTGGAAAAAATCTTGAGACTACTAAATTAATTCCATTTGAAATTTTAATAAATGTATTCATGAGCAGTCTTGCTAAATTCATTCTAGTCGTACTAAATTCACTCTCTTCTCTTGCCTTTAATTAACCACCTGGTGCACACACACACACACACACACACACTTCAAGTACAATTGAAAAACCCTTCTACACACAATTTAAATCTCTGCTATTTATTTTTCATTTAGTTCAAATCAGAGAATGATTTTTTTTTTTTTTACTCTCTAGCTCTTTAGGCAAAGACTGTCACATTTATAACTTCTTCTGCCAAAAATCAATGAAAAACTCATATTTAATATTCAAACTTAAAAACTCTCCACAGATGGGTGAACTTTAACCTTCACCCTAAAGCTAAGCCCACCTTCTCTCTGGACAGATGCCCCTTACATTAGAAGCTTATCTTCATCTTCATTGACACCTTGGACACCATATCTGGCTTTTTGCTCTCTTTTATTTCTCTGCTTGCAGCCAGAGAGGTGAAGTTTTAAATGTGGCCTAGAACTGTGATTTGTGTCACTTTGTTCATTTTAGGAAAAAGTGGAAATAAGGAAAAGGCATAAGGTGTCAGTGAAGAGTGTTTCTTAAACTGTTTCTTGTTTCCATCATTCGTAAATTTGAGATAATGACTATTGTTGTGATTGACTAAGTGCCACAGCATGTGTATAAACTACAGCAAAGTGCTTGGCTTTCTCTTATGGTAATCATCGTGAATGTTTGCATCATTGTAACTATTTTTTTCCTGTTGAAATCTGTTTCTTAGACACACATGTTGTTCAACAGATATGATTCATTCCCCTCCTTGCTCCATGGATTCTCTTCGACTTTCTCTTTTCTCTCATATGCTTGGCTTTGGCCTTACCAGCCTTCTGTTTCTATCAGCACTTGTATTTTAACCTAAGAAATAAAACAATGATAAGAGCTTTCAGTGATGGTCTTTCCTAGGCAATATATGTTTTACAAAGATATTAACTATAAGCAAAGGGATAAAGCTGAGGCAGTGGACTATGAGGCAGCAGCTGACAGGAAAAGAGGAAAGAATTGGAATTATTAGGATGCTTGGAACTTCTCTGAAAACAAATGATCTTGGTCATCTCCAGGACACTATAATACCAGTTATAAGCACTCATGATTTTTGGAAAGAAAGAGAGAGAGAAAGAAAAGAAAGAAGGAAGAAAGAAAGAAAGAAAGAAAGAAAGAAAGAAAGAAAGAAAGAAAGAAAGAAAGAAAGAGAGAGAGAGAGAGAAAGAAAGAAAGAAAGAAAGAAAGAAAGAAAGAAAGAAAGAAAGAAAGAAAGAAAGGAAGAAAGGAAGGAAGGAAGAAAGGAAGGAAGGAAGAGAACGAGACAGAGAGAGAAGGAGGGAGGGAGGCTGATAAACAAACCTACTACACATTTTGTTTTCCATAGAAAAATAGGAGGGTGATGGTCTTTAAAATTTTACAGTTTATTCTTCTTCTGATCACCCGAGTCTAAGAACATGTCAGCGTAAAAGAGAATTTCTCAAAAGAATCCCAATTCAAAAAATTAGGAGAAACAGAAAACAGATTGTGACTCCATCCAAGTAAAATTTTCTACCAAGAAAATTGATAACAGTTTTCTTCTGTTCTTGAGGGTATTTTCATGTTCTAGATCTTAATATTAAAATCCCCTAAAGGAAAAATTATCTGTTATGCCATGTACACTAGAAAAATAAAACATCTACAAAATAGGAATTTCTAGAAACAGTTCAGAAAGTCTTATTTGGAGGCTTTAACTGAAACTGAGAGAGAGAATTGATTTGTTTGTTTTAAGGGCAGAGCCCCAGAATAATTTATTTCTAAATGCTGAATGTTTGCAATAAGTTTGCTTGATGGTCATGTGTAATTTTTAGATCATGATGTGTCATGAAAAAGGAAAGAAAGTCGAGATATAACTATCTCTAAAATTATTGAGCTATGCAAATTTCCCCCCTAGAGTTAGCTAAATATTCTGTTTCCCTATCTATAGAAGTTCTTCATAAGCAACATAATGATTGTGAGCATTAAGGGAGCTAGGTCTAGCTAAGAGAGGTGGATATTTCCCACGCCAAACCCACTGACAATTATGGGAGAACTCCCTGCTACATCCCTTCACTTGACATGCTTGTGTAATAAAGTCTCAGGCAATAACACCATTCAAAAATACTGTGGTTATAATTTGCAGGGGTTTTATCAACCTGATCCAGGACCTGTATAGGGATGCTCTGACCCACTTCCTTCTATCGATCTCCACCCTGCCCCTCGCATACATTATAAATCCACCAAGTGGCATGCTGCGCTGCTCTTCTGTAAAGTGAATTTATGCTAATGGCTGTCTGCATATGCTTATATCACATATCTATATTAAGCTTAATAGTCTGTTATATTGCTTCTTAACCCTGTGTCCACACATGATTAACTTTCCTGATTTCTTTCAGAACCGTTATTAACACAGTGTAGCATTTCACTCAACATGTCACTAAGTTTGTCTGCCTAATGCTAGAGTTGGGGTGATTATAAAACTCTTCAGCTTTTGCAAATAAAAAGGCATAGAAAGAATTAAGGGCACATGAAGATAAGCTCCTTTTGTTGTGTGTTTGTACAACTTGAAGCTGGTAAGAGCTTCAAGAAGGAAACTCTTCTTGCTCTACCCTCAAGCTGCTAGTCTATTTTATCCATTCATCTGTCAGTGGACATTTAGGTTGTTTCCATGTCCTGGCTATTGTAAATAGTGCTGCTATGAACATGGGGCACATGTATCTTTCTGAATTATAATTTTGTATGGATATATGCCCAGGAGTGGACTGCTGGATAGAACAACTCTATTTTTAGTTTTTTGAGGATCAAGCTGCTACTCTAAAACTCCACATTTCTCTAACATTAGTCCAAGAGCAGTTTACCTCTCAACATTTAAACCAGGTTAGGCATATTTCAAAAGCCCAAATTCAGTCATTAATTTTTCTCTTCTTATTAGAAGAAATTTTATTACTGACAGTCCTCAGATAAACCACATGAAGGGACAAATCAGACATTTATTCATTTATTCTTATTAAGGGAATATAGATTATAGTCCATATTTAATTTCCCAGGAGAAGACTTCAAGTTGTATCTGTTCCATAAATATCCTTGCAACACTCATTTTAATGTGTCTTTTCCAGATTTTTTTTCAAGTGTAATGGAATGAATTTAGTTCAAGAATTATAAGCACACATTTTTGCAGGAGTCAGACAGGTAACAGATAGGAGTACAGTGAAATGAATGGCCATGTCTTTTCAGATGGGTTACCTTCTATGTAATTTTTCTACATGCTGCAGGCATGCCAATTGCTGCCAATTTATTCCCAAGAGAGCCTGAAATTATTTTATGTGAAATATTCTAATTTTTAAAAATTATATTATACAGGCAAAGACAAAACAAAGCAGTTTGGAGATGGGCTTCGGCTCAAGGGCTGCCTCTTTACAAGCCTTGACTCAGGTCTTCCACACATACCATTGTCCAATGAAATCCCAAGATCCTTCTTGGTTGTCATTTGCAGAAGACCTCATGTGTCCCTCTTGTCTGCAGTAGACTTAATTTGAGGTTAAATCCTATCTCAAGCTGGAGTTTGAATATAAAGGAGATCTAATCTTTGAGCCTCTTCAAATATTTCAGGGACTGTAATTTACAAAAAGATGTTTATGAACTTTGCATTTGCCTTCATTGATACCAGTTATGGGACACAATACATACAACCTAAGACAGAGCTTAAAATGTATTTTATATTAAATATGCTAGTATAGGCTTATGATATGTTTAAAATATGGCTATCTAATGCACAATACAGAACATATTAAATCTGTTACATAATATCTGGTTAGATAGTATTTATTTTGTTATGCATTGATATGTCAAAAATAGCTGTAATGCATACATGTTAAATAAATAAAAGATAACATGTTAGTTATCAGATCAAAACTATCCTTGGTAAGGAAACATGCTTTCATTTTAACAAAGACATTTTATGAGATTTCAGAACTGAATTAATGATTCATAATCCTTGAACCCTGAGATATTCTCCAGTGAACAAGTTGGCTTGATTTCATGTCTCTTTTTGTCACTGCAAGATCCATGTGTGGGCTGCAAGATTTTATGTGAGACAAAATGCTCGGGAGAGTCTTTTCACACCACGTTGCATTAAAGGAGCCATAAGATTTCTTAAACCAAGTTTTCAAATGACTGCTTGCTAATTTCAAATTGCCTTTTTCATTGCCTGCTTTCCTCATTTGTAGCTCTGCCGCAGAGTTCACGGAATAAGAATGGTAGGAACAACTAAAATAAGAAGAATATTAATGGCCAAGCAGTAAGCTCAGTTAATTCTAGCAGGTATTTGGGCAATATCAAATACAATCAGTGAGTTAAAATGTGGGAAACCTTTTGTTCAGAAACTGGAAGATTATTTTTATTTATTGTTAAATCAAAATGAACTCCTAATTTTTCCAACATATTTTGCTATATTGATCAAACCCATGCTCCCTGCAGTGGAAGCACAGAGTCTTTACCACTGGACCACCAGGGACATTCCACATTTTGCTATATTTTAAGTAGCTGAATATCTTTTACATATTATGAAGAGTAATTCTGGTAAATATGATATTAACCCAATATCCATTTTCATGACACAAGTTACAAAGGTCAAGAAAATATACTGATTTTATTACCAAAACACTATAAACTTTAGTGAAATATTTGAAAGCAAATTACCAAGTAAAACATGGTAGAGACAACAGATACTAATAAAAGACAAGTACAATTCTTCATAAGGAATACTTAACTATGAATCCTTTACCAGTACCTCTTGTGCTTCAACTTGTTTTTTCGTTTGCCCTTTTAACTAACATTTTCTTTGATTAGACAGACACTTCACTCAAGTAGGATGAGCCATTTAGAGCAACATTTCCTAAAATAAGGTCTCTAGGGAAGGGAAAGATTTTGAAATCCATTTAGTGGTGACAAATACATACACTTGGAATATCTCAGTGGTTATTAGCATATTAAGAGATGTGGAGAAAGCTGTTCAATATTACTTAACTCAATGTGTCTTAAATATTTGGCCAAGGAAATCTAATTTTAAGTAGCATTATTGGGTAGGAAAAGATAAGCTCACTGGGTTTGGATGCTCAAATACACAACATTCTTAAGAGAGAACTGTCCTTAAATCACAGCAAGCTCCTTTTTGACCCACCTCCTAGAGAAATGGAAATAAAAACAAAAATATACAAATGGGACCTAATGAAACTTAAAGGCTTTTGCACGGCAAGGGAAACCATAAACAAGATGAAAAGACAACCCTCAGAATGGGAGAAAATATTTACAAACCAAGCAACTGACAAAGGATTAATCTCCAAAATTTACAAGCAGTACATGCAGCTCAATATCAAAAAAACAAACAACCCAATCCAAAAATGGGCAGAAGACATAAATAGACATTTCTCCAAAGAAGATATACAGATTGCCAACAAACACATGAAGGGATACTCATCATCACTAATCATTAGAGAAATGCAAATAAACACTACAATGAGGTATCACCTCACACCAGTCAGAATGGCCATCATCAAAAAATCTACAAACAATAAATGCTGGAGAGGGTGTGGAGAAAAGAGAACCCTCTTGCACTGTTGGTGAGAATGTAAATTGATAGAGCCACTATGGAGAACAGTATGGAGGCTCCTTAAAAAACTAAAAATACAGCTACCATATGACCCAGCAATCCCACTACTGGGCACATACCCTGAGAAAACCATCATTCAAAAAGAGTCATGTACCACAATGTTCATTGCAGCTCTATTTACAATAGCCAGGACATGGAAGCAACCTAAGTGTCCATCAACAGATGAATGGATAAAGAAGATGTGGCACATATATACAATGGAATATTACTCAGCCATAAAAAGAAACAAAACTGAGTTTTTTGTAGTGAGGTGGATGGGCCTAGAGTCTGTCATACAGAGTGAAGTAAGTGAGAAAGAGAAAAACAAATGCTGTATGCTAACACATATACATGGAATCTAAGAAAAAAAATGGTTCTGAAGAACCCAGGGGCAGGACTGGAATAAAGATGCAGACCTACTAGAGAATGGACTTGAGGATACGGGGAGGGGGAAGGGTAAGCTGGGACAAAGTGAGAGAGTGGCATGGACATATATACACTAACAAATGTAAAACTGATAGTGGGAAGCAACCGCATAGCACAGGGAGATCAGCTTGGTGCTTTGTGACCACTAGAGGGGTGGGATAGGGAGGGTGGGAGGGAGGGAGACGCAAGAGAGAAGAGATATGGGGATATATATATATGTATAGCTGATTCACTTTGTTATAAAGCAGAAACTAACATATCATTGTAAAGCAATTATACACCAATGAAGATGTTAAAAAATAAAAAAGAACAGAACTGTTTCAGGATTGTCCCTTGGCTGGCTCATGAGAGATAATCACTGAGCCCTTGGAATATTCTGCATGATGAGTGGTTTTGTATGTCTGAGGCCTTGAACCATAGTACACCAGTTTGATCAGATACATTTATCCTAACACTGTGATTTATGACCAAGGCCTGTTTTGCTCTTATGAAACTAGAGTCTGAGCAATGTGGTCACCCACATGAGCACTGCACTGCATGCCCATGTGCCTGGATCCCAATAAAAACTCTAGACACCAAGGCTTGAGTTAGGTTCTCTGGTTGGCAACACTTCACATGTGTTGTCACACATCATTGCTGGGAAAATTAAGCATGTCTTTGGTTCAATTGAGAGGACACACTTAGAACCTTGCATATTGTTTCTCCTGGACTCTGCCCTATGTGCCTGCTGTACATTAAATGTCTGCTCTCCCAGTCCCCTAAATTCATTAGTTGAAATTCTAATGCCAATATCATGATACTAGAAGGTGGGGCCTTTCGGAAGTGATCAGGTTGTTAAGGCAGAGCCCTTATAAAAGAGACCCTAGAGAGACTCCTTACCCCTCCCATATCAGGATATAAAGAGATCTCGGCACCTGAAAAAGGGCTCTCATTCCACCATGCTGATCTTGGACTTCCAGCCTATAGAGTTGTGAGAAATAAATTTTTGTTGTATAAAAGTCACCTAATCTGTGGTATTTATTTATAGCAGGCCAGATGGACTAAGGCAGTGCCTTTTACCTTTGCTAATTTTAATTTATATCCTTTTGTCATAATAAATTATAACCATGAGTATAACTACTTTTTTAAGTCCTTTGAGTTGTTCTGGAAATTTGTCAAGCCTGAGGATGGTCTTTGAGACCTCTGACACACCTATTCATTAATATTGCACAGAAAAGAATTTGTAGGGGTGGGAATGTTGAAGCCATTTGCAACTAACTGATCTTCCAAAACAATTTTTAAAGAGTGATAATCATGTTAATATTGAGTCCTTCTTGATGCAAACCTAAGAGATGAAATAAAATTTAAAAACTATCAAGCAGTATTGATGAGCAAGCAGTCGGTAACTTTGACTCTGGCTTGTGGATATTCCATTTATCAAACTGAAAGATAGAGATATCTAACTTTGAATGGGCATGTATATGAGTACAACATACATACACACAACAAATATTCTTTTAACACATGATTTTTACTATTGGGTGAAACAAATACATATACCAAAATGAAACTTTTAATGTTTGATATCTGAATTACTGTCTACTATCTTGATTTGAGCTGACTGGTAAGATGGCAAATCATTCTTGTTAAATTATACTAATTCCACTTATTTAGAATCTGATCTAAAGACAAACATTATGCCAAGAAATATGTCCCCTCTACTTGATATAGACTGTTAAAATGGTAACTGAGGTATGTCAGAAACAAAAAAGTCAATTTTTTGACTGTTCAAATAGTGGTTGAACAATCAGGAAAATCTTTTATCACTCAAACATGGAACAGGTAGGCACCTCAACTGGATTCACTTTTTTGTTGGCCATGCTCTGGGATAAAAAGAACATTGGTGATGAAACCAGATAAGAACAAAGAGAGCCAATACAGTGGAATGTTAGACCATTATGCAGACTGAGTGAACAGCATAGAAGAATAAAAAATGGAAAAGGAAATTAGACTTTTCACTAGTGGAAAAAAATGACTAGGCAACTCTGGGATATGTTACAACAAGCTCCTGAATAAAATAAATAGGAAGTATTTTTCAGGCTGTGGGGGTTGAATGAATGCAATCAATTTTCCTTGTGTAGTATCAGCATCATTCCAACACACAAGCTCCCTCTAGTGAATTAAAAATCTCACAGCAACTCAGCTGATAAACAGTAGGCGTGTGCAATGGTCACTTACCTAGGATGAGATCCTGCACATAACCAGTTAAACCTACAATAACACTGCTTTTTCTTATGAGCTTCCCCTGCAGTAAACCATTTTACAGCCACATTTTCCTTCTTTCCAATGTTAATTATATTTGACATATATATGCATAATGTCCCTTACTTTGACCATAAGACCACTGCATTATTTTCCATGTTAAAAAGCTAGCCTAAAAAAAAAAAAAAAAAAAAAAAAGCTAGCCTAATTTTTGTTTGGTTCTATATAGTACAGTTATCTGTGTTTCTGGAAAATTGATCTTAGTTAAATATGGGATAAATATTATGAAGTTTATTTAATAGACTCAGCACAAGTAACTGGCTTTTGGGACATCTCTGCATCCTTGCCACTCAACAAATGTATATTAGCCATACAGTACATAAAAAGTAGTACCTTATGCCACAAAGATGAGATATGAATTGCATTGGTTCCCAATAAAGTAGTAATCCTGTCATGAAGGAGTAACACATATCATTATAATAAAAGGCAGAATGTGTAAGAAAACCACAGAAAAAATTGTATTTCTGGAAAAAAAATATAACCATTTACAATAACCCATGTTCCTGCTACTGAAAAGGAAGGTTCATATCTGAATTGATGGGCTATAGGCTTGGAGCTGAGCAGTGTAATGGAATATTTCCTCAATGGGAGAAATCCAGGGAGGTCAAGTTGCTGAATGAGAAAGTATGAGAGAAGACACCTAGATGGAAAAATAGGGGTGCAGAGGGAAAGCAAGGGTTACTTGAGAGGGGCAGGGGGTGAGGAAGCATGCAAAATGATGGAGAAAGGAAAAAAGTGAGGAAGTAAGAATGATTTGGGCATTTTGCATAAAATAAGGAGTAAGAAAAAAAATCTAATGAATATTTTAAAGATGTTTTGCTGTGAGATTGTGGTATAAACTTCATTCAGATCCCTAATAAATATTCACTAAACCTCTTTATTCTTCAATAGATTGTTGGGTATTTTTAAATTATTTTATATGTATTTATTATGCCATATATAATAGGTACTCAATAGCTGTTTACTGAATTGAATTCTCTTTGTACTTAATCCCATGTAGAACAGTTCAGTTTTAAGTCTCTTGTGCTTAACCTAGAAATAAGGATAGGAAAATGTATTGGAGTGATGTCCTTTGGTCAATGAGGCACTTAGTGGATTTTTAATCTTGAATGGAGCAGCAGTTAACCTGGTGGATAAGAAAACTTGTGAGATATTATAAGATGGTAGTCAGCTAGAAGCCATGTTCAGAATCACATGGGCTATTTACCATATGTGATAACTGTATGCCAACCCAGGATTAGTCATTTAATCAAAGGTGTTCCCTCAAGGCTTAAGCAGGGCAGAGCATTTGGAAGAATTTCTAGAAAGTTTTCTATATCAGGGATGAACAGCTATTTTTTCATTCCTAGAATCTCAGGTGTCTTCCTGGTGGTCCTGTCTCAAGAATGGTACACTTTAAGTAGTGGTGTGCTAGTAAGCCAGTTCTTAAAAAAGAAAAAGAAAGAAAATAACAATAAAAAAGACAAACATAAATAAATTCCATGATTTGTGGAATTTGCCAATTTCTGTGGTGTAAATATTTCCACCCTGGCTGATATCAAGTTACCATTTGTTTAACAAGCAGCTCACTGTCACAAACTAGCTCCAGCCCACTACAAAAGATAATCCCCAATGCTCTGAGTTGATGACAGGCATCCAAGCTGTCCATGATCAGGGCCTATGTCAGACTTGGAGCTCAGATCTGGAGCCTCAGAGAAAGCCTATGACTTTCCTTCACTGTGGTCCATCTTCTGTGACCCAGCTCCCTCCTCGAATAGGAATGTCCTGGCCCTGAGGACATCACTGTGGACAAATACCTCTTGCCATGACCAAGACAAACATTTAGACAAAACAATAAACAAAAGGCAAACATCTATGGTCTGTTTACCACTGTCTTTAGATACTTTACAACTTTCTTAACTTCTCTAGTCATGTCATGGTCTACAAAACCAAATTAATGCTGTGTGGAAATTATGAGGTGGGCACATTAAGCTAGGCTTTTTAAAATAGCATCTTGAATCAGATGTATCATGGTTTAATATTTTTAAAACCAAACTGTGTACAGATATTGAAAACAAACTTATGGTTACCAAAGGGGAAATGTTGGGGGAGGGGAGGGATAAATCAGGAGCTTGGGATTAACATACACACACTACTATATATAAAATAGAGAACCAACAAGTACCTACTGTATAGCACAGGGAACTCTACTCAATATTCTGTAATAACCTATATGGGAAAAAAATCTGAAAAAGAATGAATATATGTATATGTTTAACTGAATCACTCTGCTGTACACCTGAAACTAACACAACATTGTAAATCAACTGTACTCCAATAAAATTTTTAAAAATAATAATAAAAAAATAAAATCTACAGACACATTCTAGCAGCAGTTTTATGTTGTAAGTGTCAGAGGATCATGGTTCCTTCAAATCCAAGCTCCTACATCCCAAAACATCCGTTAAGAAAATAAAGTCATACTTTCCAGAAAAAACAACAAAACAAAACAGAAACCAAAATAACTGAAGTAGTTAGAATGCCTCAAACAGGGGAATAGACTAGACATTTTCACTGTCTTATCAGATAATAAAAGGATTTGAGGGACAGAAAATTTGCTGAGGTCTGCAGGGAGGGTTGGAGAGCTTGGGACATATTTTACAGCTCAAGTGCGGGATCAGGCATTTCAGTAGAAAGTTGCCTTAACTTTCCTCTTCCCGTTCCTTCTCATCTTCTCCCCCTTCAGCTGTGAATAGTGAGAAAAATGACTGAAAACAATAGGCTACTTTACAGCATTTTACACTGAGGCTCTTTCTTCTTTGCCTTTGACTTGTGAATGACTGAGAATTGTTTTACTGAAAAGTTTCTCAGAGAACAGGACTTTTATTTTACCTAATAGTGCCAGAATGGGCAGGAGGCAAACAGTCAGCACCTTGTTTCCAGCCGCCACTCAAGACATTAGAATTGCTAATAGGGTCTCAGGGTTGAGCTGGCTCTGCCTGTCCAGCTTTTCTGCTACTGGTTGCATGTATATGAGGTGGAAACACTTCGCAGATAAGCCTCTTGCTTCTCTTTAATTCCACGTTTAGTTTGTCAGGCAAAATATCAGGGGCTTTTAGCATCAAAATGAGAGCCTCTTCTGAAAGCCTGATTCTCAGTGGAGTTGGAACAGAGGGTAAAATAAAAAGTACTGCAATTTATTCCCTTATATAATGAAGTGCAGAGACAGAAGGAAGAGGAGGAATGGAGAGCTACCAGCATGCTCCATATTAAAAAAGCAGACACTGAAACTCATTTGCAGGAATGTTTTAACTGCACATTCACACTTGATAGCAGAATGTCAGCCATTTACAGCTTAATCAGGCCTTTTTAACCCTTCCCTGCCAAAAGAGGCATTAGGATAAGAAATTAGAGCATAGAAGGGAATGTAGAATGAGTAATCGAGTTAACCCGATAGGAAAAGGTCAATTAGGATCTTTAAAAGAGAAGAAAATGTGAAAATATTATGTCAAATGCTATAGTTACATTTGATGTCTTCAGCAACCAAGGATAAAGATTTTCCTTAGAGAGTTTTCTTGCATAAGTAACTAGAAAGTGTTAAGTCCCTTCAAAGTCCATCTTCAAAAAATTCACTTGTTTTGATTAAGATGTGTTGATGCTCTTTGCTCATTTTAAGTGTATAGTATTTCCTAATGTGTCTCATGTCCAAAATATGCAGAAGTTCAAGAAATAATTTATTAAAACATAAAAAGATGATTTCTAGAATTCTATTTAAAATACTAAAATGAAAGATAAAAAGGTTTTTAAGCTTAAATAATAGAAAAATAAAGTATTTAACTGTAGACATCACAAAAGACAATTTAATTAAAAAGTTGAATTAGATAACTTGTGAACCTTTTTTTATTTATTGTGTGTGTATGTATGTGTGGGTATGTGTTTAATTTATAACCAGACCCTTATATTCCATTCCATAGGAAACTATGATTAAGCTTTTAGAAAAAAATAAGTAAATAAATAAATTGGCCATTTTATTGGAGGAAGGAAACAGAAATATTATCCAATTGTTTAGACTAGGATCCTAAATCTAAGACCAGGATTTTGTTTTGAATATTAAGCCTTATCTTCTACATGAGAAAATATATTCATGAAAGCAAATGTAACCACGCCTCTTTTTTCTTGTGTTCAGGAGATATTTATTCACCAAAATCATAAATATAAACGTACAAGGACCCTTCCCATAGATGTAAGCCCCTACATAGCACTTACCATAAATTAAATGTAGATATTTGAGAGTTCATATCTTTCTCACAATAAACCAGGTTCCAATGGGCTGATTTGGCAACAGACAGAGGCCAAAGGAAAGGGGTGGGGTCAGATAATGGAGACAGTACAGCAAAAGGGAGCCAAGGTAAAGTGGCACCAATGTCACAATTTTATGTAGAGACAGAAATGGGCTGTAAAATATTCAGCCAGTCTTTTAATATCTATTTTTTTTTTTTGGCAGAGGCAGACATGTCATCACATGCTTATTGTATAAAGATCTTTTTGCAATATATACAACACAGAAAAATTTAAGAAAACCTGAAAATGACTACTTCTGAACAAGTCACAAATCCACATACATATAATTGGTATGGAGATTCATTCTTCTTTCACTCAAAAAAAATTTATCAGAAAACTGTTTCATGCTAGGACTGTCTCAGATTCTGGGGAAAGAAGTAAAAAATAAACATCATTGCTTATAGTCTCAGGAAGGAAATACCGTGCCTTAATTTCTATAATCGACACATGAATGAAGTGTTACAGGAGACCAGAGGAGGGGAAAAATTAACACTGAAGGCAAGGATTAAAAAATACTTCATGTGCAGGAACGATTACATCAGTAACTCACATACTGCAAAACTTTGGATGAGAATGAGAAAATTGTTAAATGAAAGTTACTCTTGCTGTATTCTACTTTCAGTAATAGCAGAGAAAGTGCCCACCAGACAGACTCACATGCAGAAAATGAGTATAAAACCTTCATATAAGATAAAAAACTGCAGGCAGAGTCTAGTGAAAAATGCACAGTAGGAGGGGGAGTGAATTAAGTGAGTTTCCACTTTTTTTCAACTTTTGGGGAAATGAAGCAAAAGAGTTGCTACTTGGTTAACCAGAAATTGGAAACCAAAGAATCCATGACTATTATAAAGATTCGGGAAATCATGGAATGGAAAGAACCAGAAACAGAATCACCAAATTCTCTCTACCTGCATTTCTCACTGACCTTAAATAATGTATCCATGGAACAGACTGAAAGCAATGTAGATAAAGCCAAAAGATTTGAGTAAAGACCAGCTCTAATACCCAAGAAGACATTTGTAGTTAAAATTCAACCAAGATAATTCCCTGGTAAAACAATGGATAAACATTCATTAGAGAAAAATTACGAATTTAGAATCTCCACATCTTAACACTAGTAATGTCCAGAACCTAATCTAAAATCATCTGACATAAAGAACCATGAAAATAGAACCTGTGTTCAAGAGAAAAGTAAATCAACTGAAACTAACCTGGAAATGACCCAGGTGTTGGAACCAGCAAGGAGGAATTTTAAAGCAGTATATGTATCTTTCCTCATTTAAATAAAACTATACATGCTCACTATGAATAAAAATAAAACAAAAATAAAATAAAATAATACAAAATAGTTTCAGAGAAAAAGAATGATTAAAAAAAAAACAAGATCAAAACAAGAGAAACACTTCAAGTATAAAGACATAGATAAACTGAAAGTAAATGGATAGATATCACTGTAAACAGTATATATAAGGAGGAACAAGTGGCTATATTAATATCAGATAAAATAGATTTTAAGATATAAAGTATTAACAGAGATAAGAGGGATTTATCCTAATGATGAATAGATCAATTAATCAAGAGGATATAAAAATTTTATATGTAATATGTATCAAATAATATAGCTAAGAATAAACAAAAACTAACAGAGTTAAAGAATAGAAGTAGATAATTCTACAATCATAGTTGAAGATATTAATATTCCCTCAGCAATCAGTGAAACAATGATAGAAGATCCACAAAGATCTGAACAACGCTATCAACTACTTTTACTTGAATAATATTTATAAAATATCAAAAACCTACAAATCTTGTAACTTTACAAGGGCACATAGTATGTTTACCAAAAAAGACCATATGCTACATCATAAAACAAATTTTCATGAATAATAAAAGACTGAAATAAATCAGAGTATATTTTTGACCAAACTGGTTTTATACTAGAAATTAATAATAACAATAATAACGGAACAAGAAAAACACCAAATATATAAAAATTAAAAAACAATTTTGGGACTTCCCTGGTGGTCCAGTGGCTGAATCCACGCTCCCTATGCAGGGAGCCTGGGTTTGATCCCAGTCAGGGAACTAGGTCTCAAATGCTGCATCTAAGAGTTCTCATGCCATGACTGAAAAAAAAAAAAAGGATCCCACATGCTGCAATGAAGATCCTGCATGCTGCAACTAAGACCCAGCACAACCAAATAAATAAATATTAAAAAATAAAAAAAATTCAATAACATAAGAAAGATAAGAAATTACATGCTTATATAAAATCTAGAGAAGAAATTACAAGAGAAGTTAGAAAATATGTTGAATGGCTATCCAGTATGCATGGTCAGAACCACTCGAGGTGACTGTTCTCTTACTGTCTGTACATCCCCTGCTTGACCAGTGCCTGCTTCACCTACATCCTACTCACCTGACTGACCCTACATACTTGCCCCAGGCCCCAGCTAGTGATTGCTCCTATCAAAGGGGTAGTGAGGGACATACACCTCTGCTAGTTTCCTTGGTAACTGATGAGCTAACCTGACCTTAATTACCCCTGTAAATGGCAATCTCCTCTTCCCCCCAGAAGCAAAGACTGCCGTCCTGCTCTGCCCACCCTCTGCCACACATGGTGGGGTGTCACTCCAAGACGTTGCTTCAGGCATGTAAGATCCCCCATCCAGTAAACCACTGATGTCTCTGTTGCTGACTCTGGTCTCTTTCTTTGGTCTTGAAGCTGAGTAAGCACAGGGCTTATAGGCCTGTGGGGTGCAGCCCAATACAGTGTACCAAAATTTCAGGGATGAAGTTAATGCAGTACTTAGGGAAATTTTATAGCTTTAAATGTTTGTATTAGGAATAAATATCTAAATCCAATCAGCTGAGTTTCCATCTTAAGAAATTAGTAAAAGGAGAGCAAATTACCAGACAGAATGGAAAGAAAAAGAATTATAAGAGCAGAAATCAATGAAATAGAAAATGAGGAAATAATACTATGAATAACTTTATGCCAATAAATGTGACAATCCAGATAAAATAGACAAATTCATCAGAGAAAATTAAATTTTTGTTAAAAACAAAAACTACCAACTGAACCAGAAAGAAATATAAAAGTTGAATAGCTCTAATCAGTTTTTCTTTTAATTGAATCTTAAATGAAGGGCCTTTCCCACTGCAGAGTTTGGGGAGGGAGGGTCCCTAAACCTCTGTCACTCTGCAAGTTTTAGTGTCACCATTCCCACTCTCAAATTTGGTAATTTACTAGAAAGACTCTCAGAACTCACTGAAGTTGTTATATTTAAGGTTATGACATATTGTAGTAAAAGGATACAGATTAAAAATCATCCAAAGGGAGAGAGCCATGGTGTAGAGTACAGAAAATTTCCAAAAACAAAGCTTCAATTTTCCTCTGCCAGTGGAGTCATGGACAGTGCTAATTTTTCACAGCAACAATGTATATTGATATACATGGAGTATTGCCAAACAGGGAAGCTCACCTTAGCCTCATTAATCCAGTTCTATTGAGCTCAGTCACTCACATAGATGTGGTTGACCACACAAGTGGGCATGTGGCTGACCTTTAGTCACTAGTACTTATGGAAGTGGAGCTGTTACAGTGTAACCCAAAGCCCCACCGTAAATTTCATTGTTAAAATGTCTGGTGTGGCCCAAGACTCCCAGGTAAACAATGGCACTCTTATCAGGCAGGACGTTCCAAGGTTTAGAGATCACCTCCCAGGAGCTAAGATCAAAGGCCAGACCTTTGGATAAGGCAAATTCTTTACTACACACCCATGAAGAAAACTCCAGATCCAGGTATCCTCCTTAGTAAATTCAACCACTCAAGGAAGAAGTAATATTAATACAAAAAATTTTTTCAGAAAATAGAGAAGAAAATGTTTACTCTGCCATTTTATGATGGCAGTAGAAGTGTGATAATAAAAGGAGACAAATGTATCAGTTTTGAATATGGACACAAAAATTCTTAACAAAGTGTTAGCAAGTTAAATCCATCAAGACATAGAGGATCATACATAATAACCAAGTGGGCTGTATCCCAGGAATTCAGTATTGTTTCAACATTTGAAAAGCCAACCAGTGTAACTACACAGAGTAAAGGAGAAAGACATATGATCATTGAAGTAGATGATGAAAAAAAACATTTGACATATTTTGACATCCATTCATGGAAAAAAGAAAAGGAAAAAACTAGGTAAACTAAAAATAGAAGGAAACGTCCTCAATCTAAGTAAACAGGTATATGAGAAACATATAGTTAAACCATCCTCCACAGTGAATGGATCAATGCCCCTACCTTGGATCAAGAACAGGCAAAATGTCTGCTCTCACCAGTATTTTCAACAGTGTCCTGCAGTTTTGTCCAAAGCAATACGATAAAGAAAAGAAAAATGGCATACTGTTTGGAAAGGGAGAAATAAAACTGACTTTATTTGCAAAGGACATAATAGCTTGCAGGCAAAATCCTAAGGAATTTAGAAAAAAAATATTTTAGAAATAAGAGTAACTTAGTAAGGTTGAAGGATACAAAATCTATATAAAAAATAAAAAATAAAATAAATTGTATGTCTGAGAACTAGCAATGAAAAATTTGAAAATGAAATTTTAAAAATATCTCCACTTACAACAGCATTGAAAAATATAACAAAATATATGCAAGGCGTGTACGTTGAAAATGACATAACACTGCAAAAGGAAATTTTAATAGATCTAATAGTGGAGAAATATACCAGATTCATGGATAGTAAGAGCTGAATTGGAACAATTGATTTTTGACAAAGGAGGTAATGGGGAAAAAAAGTCTTCAAGAAATAGTGCTGGCATAGCACTGGGAGATCAGCTCGGTGCTTTGTGACCACCTAGAGGGGTGGGAGGGAGGGAGATGCAAGAGGGAAGAGATATGGGAACATATGTATATGTATAACTGATTCACTTTGTTATAATGCAGAAACTAACACACCATTGTAAAGCAATTATATTCCAATAAAGATGTTTTAAAAAATGAAATAGTGCTGGAACAAATGTATATCTGCATGGAAAAGAAATTTCAACTCTTTCCTCACATAATAAACAAAATGGATCGTACATTATAAAACTATCAAGTATATAACAGAAAATAAAGAGAAAACTGTGATATTGGGCTAGAGCCATATTTTATAAATAGGACAGAAAAAGCACAACCCCAAAAAGTGAAACTAATGATAATGATAATAATGACTATGCCATTAAAAACATTTGCTTTTTGAAAAAATGCAGTTAAGAAAACATAATAGGGAAACCACAGAATGCTGAAAATATTTGCAAAGCATTTATCTCTCAAGAGGCTTATGATATCAAGAATTTGTAAAAGAAAAAAAAAACTTTTAGAATTGAGTAAAAAAACAAACAACCAATTAAAAATTGAGCAAATGGTTAGTGCAAACAGTTCACAACAGAAGATGAATGACAATAAACATGAAAAGACACTCAGCATCACTGATCATCAAGGTGATACAAATTAAGACCCATACACATATAGTCAATAGAATATTACTCAGCCATAAAAAATGAAAAAACTCCTGCCATTTATGACAACATGAATGGCCCTTAAAGACATTATACTAAGTGAAATAAGCCAAAGACAAATACTGTATGATCTCACAAGTGAATTCTAAAACAAACAAACAAAAATTCCAAAAAACTATTTAAAAAAAGAGAGAGAGAGAGATCAGAGATCAGATTTGTGGCTACCAGAAGTGGAGGGTGGAGAAAAAGGAATTGGATAAAGGTGGTCAAAAGGCACAAACTTCTAGTTGTAAGATGAATAAGTATAGGGGCATAATGTACAACATAATGATTATAGTTAACACTGCTGTATGGTATACAGGAAAATTGTTAAGAGAGTAAATCCTGAGTTCTCATCATGAAGAAAATTTTTTTTCTTTTTCTTTTTACTGTAGCTATGTGAAATGATAAATGCTAACTAAATTTATTCTGGTAATCATTTCACATAATATATGTAAGTCAAACCATTGTGCCCTACACCTTAAACCTATAGAGTGATGTATGTCAATTATATCTCAATACAATTGGGAAAAAAACAAACCTTGAGACCACAATGATATACCATTTTACACCCATATATTTAAACTTCAAAAATCTAAAGATATGAGAGAAACCGGAACTCTCATATCTTGCTGGTGGGATTGCAAAATGGTATAGCCACGTTGGAAAACAATATTGACATCTGTTATAGCGTTAAACTTACATACTGCATTTATTATATGACCCAGCAATCTGACTCCTAAGTATTCACCCAAAGGAAATGATAGCATGATTTCACAGGGATACTTTCATGTGTTTGTTCAAAGCAGTTATATCTATGAATGAATCTCAGCAACATTATGCAAAGTTAAAGAAATCAAACCCAAATGACAAAATATTGTATGATTCTAAGGCATGAAATTCTAGGAAAGGCAGAATTATAATGACAGAAAGCACATCAGTGGTTGCCTATGCCTACAGGTCAGGGGAGGCAACTGAGTGCAAAATCCACAAGGGAACTCTAGGGATATGGAGACATTCTATATCCTGATGGTGATGGTGGTCACATGACAGACACCATCAAATGTATACTTTAAAACTGCAAATTTTGTTGTACCTTAATAATGATAAAAATAATTAATTCTGCCAACTATTTAAAAGATTATTATACTCTTAGTGTTCGCCGGGGTATACTTACTGTCCTTTTTTCAGAGTCAAGACCCTGGTTTGGATAGCTAGCCATAAGACAACAATACAGCAGGATGAAGACAGGAACTTTCTTTCTAAGGCAGAGCCTCATATTTTTAATTTTATTCTGAAGGCAATTTCCACAGATGTAGCCCACAGACCCTTCCTTCATAACTGCTGGGATAAGCTTTGCTTCTGAGCTCTGTGTTGAACTCTAATTTTTAGTTACTCTATGTGTCCAGATTATCTCCTTGATTCCTTTCTCCACCAAAGCAACAACCAGGTTGAGGAAAAAAAAAAAAATACCGGTAATGAATTTGACTATTGCTTTCAGGTAAATGGAATTCTCCAAATGCAGTTATTTCCCCATGCATTTTTAATCTGTGGATCCCCCTTCTATCCTTTCTACAGAGAGCTCCTAGTTAAGTATTGCTGAAATTGAACTCTCAAAATCAACTCTGACTGAAAGAGCAACATTTCAATTAAACGAATAATCAAATTCAAAATGTTATTTGAATAATTTGTGTTCTTAAATTAAGCACGTAGATTTTTTTCTTTGCAAGTAGGCTATAAATTACATTTTCCGCTACATTGACAGTAAACGGGTAATTAATATCTCAACTTTTCCTTCTCAATGTTGATTTAAAAAATAAAATTAAAAATAAGCACAGAACATAAATCAGCACAGAACATAATCAGCTATCCCAGATTAGATGTGATTACCTATCTCCTGTTTATCCTACTTTCTCTGGAGTGCATTCTTCTGTTTTGGAGTGTTGCCTGGACCAAAGAGAGCACGGTACACACAAGACAAAGGTTTATATAATTGTAGAGGTGATAACTGAAACTTTAGTGGCATAATAAAATCTATTAAATGATTATTAGACATTTTTCTACTCCAAGTATATAAATAATTGTCATATCAATAAGGCACATTATATTTAACATATTATTTCCACTGTAACTCTCTTAACCATTGAGAGAAGATAATTTACTGAGAAACTAAAAGGTTAATCCTTAGGTTATACTTTCTAAAGGTTCTATTATTTTGGTAGAGGGAACCATGAAATGTTATTTTAAAATAGTCATAAGCAGATTTTGTGTGTGCCAGGCAGTGTTGTAAATGCTTTAAACATACCAGTTCATTTAAATTTCACATTAATCCTAGAAGGATGTTACTTTTACTATTTTTCAAATTTCACAAGTTAAGGGCATGGTCCTCCATAAGACTGCCTGCACTTCAGACACCAGCCACAAACTCAGTTGCTCCCAGGTTACCTGTGATTCTGACCAACGGGCTAAGATTTGGGGGTTCCCACTACCCCCTCAGGTGTGATAATTTCCTAGATTTACTCACAGAGCTCAGGAAAGCACTACACTTATGATACAGTTTTATTATAATGGATACAAATCAGGACCAGCCAATGAAAAGATGCATAATGGGAGCCTGGGATGGTCCCAAATGCTACATTTCCATGTCCTCAGGACATGTCACCTTCTTAGCACATAGATGTATGATTATCAACTAGGGAAGTGCACCTGAGCACTGGTGTCCATCATCTTTACTGGGGTTTCCTTCCATAGACATAACTGAACATCACTGAACTCAAGTTCCAGACTCCCTCCAGTTTCTGGATGTGGGGAGATCAGGCCAATACCATGTGGTTGGTCTTTCTGACATGAATAGCTCTCATCCTGAAATATCTGGGGGCCCACTATGTGCCAATGTATCAGCATAAACCCAGGTATGATCTAGGGACCCACCATGAATAGCAAAGACACTCCTATGACTTGGGAAACTCCAAGGGCTTAGAGTCTCCCTCCCAGGAACCAGAAACAAAGGCCATAAATTCTTTATTATACAACAATGGGTCAATCCAATGAACATTGGTCTCCTCTTGCAGCATTGTCTCTCTCCAACATTCCTTGAAAGGCCACACCAGAAAACTGTCTTAAGGACACTGGGAGCACATCTTCTTTCCTACCACATCAGCAGTATCTGTCAAACCCAAAGATGGTTTTCAAATAGTGGTAGGTAAACCACCCTTAGAGTGAACTAAATCAAAAGCCAGGAATCAAAACTAGACACTTCTCTGTCTCATTCATGCACTCTGTCTCCAATTGTTGAAAATCCTCTCAGATCTTCTAATCCACCTCTAGCCCTTGATAACATGCTCCTAGCACAGCTGTTCTCTTTTCACAAGTGCCCAGTACTAACCCTACACTCACACTCCCAGTGTCTATTTCTTCCTGACCATGTGTTTTGTCACCTTCACCATCCCCTCCACTCACGACTTAGCTCCACATAACTTTGAGTTCTTCTCAGCATTTATGTATCTTTCAAACTTAAGAGACAATACTAAATTTAAAGGAATGTGATATGGCTTCGGCATATTTGCCACCAAACTAGTCTTCTGATTTTATTTTTCTCAATGAGGATTATTATGACTTTCTGTTTTTTCCCAACCAAATAACAAAATACTAATTCTACTCTAGGGGGAAAAAAAATCAACTGCTCTTTCTTTAAGAATCTCTCTTCACCTTGATAACATCAAACATATTACTTTAAAATCAGGCTTGTAAGTTACATTTATGTATCAAAATATCACTCAAACCTAAAAAAAAAGTAAATAAACAATGCTTTTTAGAAATAACATGCTTCTTTTCATTGCCTTCAAGATCTTTTAATAACAAGATTCTTCTTATGGTTGTAAAGATATTTTAATACCATTTTAATACCTTGTTTTTAAACTAGAAGATGAATTTATTGTTGATTTTTCTACTCATTTACCTGCTCATTAAATCTAATGTAATGCAAATATAGACAAATATTTGGGATTTTTACTTTAGGTGTCACTTGTATAAGAAGAGTGCCACATATATATCCCATTGTCCTTCTGATAACTACGCTACATAGTTGGCTTATTATCAGTTCATTAATTCACTAAGACCACATGTCATTTTGTTTGTTTTCTTGTTCTGTGTTTTCTTACATAAACAGAAAGTCTTTGCCATGCTGTTCATTTTTTGAATTTCAGGACAGGACTTAGTTTAGTATTAGCCAAAACTAATTTACAAATTGTAAGGCATGAAATAATAATTAACATACCCTTCTTATTACTTCCTCCACACACACAAAAATCTATATATGTTTATTGGTTTTATTCTGGTGATTTTTTGAATGCTACTAATATTCTCAAATATACCAAGGAAATCCAAGTGAATGTCATCATTTATAACTTAAGAGTGAACATCAACAAGCTAATAAGTAGGCTTCTGATTCTGGAGGGAATTATTTGACTACTGAGAGTCAGGATATGTGATTCCAGTTGCACTCTGCTAGTTACTTGTGTGACATTGAAAAAGTTACAACTTCAGCTGTGAAATAAGACTAGATGATTTCTGAGGTCCCTTCCAGAGAAGACCACTGTTTAATGACTTATTAATTTGTAGGTTGACATTGACAACATCTTCCCTCAGAAGAAAATGCAAGTTCCAAATTCAATTCTATATTCTGATCTATTAGGTGAACATTATAGCCCTCTGTTCCACACTTACTGTCTTAATCATTAAAGGAATGGCCAAAAATAAAAGAAAAAGAAAAGGAGGAAGGAAGTAAGGGGGGGAGAGAGAGAGAGACAGAGAGACAGAGAGAGAAAGAAAGAGATAGAAAGAAAGAAAGAAAGAAAGAAAGAAAGAAAGAAAGGAAAGAAAGAAAGAAAGAAAGAAAGAAAGAAAGAAAGAAAGAAAGAAAGAAAGAAAGAAAAGAAAGAAAGAAAGAAAGAAAGAAAGAAAGAAAGAAAGAAAGAAAGAAAGAAAGAAAGAAAGAGGAAGGAAGGAAGGAAGGAAGGGAGGAATGAGTTAAGAAAGAAAATAAAGAACACAACCATTTGCTTCTGAGTTTAATATTGAAGTTGTTACTTATAACTAATTTTAGGCAGCTGATTCATTTTCCATCTCAAAAATCTTGCATTTACTATTTTAGCTTTTAAATGAAAAAAATCTTTGTTCCTGAGAAATTGTTACATTTGCAAACATCTTTCTTTTTTTTGTTTTCTCTCAATGAACCAAAAAGTATAACGGTGTTTGCTGCGAAAACAAAGGAAGGAAGACAAGGGGTAAATGGAAATTCCCTGATTACTTCATGAATTCTCAAATGTTCTTTCTGTAGTATGTGGGTGGAAATAATTATATGCATTTTACAGAAGGAAAATAGTGGCAGAGTAAGGTATCTCCTGAAGTTAAAGCTTGAGGAAGTTCTCAGACCTTATAAGAACTGATGGTACAACATTTCCTCCACATGAAACTATATGATTTATATTCTATTGTGTACTTGACATTTTAGATAGTATGGTTTGCCAATTGAAGAAAGCTAAAACAATCAAAAATTTCTCTACATCGATTCTCAATGTCTAAGAATATTCCTGACTCTCGTTTCTTATCAACAGTTCTATTCCCTGACTCACAGTTAATTAGAATGATCTATGTACTAAGCTCATTAACCTACCTCGATGGAACATTTTGTTAATGAAAAAATAAAAAGTCACTATCTCGTAACTCATGAATGGTAAATCATGGTATTGATGCTGCTTCCACAAAAGTAAACTTTAAGCATTTTTTTCATTTTTTATATATAACTATACTTTTGAATAAACAATTAGCAAGTATTTAAATCCACTGAGTATTAAGTGAGGTTGGAAAAAAATCCATAATACAAAGTCTCCCTAATCACCATAGTACAGTAATATTAGAAAACCTGATACTGCAAAATAGAGTATCATACCCTGTTTTGAAATGAATGTGCATCTGTTATCAGTATCCTCAAAGATAAAAACAACAATAACAACAAAACTTGGGTTTTTGTCTACATACTAGAATGTGAAATAAGGAGTAGTCATTACTTATTCAAACTGGTACTTTTATACATCAGTGATTTTTGATTGGAGGAAGTAGGAGAATGGAAACCAGGCCACCCTACAGAGCTTAGGATTCTAATGAATCACCAAAGCCATGTCAAAAGATTTTGATGTTACCAGCCCTCCTGGGAACTGGCAATATTTGAGAAACATAGCTACAATATTTCAGTGAGCTACAATTACCAATGGAAATGTGTTGCCTCCTCTAAGGAAATGAAAATTAAAAAAGAAAGAAAGAAAGAAAGAGACTGATGACCATTTTGTATATAATTCAGGAGTGCAAATTCAAATTTCCGCAATGGTCAGATGGTTAATATAAAAGGGTGACTCTTCGAGGGGAAGGAGTATAATACTAAGTGACAGGCAGAAACTGGAAATCTGTAGCATGCTTATCTTATCTAACAGTGTTCAATTATTTTTTTAAAATATAGAGATAGTCAAATAAATCACATGTGAATGCTGTTGGGTTTTGATCTTTAGCAAATCATCACAGCAGATAAAAATCGAGAGGGAGCCCATGTTTTTTCTTATTATGGCTTAAATATTGATCAAAATAACTGAATATATGTCAATGGCTTGTAGGCGGGTTTCTCAACCTCACCATGGTTTGCACTTTGGGGTGGCTATTTCTTTGTTGTCAGGAAAAGTTGTGTGCACTGTAAGATGTTTAGCAGCATCCCTGGCCACTCCCACCTAGATGCCAGTAGCATCATCTTCTCTTCCACTGCAAGTCATAACATATCAAAATGTCTTCAGACATTGCCAAATATCCCTTGTCAGGCAAGATTGCCTCCAGTGGAGAGCCACTGGTTTCAGATAAAAGTCAAAGTTTATAAATGTTTATGAAGATATTTTTCTTAATAAACAAAAGAGAATGAAGATAAAGCACTTGCATTAATGTAACGACATTAGAAAATGAAGACAAAAACAAGCCCAAGATTAAGAAACAGAAGAAAATAATTTTAAAAAGGATAAGTTAATTATAAAAGCAGAGTTAATATTGATCTTCTCCTTAAATCTATAGTTTATTCTTTGAGGGGAAAAGTAATACTTACTGGTAAATATAACTCCAAAAAAGAGCAGAAAATCCCAACAAATACATAAAGAATTTAAAAGATACTAAAATATTAAAGTATAAGAAGATATGTATGAATTTATGTGAAAATACTTAAAAATATCAGTGAAAAAAGGTTATTTACTAAGAAAATAGAATGCAAAATTGACTGAAAGGATGCTAAATGTAAGATTTTTTTAATCATTAAAAAATAACAGCAGAGGGCTTCCCTGGTGGCACAGTGATTGAGAGTCTGCCTGCTGATGCAGGGGACACGGGTTCGTGCCCCGTTCCAGGAAGAGCCCACATGCCGTGGAGCAGCTAGGCCCATGAGCCATGGCCGCTGAGCCTGCATGTCCGGAGCCTGTGCTCCACAACAGGAGAGGCCAAAACAGTGAGAGGTCCGCGTACCGCCAAAAAAATAATAATAATAATAATAAAATAAAATAATAGCATAAAAGGGGTGCCAGGCTACAAAGTATTCTGAAACCTTCAGAAAAAGAAAGAAAGAAAGGGAGAAAAGCTAAATTATATATTACACAAAATTTTGAGAGTAGAGAACAATATAAAAAATTAATTTATTTTTCAGTTTCTAACTATTTTATTTATTAGGAAAGCTTCCCTCTCAAAAAGGAGGAAAATTTATGTGTGTATCCCAACAAAGAGACTTCATCAGAGTTAAAGCGTCAGAGGAAATCCCAATATCACTACCATTAATAATAGTTATTTTACCACTGCAATATGATAAGCCATATAAAACAGAGACAAAAACACAGGAAAAGATGAATAAATATATATATGTACATATATATATATATATATATGTATATATATATAAATTTCTACCTGGAATAGAAAGATACCTCCTTAACCTGAAAAATGAAATACACCATCCTAAATAGAGAAATGTTGAGAGCATCTCTTCTAAAATAAGCAGAAAAAACGATGCTCAATATCACTACTTCTATTCAACATTGTTTCGAGAAACTGGCCAATACAATAAGAAAAGAAAAAAATAAAGGCACTAATATTAGAAAGGGGGAAATAAAACTGATTAATTTGCAGTTGATAGGGTCTATGTAGAGAATGCTAAAATATCAATAAATTAGTATAAATAATATGAGTTTAGAAAGGTGTGTGAATATCCAGAGTCAAGTACATTTCTATACACTATCAAAAGCAACTAGAAAATATTTTTTTAAAAATACACAATTTAGGAATTCCCTGGTGGCACAGTGGTTGAGTTTTTTAAAAAAAAAAAAAAAAAAAAAAAAAAGAAAAGAATACACCATTTAGGCAGGCTTCATTATGGCAGAAGAGTAAGACATGGAGATCCCCTCCCTCCCCACAAATACATCTACATATGGAACAACTCCTACAGAACACCTACTGAATGCTGGCAGAAGACCTTAGATCTCCCCAAAGGCAAGAAACTCCCCACGTACCTGGGTAGGGCAAAATAAACAAGAAAAAACACAGACAAAAGAATAGGGATGGGACCTGCACCAGTGGGAGGGAGCTGTGAAGGAGGAAAGGTTTCAACACGTTAGGAAGCCCCTTCGCAGGCAGAGACTGCGTGTGGCAGAGGGGGGAAGCTTCGGAGCCATGGAGGAGAGTGCAGCAACAGGGGTGTGGAGGGCAAAGTGGGGAGATTCCGCACAGAAGATCGGTGCCGACTGGCACTCACCAGCCCGAGAAGCTTGTCTGCTCACCCGTCGGGCCGGCGGGGGCTGGGAGCTGAGACTCCAGCTTCGGCGGATCCCAGGGAGAGCGCTGGGTTTGGCTGTGGGAACACAGCCTGAAGGGGGCTAGTGTGCCACAGCTAGCCTGGAGAGAGTCCGGGAAAAAGTCTAGAGCTGCAGAAAGGCAAGAGACTTTTTCTTGCCTCTTTGTTTCCTGGTGTGGGAGGAGAGAGGATTAAGAGCGCCACTTATAGGAGCTCCAGAGACAGGTGCAAGCTGCAGTTATCAGCGTGGACACCAGAGACGGGCAAGAGATGCTAAGGCTGCTGCTGCAGCCACAAAGAAGCCTGTGTGCAAGCACAGGTCACTATCCCTCCTTCCTTCCCGGAAGGCTGTGCAGCTCGCCACTGCCAGTGTGCCGGGATCCAGGGACAACTTAACCCGGAGAACACATGGCGCGCCTCAGGCTGGTGCAAAGTCATGCTGGCCTCTGCAGCCACAGGCTCGCCCTGCATCCGTACCCCTCCCTCCCGCTGGCCTGCGTGAGCCAGAGCCCCCAAATGAGTTGCTCCTTTAACCCCGTCCTGTCTGAGCAAAGAACAGACGTCCTCAGGCGACCTACATGCAGAGGCGGGGGCCAATCCAAAGCTGAACCCCAGGAGCTGTGCGAACAAAGAAGAGAAAGGGAAATTTCTCCCAGCAGCCTCAGAAGCAGTGGATTAAAGCTCCACAATCAACTTGATGTACCCTGCATCTGTGGAATATCTGAATAGACAACGAATCATTCCAAACTGAGGAGGTGGACTTTGGGAGCAACGATATATATATCTTTTCCCATTTTTCTCTTTTTGTGAGTGTGTATGTGTATGCTTCTGTGTGAGATTTTGTCTGTATAGCTTTGCTTTTACCATTTGTCCTAGGATTCTGTCTGTCCTTTTTTCTTTTTTTTAGTATAGTGGTGGATTTGTTTTTGGTATACTTATTCTTTTCTTTCTTGCTTTCTTTTTATTTTTAAAATTTTTAATAATTATTTTTTTATTTTAATAAAATTATTTTATTTTTTACATTCTTTTTTTTCTCCATTTTATTCTGAGCCATGTGGATGAGAGGTTCTTGGTGCTCCAACCAGGCATCAGGGTTCTGCCTCTGAGGTGGGAGAGCCAAGTTCAGGACATGGGTCCACCAGAAAGCTCCCAGTTCCACGTAATATGAAATGGTGAAAATCTTTCAGAGATCTCCATCTCAACACCAAGACCCAGCTCTACTCAATGACCAGCAAGCTAGAGTGCTGGACACCCTATGCCAAACGACAAGGAAGACAGGAACACAACCCCACCCATGAAAAGAGAGGCTGCCTAAAATCATAATAAGGTCACAGAGACACCAAAACACACCACCAGTTGTGGATCTGCCCACCAGAAAGACAAAATCCAGCCTTATCCACCAAAACACAGTCACTAGTCCCCTCCACCAGTAAACCTACACAACACACTGAACCAACCTTAGCCTCTGGGGGTTGACACCAAAAAATAAGGGAACTACAAACCTGCAGCCTGGAAAAAGAAGACCCCAAACACAGTAAGTTAAGCAAGATGAGAAGACAGAGAAACACACAGCAGATGAAGGAGTAAGGTAAAAATCCACCAGACCTAACAAATGAAGAGGAAATAGGCAGTCTACCTGAAAAACAATTCAGAATAAGGACATTAAAGATGGTCCAAAATCTTGGAACTAGAATGGATAAAATAAAAGAAACGTGTAACAAGGACCTAGAAGAACTATAGAGCAAGCAAACAATGATGAACAACACAAAAAATGAAATAAAAAATTCTCTAGAAGGAATCAATAGCAGAATAACTGAGGCAAAAGAACGGATAAGTAACCTGGAAGATAAAATAGTGGAAATAACTACTACAGACCAGAATAAAGAAAAAAGAATGAAAAGAATTGAAGACAGTCTCAGAGACCTCTGGGAACACATTAAATGCACCAACATTCGAATTATAGGGATCCCAGAAGAAGAGAAAAAGAAAGGGACTGAGAAAATATTTTAAGAGATTACAGTTGAAAACTTCCCTAATAATGGAAAGGAAATAGACAATCAAGTCCAGAAGCAAAGATAGTCCCATACAGGATAAATCCAAGGAGAAACATGCCAAGACACATATTAATCAAACTATCAAGAAATAGCACAAAGAAAAATTTGAAAAGCAGCAAGGAAAAAACATCAAATAACATACAAGGGAATCCCTATAAGGTGAACAGCTGATTTTTCAGCAGAAACTCTGCAAGCCAGAAAGGAGTGGCAGGACATATTTAAAGGGATGAAAGGGGGCTTCCCTGGTGGTGCAGCGGTTGGGAGTCTGCCTACCGATGCAGGGGACACGGGTTTGTGCCCTGGTCCGGGAAGATCTCACATGCTGTGGAGTGGCTGGACCTGTGAGCCATGGCTGCTGAGCCTGTGCATCCAGAGCCTGTGCTCCACAATGCAAGAGGCCACAATGGTGAGAGACCCACATACTGCCAAAAAAATCAAAAACAACAAAAAGGGATGAAAGGTAAAAGCCTACAACCAAGATTACTTTACCCAGCAAGGATCTCATTCAGATTTGACAGAGAAATTAAAACCTCTACAAGCAAAAGCTAAGAGAATCCAGCACCACCAAACCAGCTTTACAACAAATGCTAAAGGAACTTCGCTAGGCAAGAAACACAAGAGAAGGAAAAGACCTACAATAAAAAGCCCAAAACAGTTAAGGAAATGGTAATAGGAACATACATATCGATAACTACCTTAAATGTAAATGGATTAAATGCTCCAACCCAAAGACATAGACTGGCTGAATGGATACAAAAATAAGACCTGTACATATGCTGTCTACAAGAGACTCACTTCAGACCTAAAGACGAGTACAGACTGAAAGTGAAGGGATGGAAAAAGACATTCCATGCAAATGGAAATCAAAAGAAAGCTGGAATAGCAATTATCATATCAGAAAAAAAATAGACTTTAAAACAAAGACAAGAGACAAAGGTGGACACTACATAATGATCAAGGGATCAATCCAAGATGAAGATATAACAATTGTAAATATTTATGCACCCAACATAGGAGCACCTCAATACATAAGGCAAATACTAACAGCCATAAAAGGGGAAATCGACAGTAACACAATCATAGTAGGGGACTTTAACTCCCCACTTTCACCAATGGGCATCTCATCTAAAATGAAAATAAATGAGGAAACACAAGCTTTAAATGGCACATTAAAGAAGATGGACTTAATTGATATTTATAGGGCATTCTATCCAAAAATAACAGAATACACTTTCTTCTTAAGTGCTCATGGAACATTCTCCAGGATAGATCATATCTTGGGTCATAAATCAAGCCTTGGTAAATTTAATAAAATTGAAATTGTATCACGTATCTTTTCTGTGAACAATTCTATGAGACTAGATATAAATTAGAGGAAAATATCTGTAAAAAGTAAAAACACATGGAGGCTAAACAATACACTACTTAATAACCAAGAGATCACTGAAGAAATCAAAGAGGAAATCAAAAAATACCTAGAAACAAATGACATTGAAAACACAATGACCCAAAACCTATGGGTTGTATCAAAAGCATTCTAAGAGAGAAGTTTATTACAATATAATCCTACCTTAAGAAACAAGAAACGTCTCAAATAAACAACCTTACCTTACACCTAAAGCAATTAGAGAAAGAACAAAAAAACCCCGAAGTTAGCAGAAGGAAAGAAATCATAAAGATCAGATCATAAATAAAGGAAAAAGAAATGAAGTAAAAGATAGCAAAGATCAATAAAACTAAAAGCTGGTTCTTTGAGAAGATAAATAAGATTTATAAACCATTAGCCAGACTCATCAAGAAAAAAAAAGAGAGAAGACTCAAATCAATAGGATTAGAAATTAAAAAGGAGAAATAACAACTGACACTGCAGAAATACAAAAGATCATGAGATATTACTACAATCAACTCTATGCCAATAAAATGGACAACCTGGAAAAAATGAACAAATACTTAGAAAAGCACAACCTTCCGAGACTGAAACAGGAAGAAATAGAAAATATGATCAGACCAATCACAAGAAGAGAAATTGAAACTGTGATTAAAAATCTTCCAACAAAAAAAGCCCAGGGCCAGATGGCTTCACAGGCAAATTCCATCACCATTTAGAGAAGAGCTAACATGTACCCTTCTCAAACTCTTCCAAAATATAGCAGACAGAGGAACACTCCCAACCCATTCTATGAGGCCAACATCACCCTGGTCCCAGAACCAGTCAAAGATGTCAAAAAGAAAGAAAACTACAGGCTAATATCACTGATGAGCATAGATAAAAATAATCCTCAACGCAATACTAGCAAACAGAATCCAACAGCACATTAAAATGATCATACCCCAGAATCAAGTGAGGTTAATCCCAGGAATGCAAGGATTCTTCAATATATGCAAATCAAAAAAAATATGCAAATCAATCAATGTGATACTCCATATTAACAAATAGAGGGGGAAAATCCATATGATCATCTCAATAGATGCAGAAAAAGCTTTCGACAAAATTCAACACCCATTTATGGTAATAACCCTCCAGAAAGTAGGCAAAGAGGGAACTTACCTCAACATAATAAAGGCCATATATGACAAACCCACAGCCAACATCCTTCTCAATGGTGAAAAACTGAAACCATTTCCACTAAGATCAGGAACAAGAGAAGGTTGCCCACTCTCACCACTGTTATTCAACATAGTTTTGGACGTTTTAGCCACACTAATCAGAGAAGAAAAAGAAATAAAAGGAATCCAAATTGGAAAAGAAGAAGCAAAGCTGTCACTGTTTGCAGATGACATGATACTATACATAGAGAATCCTAAAGAAGCTACCAGAAAACTGCTAGAGCTAATCAATGAACTTGGTAAAGTATCAGAATACAAAATTAATGCACAGAAATCTGTTGCATTCCTATACACTAATGATGACAAATCTGAAAGTGAAATTAAGAAAAATCTCCCATTTACCATTGCAACAAAAAGAATAAAATACCTAGGGATAAACCTACCTAAGGAGAAAAAAGACCTGTATGCAGAAAATTATAAGACACTGATGAAAGAAATTAAAGATGAAATAAATAGATGTAGAGATATACCATGTTCTTGGATTGGAAGAACCAACATTGGGAAAATGACTATACTACCCAAAGCAACCTACAGATTCAATGCATCCCTATCAAACTACCACTGGCTTTTTACACAGAACTAGAAGAAAAAATTTCACAAGTTGTATAGATACACAAAAGACCCCGAATAGCCAAAGCAATCTTGAGAAGGAAAAATAGAGATGGAGGAATCAAGCTCCCAGACCTGAGACTATACTACAAAGCTACAGTAATCAAGACAGTATGGTACTGGCACAAAAACAGAAACATAGATCAATGGAACAAGATAGAAAGCCCAGAAATAAACCCACACAGATATGGCCACCTTATGTTTCATAAAGGAGGCAAGAATATACAATGGAGAAAAGACAGCCTCTTTAATAAGTGGTGCTGGGAAAACTGGACAGCTACATGTAAAAGAATGAAATTAGAACACTCCCTACCACCATACACAAAAATAAACTGATAATGGATTAAAGACCTAAATATAAGACCAGACAGTATAAAACTCTTATAGGAAAACATAGGCAGAACACTCTATGACATAAATCACCACAAGATCCTTTTTGACCCACCTCTTAGAGAAATGGAAATAAAAACAAAAATAAACAAATGGTACCTAGTGACACCTAAAAGCTTTTGCACAGCAAAGGAAACCATAAACAAGATGAAAAGATAACCCTCAGAATGGGAGAAAAAATTTGCAAATGAAGCAACTGACAAAGAATTAATCTCCAAAATTTACAAGCAGCTCATGCAGCTCAATATCAAAAAAAACAAGCAACCCAATCCAAAAATGGGCAGAAGACCTTACTAGACATTTCTCCAAAGAAGATATACAGATTGCCAACAAACACATGAAATAATGCTCAACATCATTAATCATTAGAGAAAAGCAAATCAAAACTGCAATGAGATATCTTACACCCATCAGAATGGCCATAATCAAAAAGTCTACAAACAATAAATGCTAGAGAGGGTGTGGAGAAAAGGGATGCCTCTTGCACTCTTGGTGGGAATGTAGATCGATACAGCCACTATGTAGAACAGTAAGGAGATCCCTTAAAAAACTAAAAATAAAACTACCATATGACCCAGCAATCCCACTACTGGGCGTATACCCTGAGAAAACCATCATTCATAAAGAGTCATGTACCACAATGTTCATTGCAGCTTTATTTACAATAGCCAGGACATGGAAGCAACCTAAGTGTCCATCAACAGATGAATGGATAAAGAAGAGGTGGCACAAATATATACAATGGAATATTACTCAGCCATAAAAAGAAACAAAACTGAGTTATTTGTAGTGAGGTGGATGGACCTAGAGTCTGTCATACAGAGTGAAGTAAGTCAAAAAGAGAAAAACAAATACTGTATGCTAACACATATATATGGAATCTAAGGGGGAAAAATGGTTCTGAAAAACCTAGGGGCAGGACGGGAATAAAGATGCAGACTTACTAGAGAATGGACTTGAGGACATGGGGAGGGGGCAGGGTAAGCTGGGACAACGTGAGAGAGCGGCACGGACATATATACACTAACAAATCTAAAACTGATAGCTAGTGGGAAGCAGCCACATAGCACAGGGAGATTAGCTGGGTACTTTGTCACTACATAGAGAGGTGAGATAGGGAGGGTGGGAGGGAGGGAGACGCAAGAGGGAAGAGATATGGAGACATATGTGTATGTATACCTGATTCTCTCTGTTATAAAGTAGAAACTAGCACACCATTGTAAAGCAAGTATACTCCAATAAAGATGTTAAATATATATATATATATATATATATATCATTTACAATAGAAACCAAATTATAAAATATCATCATAAATCTAACAAACAAATGGGAAAGACAAATATGCAAATTTCAGAACTACATGTAGGTCATTAAGGAAGCTGTAAATAAATTAAGAAGTTGCACATTTCCTGAAAAGAAAGAGCATCTTTAAGATATCAAACCTCATTACATTGATCTATGTATTTAATGCATTTTCAATCAAATTTCTAATAGACTTCTTCAGGGAATTTGACAATTTTCTTCATAAGTTTATTTGGAAAACAAAGTATTGTTTGGACAAAGGTGGTTGTCCACCACCAATATACATCTGAGTAAGAAGAAAGGATTAGAGGCGTTTTTCCCTGCCAGATACTAAAATATATTATTAAAAAAACACATTGTAGAGCTATATTATAGCTGTAAGACATATTATAGAACTGTAGTAATTAAGACAATATGGTATTGCTCCCAAATAGAAAAAAATGACCAGTGGAGTAAACAGTTCCATGCTTATCTGGAACTTTGATGTATAACAAATTCATGTAGGATCATTGAGAAAAGAAATTGTTATTTAAGAGAAGCGTAAGCTACATACTGGAAGAAAATATTTGCAAATATATATATATTTTTTAAATAAATTAGTAAATATAAAGAATTCTTAAAAATCATTAACAAGACAAGCCCCCAGTAGAAAAACTGGCAAGAAAACCTGAGAGACATTTCACAGAAGAAGAAACATAGAGACCCAATAAACATTTGGTGAAATGTTCAACAATACAGATCAACAACAGCATCACTAATCATGTAAGTGTAATCAAGAACAAAATGAGATGACTTTTCACTATTATTTGTATTGTAAAATTTAAGAATTATTGATAATACCAAGAGTTGGAGAGGACGTGGTTCAGTGTAATCTCGTAGTTTTCTCCTGGAAGCATAAACAGCTACAGTCCATTTGGGAAATAATTTGGCATTATCTTGTACAGTTGAATATTTGCACACCCAGAATATTTCCACACTTAGGTAACTGAAAAGAAACTTTTGCACATATGTACCACAAGATATGTACAAAAATGATAACTGCATCACTTTAGTCATCCAGAAACAACATGAGGGTTCACCCACAAGTGAATAAAAACATTGAGGTGCAGTTACACAAAGGAATTGCAGTGAGGATAAATGAAATGAAAGAAATTGAAATGAAAGTAAACAAAATGAAATATAGCCACACTTAATATTATGAATGACTTCTACTGTCATTTAAATGAAAATTCCAGAAGACTACAAACAGAATGATATATTCCTCTTATAAAGTTCAAAACAAGAAAACTCCACAATATGTTATTCATTGAGATCTATGTGCATCAGTGTGTGGTGGCTGTCTTGCTCTCTGTGAAGGGCTCTGTGTCTTCGGCAGTGTCTCATTTCTTCTGATCAGCAGAGATCACTCTCAGGTATCCTAAGATGTCACCAGCCTTTCGTGAACTACCCCTGAGTTGTTGATGAAGACATGGGAGAAGAGTTGGAGGATGGGGGTAGACTTGCTGGGAGGTTGAAACACTGGAATTCTAATCTGTCTTGCCAGCCCACACAGAGCCATTAAAAGCCTATTAAAAGTTAGTCTGGTTTATCCTTACCTTGACCTACGCCCTGCCCACTTCCTCTTGAAGCTGTATCAGGGATGACAGTGGCTGTGGGTCTATTGTAATCTATGAAGGGATCTTTGCTGTCCAGAATTAATTTCATCCAGGTTTCTTTGTGTTCCTAGACCTCTGATGGTTTCTAAACAAACTATGACTTTGTAGCTTATCCAGCTTGTTGTGTTTGTTGGGCTGAGAGCAAAAATCTCTTTCAATTTTCTGCACACTGAGCTTACATTTAAAGCTACAAACCATTTAAAGTAATCAACTCCTGTCAAATGTGTCATTGTCATCCATCTAACTTTGTCACTCATCTTTTAATTTTTTTCAAAATATATTGACTTATTAACTTATCATCTTTAGGATCATTCCTTGTGGGGTTTGTGTTATGCTTGGAAAGACCTTCTTTAGTTCTGGATCACTTACAAAAAACATCTTCTCATGTTTTCTAATAGTACTTTAATGCATTTATTTTTAGTGTAAAATCTCTGGTCCATCTGGAGTTTATTTTGGTGTTGGAAATAAAGTAAGAATACAATTTTATTTTTTTTCCAGATGGCTACTAAGTTGTCCTAACTCCATTTATGGACAGAGATATGAACGGAGTTTTTACATATAAGTAATTTTTAAACATATGAAAAGAGTTTTTAACTACAGTTACCATTTTTTAACTACAAGTAATAACTATAGTTAAATATTATTTGGCCCTATCTACCTAAATTAAGTATGTATATATCCTTTGGTCCAACAATATTATTTCTAGATTAGCCTTTAGATGTTTTTTCCATGTGTTCATAAATACACACATATGTGGATACTCATTGCTACATTATAAATAAATAGGGGAAAAAAGGTAAAACCAAGTAAATGTCCTTTAAGACAAATTGGTTTAAAAAAATCTGTACATGTACAATAAGGGACTATGCAGACTTTACATTCCTATTAGGATGTGATGTCTAAGACATATTATTGAGTTTTAAAAGCAAAGTGCTTTTATGTATGTACCATATACTACTACTTTGCTAAAAAGAAAAACAAACACACACTGGCACACACAAACAATAAAAGGACCATTTATAGAAATCCTATGACAATCACAAGTCTTGCTGGGGTTCTTTTTGGTTTGTTTTTTTTTGTTTTTTGTTTTTGTTTTTGTTTTTGCAGTACGTGGGCCTCTCACTGTTATGGCCTCTTCCGTTGCGGAGCACAGGCTCCGGACGCGCAGGCTCAGCGGCCATGGCTCACGGGCCCAGCTGCTCTGCGGCATGTGGGATCTTCCTGGACCGGGGCACGAACTCGTGTCCCCTGCATCGGCAGGCGGACTCTCAACCACTGCGCCACCAGGGAAGCACTTGCTAGTTATTTTTTAAACAAATAACAAACAGGCTTAAAGTTTAACCTGCAAGTGAAATATACTCTTTGGTTCATACAAATTTGCTCGATGCAAAAAGAAAGAAGTGCTGTTTCTAACACCACTCTCCACATTCACCAGCATTACTAACAAAATACCAGCACACATTCATTTTCTCAGCCAGTAGTTTTCAAACTGGGTTTAGTGGAGACCCAAGTTTTTCACACATGGGTTTCAGATGCTGACCTGAGAGATGGGACACAAGATAAGCTATGGGGCATCCCTCCTCCCCTCACCTGCTCAACCAGAACAGCTTCATTATTGCCTTATCCAATCCCTTATAGATGGGGGGAGGGAGGATTCTGAATAATTTTTAGGAAACAAATCATCAGTCAATTAAAAAGGAAATAAAAGCCTAATCTTCTCTGTTCTGCCATTTCAATCAACATGATGTAATTAACCATAACACAGCTTCATAAATTATACAAACTGGGAAGTTTGCAGATAATATAGTCCTTTCCTCTCATTTGACACAATAGAAGGACAGTGATGTCACAGAGATGAAGGGGCATGTCCAAAGTCACATTTGGCATGTTGGTGGAAGGTCCAAGATTAAGGAATCAGCCTCCAATTTCTCAGGCCCTTTCTCTGAATTCATCATTGGTAAATGATTACCCAGACTCTCAATACTGACATTTGACAAGGGATCTGGATCAACATTTTGCTGCTGTGACTATAAGTTACTCATGTGATCAAACTCCCCAATACCTCTCTTTGGTGAATGCTTGCTTTTGAGTTCAACTTTTTGAAAATTTCCACCCATCAAATTCTGCCCAAGAAAGACAACTGCTCCCACTGGTTGTTACCTTTGACAGTTATGTATAAATCCAAACCCAACCAAAGACAAAGTGACTTATCCAAAAGGGAAAAATGCATCTTTAGAATAGGTCTGAAGGTAAATGCCTTGTGATCATTGTATCTTTATCTATGCACTTGCATTATCATTTCATAAGGCAAAACAGAAGGTGGTAAAAGCCTACTGCCATCCCTTAGTTTTTGATGGAACATATTCATCAAAAAAGAATCCAGTCCCCTGAGCTTGCAGCCATATGCTACAGGAAAATGTCACCAGTTAAAGATGTATTCATTTGCTGTTTTGAAAACTCTGTTTGATATTCATGCATTCCAAGTGTTTTGACCTAGATTTCTATAGAGGCATTAGATCCAGTCTTGTGCAGGCAGCTAGACAGCTGTTGCTTATGTAGTCAAAGGAAGAATCTAAAGTTAAAAAAAAGAGAGAGAGAATGAAAAAATGAAAACATTTATTAATGGGTGCCAACATTTTGCACAGCCAATATGTTTAATACTAGATTAACTAATATAAGCATATGGGGATGCATTTGTTGCAAAGCTTTAAAGAAAAGAACAAAGAAAAAAGTTGGAAGTAGCTAAAGTTCAAGGGAAATGGAATTTGCACTTCCTTCTGTAAATGAAAGCTTGGTGAAATGGCAACATACTTTAATTATAAGCAAGTGGCTAATGTCACAGCATTTAAGATATTTTCAGAGGAGATATATGATGCTCCATGCTCTGCACACATCTTAGATAAAGACTTATATAGATAAGTCTATATATAACAGCAGATCCTTGAAATACTTTTGATATCAATCTTGTTCTTAGCCAACATTGCCTATTTTTTGATGTTTATAAGGTCTAGTTAATTCAACCATAAATTAATATTGAATAATTTAGTCATAATGATAATAAAAATATGAATACTAGTCTCTCCTCAGCTCTATGTCCTCCCAGCAAGGAGAACAAAGAAGCTATGTTACCCATGTAACAACTCTCATGCCACTACCTGCAAATTATACCAAACTACTCATCAGCATCTCCTCCCCATCTCGGGAGGATGACAGTACAGTAGGCAGTTGAGTTATAATTGCAGAATCATTTAGCTACACACTCCCAGACTCTCTTCTTCTACCTCTTGGGTCAAGGTGTTGCCAAAAAGTGTATTTATATAGCAAGTAGAAGCATGAATCCTTTCATCTGTCCAACCACAAATGGTTATTGAGCCCTTACTAAAAGCAGACACTGTGTTAGATTCTGGGAATATAGAGATAAAAGGAAAAGTCCTTGTCTTCTAGTGGGCTAGAGAATTACAGACAATTACTCCCCAGAGACACAAAATGATTTGGTGCAATCAGGTCACCAAAATAGTTTAATTCAGTTAAAGTGTGGATTTGTTGGAAGCAAAGGGAGAGATGGTAGAAAGTTCATGTGCCATGCTGAGTTGCTCCATCCAAGTAGCTGGGATTTGACAGAAGAACACAGCATTTAGACTGACCACAAACCATGTATTTTTAACCTCTGTTTATTGCTGCCCTCTTCCCAATTCCTACCATGAGCAGTTGACTGAAATGTTCCCTTTCACACCCAGATATTGATTCATTCAATAAGTATTTATCTGAGTGTGTACTACATTGTAAGACAAGATGGACACCCCAAGTCCTTCCCCTTAAGTTGTTCAAAAGGGAAGATAAATGCATACACATCTGATTACAAATACAAAGTAATAAATACTGCTTAATACTAAAGTAATACACGAATAAATAAATAAATATATAAATATAATATTGAGATTTATACAATGTCATTGAGTTGCAGAGTTAAGAATGATTATTTATGACTAAAGAGATAATATATGAAATGGGTCATTAAGGATGCATATAACTTGGCTATCAGGAAACTTGGGAAATGGCATTTCAGGCAAGAATAGAATGCTCATGGATAGAGAGGCCTGAATGAGTAAAACATATTCAGGGAAGAGAGAGATGACACAGTCAGTCTGAAAGGAAGGGAAAATATAATCACCCTATAACTATGGAGAAGAAGAAGTAGAAAGAGAAGAAGAGGAAGAAGAAGTAAGAGGAGGAGGAAAAGAAGAAAGAAACTGATTGGTTACTGGATGCTGGGATTGAGAAGCCCCAACACAAATATGACCATCCTCGTTAAAGCCCCTACAGGCATAAGGTAAAAAAATCCAACCTTTATTTTCCAGAAGTTTTTTGGGTTATTTGAATAAGTATTTTTATGTTTATCACTCTTCCTTTGTCATGACTTGAAGCTCAGCCATAAGGCAAAATGGAAACTGAGAGGGCCTATAGAACAATAATTATTCACAAAATGGTTCTATGGTGAGCCACTAGTAGATGAGAAGCTACAATCCACAGAGTTCGAGGTTTTAAAATTGGTAGATGTCGATTCCTCTGCCAAACTGCATTAAAAGCCACCAAATCACCACAGCAATCAATTTTCTTTAGTTGGAAGGAACCATAGCAAACAACCAACTTCCTTTACTTGGAAGGAGTGCATTTATTTAATATAGAATTATACACATATGTAATAAATTTGAATGTAACAATTACATGAATGCATTAAAATCAGTCATAAGACTTCAAATAAATTTTGTTCTGTGGGAGCACATGCCTATCCACACTTTCCCTGTCTTCCTGCCTCCTAGAGATTCTTCTGCCATTAGAAGCATTTTAGTAGAAAAGATTGAGATTGTCTGCTGAAGAACATTTGCTTCCCACAAGGAGTGAGTGTATAAAGACCAAGAGGGGAGCTGGAGAAGAAAATGGCAGGGGCAATGAGGTGGGAGCTGACTTTTCCATCTGATTTTAAATACTTCCAGAGCTGGTGGTCTGATTAGCACTTTCCTATTTTATGAAGGGGACCTACTAACTTTATTGTTATCAATAAAGAATTAACCTTGATTAAAAAAAGAAAGGTTCCTGCCCTCTAAGTCACAATTTTTCAAGGATGTAATTAACAAAGAGTCTCAATCCTTCTGCAATAAATAATAAATAAATCCCTCACCTACTGCCAACACTCTAGATTAGGGAGATTTTCTTCTCCACTACTAGTGACAATGTCAATTTTATTAAAATCCCTCCACCAATCACAATTAGAGTAAAATGAGAAAATGTTTGTTACAGTAGGTCAATTATATGTGGTATTATTTTCAGTTCAACAAGCATTGACCAATTTGACATCTGCCCTGTTGATAACAGTGCCCTGTGATGCATATGTATATGTATATGCACGTGTATCTGTATGTGTACACATGTGTATACATACACAAAAACACCATAAGAATTTTTCAAAGTGAGAATAAACAAGTGTACTCAATTCTCATTTGAGTAATTTTTAGTGAGAACATTCCTTGGTTGTGTTTCTCTTTCTTACAAAATTATTCAAGTTTTTTGATGTGACATATATAGTGGTGTCCTTTGCTTTTGGGTTTCACAATCTCAGTAAATGTGGCCTTCAAGAAGCAGTGTTCAACTATATTCATGTTACCACATGTTTCACAAAACATTTTAGTGCCATAGTTTCATGCTTGTCTCAAACCCATTAGGGATATTCTCAGAAGAGACTAGTTTCCACTCTGGCAACAACTACTTAGGCACACATATGTAGTCTACCAAAAGACACAGGATAAAACCCCACACACAGTAAGGGTGTTTAGAACCATGGAACAGAAAAGATGGGTTGTCAGTGCACATTCGCTCCTGACTGTTACATACATACACATGGGAGGCAACTTAGAGTAATTAGGACTGCAAATCTGACACTTTCCCTATGAGCTGCCACGTTAGGTTAAGAACTGAGGATTACAGAAAACCAAATGTTTCTGTTTCAGCTCCAGAGGATTCATTTACTTTTTTCTCCTTTTTCAATTTGTCAAAGGAAGACACCTAATGTGAAAACAGAAAGAAACTAAAGAATTTTAACCAATGCATCTTAGTTAGTCATTATAAAGGTAAGAGCCTCTATCTACCCTGTTTGAGACTTTTGAAAAATGGAAGTGTTTGGGTATTGTTTGAGTTCTAACCTGAAGTTAGATTTCCCACAGATCTTTTTGATTATGACTATCCCACCCCAGGAGCTCAGATTACTGTATCAAAGGAACTTGTGCATAATTCTTTTCATTAGTATCATCCCTACTTCTAGCCATAAAGCTACATGTCCTAATGTGCACCAATTTAAAACTACATGCAGCTAGCTGTATTACAGCCAGTTTGAACAGATGGATTTAGGAGAATCAGAGTCAAATATATATTTTTTTTAGAATTTGGCTGCTTTAAGTCACTCATGTTACTGTTAGAGAGAGAGCTGAATTACTGAAACCGTCAGATGTTTACTCTTTTGCAAAGCTCTGTAGTAGGGTTCCCTTACTCCACTTGTAAGTAAAATTACTGTAAGGATGAATCTACTGGGAGAATTAAAGCATTCCCAGGATGTCTCCTTTTCTCTAGAGTATCTGGTATAGAGGTGCCTGTGTGTGTATGCCTGACAGGAAGTTCGTGACCTCAGAGACATTTCAGCAGAACAAATGGATCAACAGGGAATCTAGAGACAGAAATATGCAGAGTCTTAGAAACTGGCAGTGGATGGAGTTAAGTCCAGCTGGTCAGGACCTGGGTGACAGGGACAGTAAGTAGACAGGGCAGTCCTTGGACCAGTGGGTAGCTGCAAATTCAAGACAAGACTCTAGGAAAAGGTGAAGGTTATTAAGATAAGGCATTGAACGAAGGCAAAAGAGAAGGGGAAGCCTTTACTAGAACTGGGATGAAAGGGTGAACAAGACTGAGGAAGGAGTTAATAACAGAAAAAGCCAACTTGGGCAATGGAAAGTCAAATGAACCTAATGTCAATCAGGACTGATGCTAACTGAAGTCTGTGCCAAAAAACTCTTTAAAATATGCCAAACACCTATTCACGTGACATTGAAGCTGTTCTACTTGGAATTATTTGTTGTAACTATTTAGATATAACGTTACAACTTAACAAGAGCATTAAATTCTGAAATAAGCATAGAGGGTGAAAACCACGGTTGAAAATCCCTTAAAGCTCCCATGTACAACCTAAGAGAAATTTTCATGCACGTTAAGCTTGAGAATATTAGGCTACTGAAACGAATAAAAGGAAAGTATCTCTTTATATACAGATATTAGGATATTTAAACCACTCTCCCATAAGATAACTGGCAAATCTTTCTTGGCAGTTAAGCAATGCAGGAAGAGTTCTAATGAGGTGTTTCACTTGCCTACAAGGTTGTTATTCATATTTTACTATTAAGTTTCTAGAACTTGAACACGTGTAAATGTGTTTTATGAGTTAAATAAGATAGTAAAGTTGTATCTCACAAGTAATCAAGAGCCTGAAACCTGTAGGAAACCTAAGTACTATGTAATGTAATCTAAGTTCTTTCAGCTTCCATTATTCCTTTTAAAAATAATATAGCACAAAATAGTGCAGATGCTTCGGGCCAGATATATTAGATACGTTCGTTAATTCAATCTTGCCTATAAGCCTTAAAGTTGGACATTAGTATGCCTAATTTACAGATGAGAAAACTGAGACTCAGAAATACTGACTTTGAAGTCCATACAAAATAGTATAAAATGAAGTCATGATTTTTAAAAAAAGCAACTATTTGCCTCTACAGATATTTTCATTTCACCTGAAGATGTAATTCAACGTTAAAACATACAGTTTTTAGAAGAACTGTCATAGTGACCTCATGAAAGGTCCAAAGAACTCCTCTATCAGGTTTACATTAAAAAGATCAAGCTGCCTAAGGACCAACGATATCCTCTTTGGAATTTTTTTTCCAACTCTCTAGGCCCAAATCATCAGAGAAGTCAAGAATTTTTGGAGACCTAAGAGATGAAACAGACTAAACATCAATCTATCTCTCTCAAATAATAATAAAGATTAAAAACTGAAGCAAGATTTTTTTTCAAGGGCATGACTTATAAACCCTCTTATTTTCATTCAGCTAATTGACAGAAGGGGGAAATAAATTCATTTTTAACTGCTCCTTTAATACCATTTTCTATTATGCCAAATGGCTTCCAGACAAAACCTATATGAAAACCAAATTCAGTGTCAAAAATAATCAATAATGTGGTTGGCAAGATTCTTTCCTTCCTTGCAAAAAAAGAAGCAGTGGATCAGGAAATATTTAGAGATTTGATCTGAATGTTAGTTGATAAGACTCAACTTTCTTACTTCTATTGAGTTCATTCTGTTTTTTGTTGGTTTGCTTGCTTGTTGGGTGTTTTGTTTCACTTTTCTCCTAAGTCCTTTACAAATGGAGAACTCTTGTTTTCAAGAATATATATGTCCAGATTGGGCCATTGTCCTCTAATTTCATTAATCCTGTGATTAACCAACCTGGCTCTGGAGTCCCAGCCTTCTCTTCTCTTAGCTCTGCCAAGACAAAGGTGAGTTTATAAACTGCCTCCATGATGGATCAGATGCCATGTTCCATGCAGGGAGACGGGGTGTGCATTTGCATGGGGTGGTCAGGGAAATTCTCTCTGAGAAGGGATCCTGTGAGCATGGATCTGAAGGAAGGAGGGCATGGCCTCTCTGCTCTGCAAGTCCACACATTTCATGGATGAGCAGGCTGAGGTTCAGAGAGATCAAGCAAATTGCTCAAGATCTCAAAACCATAGAGTGGAAAATGTGATCTTCAAATCCAAGTCTCTCTGACTTCAAACCCAGTCACCTTGTCACCACATAAAAAATGTGAGTGTGAGATGATTCCCAGAGAAACAGATATGTTGAGAAGATGCTCAGACATATATGCAACTTGAGACACTTGGTAAGGTAATAGGTTATCTTGGTCTTTTCTATTCTAATGCACTGAGCCTGATTTTAGCTCAGGGAAATTTGTCTCCTACCAGCCAAATACAAGAGGGACTATTCAGAGAGACCCAAGTCATCAACAGCCAAAAGAAAACTGGGAAAGTTGCTTTCCCCTAGCAAATTGTCTCTGTTTTTTTTTTAATATACACAAAAACAGAATGGTAAAAAAGGAAGAATTTAGACAAATATTTATACATATGGTGGGTAAGGACACCTGGCAAATCAGGTGAATCAGCTACAAAACGATATGCTGCCTGCAGATTCAACTTTAAGGAAAAGTGACACATTTTACAGTTAAATTTAATGCAAACCTGTTCTCCAAATTATCCTTCAAACTCAGTAGAAACAAAGAGTTCCTTTGTTTTCTTTTATGTGCACAAGGAGATTTTAAAATTAGGTGCTTGTGTGAACTGACCCTCCATTCTGCACAAACTAATTTATAAGGACAGAATTTAAAATTTCTGCATCTTACCCAGATTTTGGACGGCATCTATATCATCCCAGAATAAAATCCAGCTTTTGCAAGTATAGCCCTTGCCATTAGTATAGTGCACAAGTGCAGGCAACTGCAATGATTATTTAATTGAATATAGATGTTGGCTGAATACCAGTGCAAAACACCATGCATTTTAAATCAATCATGATCCTTGTCAATTCAGCACTCACAATAGGCTATTTCCTATAACAAATGTAAAAGGACAGAATCTCAGCCTTGTGGGGGTTTATAACCTACATAAACACATATCCTACATTTAAATCTTTCATATTTCATTGGGAGATAAGGGGGGATTTGACAAAAGTTTTAATATGGTGTCAATGAGTGATTTAATTTTGCATAATGAGTGCAATGTCTCTGAGGAAGTAATTTAATATTTTGCAGTATTATTAATTTTATTAATGGTCATTTTTTCACAAATATTTATTGAGATACCCACTATGTAACAAGCCTTATTTTTGGTGCTGGGTGAAGAGTAGTGAACAAATAAAGACTTGCTCTCATAAACTTATATTCTAATTGGGAAAGACACAGAATAAGCAAATAAATAAATGAACATATAATACTGCAGAAGATGACCAGAGCTATGACAAAGAAAAAGATAAAGTAGAATCAAAGGAATAGAAATTAGCAGTAAAGTAGGGGAATTATTTGATATAAGGTGTTCAGAGAAAATTCTGTTAAGGTACCAATTAACTGTTGACTTGAAAGTACTCTGAAACTAGTTATATTGATGTCTACAGATAAGGCATTCCAGAAAGAAGAAATGCAAAGGATGTATCGGGGTACACGTGAGTCCTGGAGGTAGAGTAGGAAGGGCAGGGTCACTAAGGAAGAATGAGCCTGGGGGACAGTGGTAGAAGCTGAGGATGGAGAGAGAGTGTCAACTAAATTACTAATGTTAGTTCTTAGAAGCAATAAGGTTGAGTAAAGCCTAACTCCTAAACTGATGTTTCATTCTTCTTCATCTTTATCCTTCTTAACTAAATTTGAATATGACTGTAATTACATGATTGTGTTTTAACAGATGTCTACTTCTATTGTAGACTGAGGTGGGGGGAGATGTTCAAGAGACTGAAAAGTGCTCTCCCATATCTTATAGAGTTATTTGACTCTGCTCAATGCATGTTTCAGGAAGTATCAAATGTGTGCAATGTCCAAGCCCTTTAACATACATTATAGGATTTCGTCTTTGCGTCACTCTGTGATGTAAATGCTCTCTTCCATTCTAGAGCTTCCTATATTACCGGATAAGGAAACTGAAGCTTAGAGATGGAAATGGCTTGCTGAATTTCACTGTTAGGAAGAGGCAGGCCGGACCCATAAGTCAGGTGCTCTCTCTACAACATTCCAGCTGTCTCCCTTAGGAAGGGCAGAGTACCTCTGGTAAGGAGAAGAGAAGAGAAAAATGGAAGAGCAAAAATGAGGGATCAAAAATGAATAACACACTGTAGAAAACAGTTTGGTGGTTCCTCAAAATGTTAAATATAGAATTATTATATGACCCAGTAATTCTACTACAGGGAATATACCCAAAATAATTGAAAACAGATATTCAGAAAAATCCTTGTACATCAATGTCCATAGCAGAGCTATGCCCGCTTGACAAAAGATGGAAACAACCAAACAAATTGTGGTATATCCACACAATGAAATATTATTCAACCACAAAAGAAATGAAGCACCAATGTGTGTTACAACATTCAGGAACGTTGGAAGCATTATGCTAAGTGAAAGACACAAAGCGTCACCTATTGTATCATTGAATTTATAGGTAATAGATATACTTGGTAAATTCAGGGAAACAAGAAGCAGATTGGTGGTTTTCAAGAGCTGGACAGAAGGAGGAAGGGGAGTACCTGTCTATTTCTCATGGGGTTTTCTTTTAGGGTGATGAAAATGTTTCGAAAATTGATAGAGGTGGTGGTTGCACAACATCATGAATATGCTAAATGGCACTAAATTGTTCACTTTAAAATGATTACTTTTATGTTATATGAATTTCCCACAGTAAATAAAAGGAGTAACAAAGGAAAGAAACACAAATAAGTAAAAGGAAGGAAATGAATGATTCAGCATTGCTCACAGCTGTTCAGAAATGGTGGAACGTGACAAAAGCTGAATCTATGTGTTCCCCTTCAATACCATTCCCTTCAATTTCATTCATTCCTGCCTGCACTGGATCAATATTTCATTATACAGAACCATCACAGCCATATCTATCCTGAGCTCTCTTTTCTGTTGTATTTTATAATTTAAATGAAATAAGTCTCATTGTTTAAAAGTTCAAACAACACAGCAGTGCATAAAATGGTAAAAGAAAGTCCTCACCTATTTTCAATCCTCAGCATTTACTGCTGTTAACAATTAACCATGACTTCTTGTTTCACTGAGTGACAGGTGATTCCCTGGAAGATCTGATGTCTTCCTTAGGAAAACATTTTCATGGCCTAAGACAAATGATACTTCCAAAAAACTTACTCTATTGTCTGAATCTGCCTGAGGATTGATAAAGAACACTTTTTCTATGAGACATATTTTCTTCTTACTAGCTGACTAGTTCTATTTCAGTGAAAATTAAAAAGAACAAAAAAAAAAGAAAAAAATTAAAGGAAAAAAAAAAAACAAACAACTTCTGCCATAACCAGCCATTGACCTAGTTAAATGAACTGAGCACTGCAGGTTAAATTAGATAAACTGCCATTTCACCACACTAGAGATGACAAACCAACTGAAACTGATGGAGGGGCACTGAAAGTAAATGAGCCCAAAGAGCTTGCAAATAAACCCTGCTTCACCTCATCTGAAAATACATGAACTTCCAATATATTGTTGCCTTATTGTACATTGCTATTTATGAGTTATGGTATCATAAGTAAGGGCTTATCATCTGAATGATCACTGTTTCTGATGATCTCAAACCTAGGAGTTTTTCCATCCAAGAAGAAAAGTCAAGTGAGTGTTCATAAAGTCAAATAAAATATCTCCCATTACTATTACTAGTAGCCAAATACAAGTGAGAAACCCAGAAGTAAATATAAACAAATGTTGACACACTGCTTTTAGTGTTATGTTGAAGATTTTAAAAGTTGTTAAATTTAATATGAATAGTATTTTCTGCTAGATAAGCTCTTTCAGTTTCCTCAATCAATGTATACAAGGATGAAACTTTGGTGTGTCTCTCCTCACAGAAACAAATATCATGACATATACACTTATTATTATTCTTGAACCTAGCTATCATTACAGTAGGTGTATTAGCCAACACAGGTAATTATATTATTACTTTTAAATTCCAATTTCATTATTTTTCAATGCATGTTTGCCTTACAATTCTTTTCTGGTGATGATTTACATAATCAATCAGGACTCGTGATGACCTGCAGCAGAACTTATGATAACATAGGTAAGAGTGTCATATGGAAACACTTTTCCTTCCAGATGTAAACTTTCTGAGAATTATTTTTATGCCATTGGTAAAATGGCACAAGTGACTAAAATTTGTTGTTGTTGTAAATTTTACCCTTGGCTGCATTGAACACTTTGCTTAATATCTGTGTCCATGTACCTTGATATACTATAATCTGTGAAGAGAACTATGTGGCTTTCTTTGTTTCTTAAGAATTCCAAGAAACTAAATATTTATTCTCACTCAATCTATGCAGTGTGAGAATTTTATGTAAATTATAGAACTTAAGAGGTAAACTGGGATTCCATTAATATATTTGATAATGTGCTAAGAAGATGAACTAGAAACACACTCTTGACATAAGTCTGATATAGTTAATTCTTTAGAAAGTTATGTATTGAGATCTAGTTGGTTTGTTATAAATTTAGTTTTTTGGACCCTTAGATACTACTTCCTAACATCAAAATAGAGCACATCTCAGAAAAAAGAAACAAAACAAAAAAAAAAAAAAAACAAAACAAAAAAAAAAAAAAAACAAAACAAAAAAAAAAAAAAAACAAAACAAAAAAAAAAAAAAAACAAAACAAAAAAAAAAAAAAAACAAAACAAAAAAAAAACAGTAAGGACAACAATGTTTGGCGAGTGATTTGCTAACTTAGACAAGAATGCTTTAAACTGAAATTTGAGGGTGCAAAGGAATGCCATTACACTAAAATAGAAGGATCTAAGATTAGCAAAGATCACAAGTAAGGCATGGAAAAAAAAACCCACTATAACTGTGGTACTCAACTGTTGTCAACTTGTCAAAAAATTACCTGGGAGGCTTTTAAGAATTTGAATATCCAGGCAGGAACTTTGAGGGTGGGATTCTGGAAAGCAGTGTTTAAAAAGCTCCTCTGGTGATTATAATGTGGAGTCAAAGTTGTGAACCACTGGACTATATTTATGGATAAGACCAACCTCAGACGTTGATGTAATGATACATAGAATATAAGCAATAAACGAAGTAAACAGATGTCACTGAGTTTTCATCAAATCAGATTCTCTGGGAAATATTAATCTCTTCTGTCCTGTGTTTTCAAAGAAGGCACAAAATCAAGATGAGATAAAACAAAGACACTGGAGGAATTAGAATGCTCTGACGTCTATAAATACAACAAACATTAAGAATAATCCATTTCCTAGCTAGATTAACATAAATCCTCATACTAAAGGCCTATTTACCAGAGGTAGTATTACTACCTTACCATTTTCAACAAAAAGTCATAAGGCATGCCAAAAGGGAAGAAAAAAACAGTGAGAAGAGACAAAGCAATTATCAGAACCAGATTCAGGTAGGACACAGACACTGACATTATCAGATGGAGAATTTAAAACTAACCATGATTAATACATTAAAGAATTTAATGGAAAAATAGACAAAATGTAAGACTAGATGGGTATTATAAAAAGTGAGATGACAACTCTAAGAAAGAATCAAACTAAATTTTAGAAATTAAACACATATACATGAACAAAAATGAAGAATTCCATCAATTGGCTTATCAGTATAATTGACACAGCTATGAGAAGAATCATTTAACTTGAAGATAGGTCAATAGAAACCTCCCAAAATGAAACAAGAAGAGAAAAATTATAAAATAAACATTATAGAATATCTAGGAATTATGGAATAATATTAAAAGTTTTGTCATACATGAAACTGGATTATGAGAAAGAAATGAAACAGTAGGACAAAAAAATTACTTAAAGATATAGGAGCCAAGAGTTAAAAATAATAATGACAGACACCAAACCACAGATCTAAGAGGCTCAGAGGATACCAAGAAGGATTTTAAAAAATGGATACCTTGACATATTAACTCAGAAAACCAAAGTGAAAATCCCAAGGAAGCCAGAGGGGAGGCATAAAACCTTACCTGCATAGGAATAAGGCAACATATGAGAGCAGCGTCTTATCAGAAGCCATGCAAGCAGAAAGAAAGTTCAGTGAAATCTTTAAATTGTTGAAAGGAGAAAAAAAAGAAAACCCTGCCAACCTAGAATTTAATATCATACAAAATTATCCTGCAACAGTGAAGGGTATACAAAGACTTTCTTTGGCAACCAAGAACTGAGGAATTCAATATCTGTAGAGCTGCCCCATAAGAAATTTTTAAAAAAAATTTCATGCTGGAGAAAAATGATATTCAGTTTTGTGTTTCTTTTTCTTAACTGATCTCAAAGGTAACTGCTATTTGGGAGAATAATAATAACAATGTCTTTGGGTATTTATAGCACATGGGCAAAGAAATAAATAACAGCAAGGTTGTAAGAAATGGAAGAGAGGATTTGTAATAGTTTTTTATAAAGTACTACACTTCGTGTGATGTGAAATAATGTCATTTGAGGGTAGAATTAGATTAGTTAAAAATATATATTACAAACTATAGGGACCAACTTAAAAGTTAAAAGAAATTAAGTATAAATAATTGTCAAGAGAGGAGATAAATTGGAATCATATAAAATGTTTGCATAAAACCAGAGTATGCAGAAAAAAGACAAGGGTATAAGGACAAAAAAGAAACAAAGAACACAAGCAATAAATAAAAAACAGTTATAAATTTTATTTTTAGGATAAATTTTAACCTAACTATATCAATAATCATTTTAAGTTTGAATTGTCTAAATACACCAGTTAAAATAAAGAGACAATCTAAATGGATGAAAAATTAAGACTCTACTGTAAGCTATCTACATGAGTCCAACTTTAAATATAATGATTCAAATAGGTTAAAAGTAAAGGGACTGAGAGAAATGCCATGCTAACATTAATCAGAAGAAAGTAGGAGTAGCTGCGATAACTGATTTACTTCTTTGTACAGCAGAAACTAACACAACATTGTCAAGCAACAATACCCCAATTTAAAAAAATTAATTAAAAAAAAAAAGATGACCAGGGATAAAGGAAGGATATTACATAATGAAAAATTGATCAATTCTCCTAAACATGTATGCACCTAACAACAGTATTTCAAAATACATGAGGCAAAAATGACATAACTTACAGAAAAAATAGAGAAATCAATGTTTATATTTGTAGACTCAACACTCTTTTCTCAGCAATGGGTAAATCAAGTAGGCAGAAAGTTCATAAGGATATAGAAGACCTGAACAACACTTAATCTAATTGACATTTCTAGAACACTATAAGGATAGCAGAATACACAATCTTCTCAAGTGCATATAAAAGATTTACCAAAGTAGACCACATTCTTGGCCATAAAGCATTCATTAACATATTTCAAATAATGGAAATCAGACAAAGTATATTATCAAACCACAACAGATTCAAACAAGAAACTAGTAACAGAAAGATAACTGTAAAATTCCTATGGATATGGATATTGATCAGAACTCTAAATAATTCATGAGTCAAAGAAGAAATTTCAAGATAAATTTTTTAATATTTTGAAATTAATGAAAATGAAAGTACATGTTATAAAAATAAAAATTATCCAAAGAAATACTTATGGAGAAATGTATGGTATCAAATGCATATAACAGAAAAAAGAAAGATCTAAGTTGCAATACGTAAGCTTCCACCTTATGAAATTAGAACAAACTAAATCTAAAGCAAGCAGAAGAAAAGAAATAAAAATGTGAGAAGAAATCAAAGTAGAGAAAATCAACAAAACTAAAAGCTGTTTCTTTGAAAATATGAATAAAATGCATTAATCTTCAGCCAACCTAACCAAATAAAAATGAGAAGACAAGACATAAATAACCAAAAATAGAATAAGAGAGGGCCATAACTATTGATCTCATAGACATGAAAATGATAGTAGGAGAATACATGGAATATCTCTCCACATGTTGCTGGTAGGAATGTAAAATGATCCAGTCACTTTGGAAAATAATTTGGCAGTTTCTTACTCAGTTACACATATTTTTACCACATGATCTAGCAATGCCACACTGCTCTATAGTATTTACTATAGAGAAATAAAATCATACACTCACACAAAGCCTGTAAACAACGTTTATGGTAGCTTTATTCATAAGTGCCAGAACATGGACACAAGCTACATACTATATAGTTCTAGTCCCATGAAATTTTAGAAATTATAGAAAAAGACTACTTCAGCAGTTGTTCAGAGCTGTGGAGGTGAGGGGTGGGGAGTTCACTACAAAGTGACATAGGGGAATATTGGTGGACTGTTTTATACCTTGGGTTGGTGGTTACCTGACTGCACGTATTCGTGAAAACTCATGGAACTGTACATTAAAGAGAGTGAAATTTTTTTGTAATTATGTAAGAAAGGGTGAATTTAAAGATAAGAGATCCAAGACTTTTGGTTAACCATAATTATGTCAGTCTACAGTTTCAATGGATACAAAATGAAAACAAACGCACAAAACATCAACAGCCAAACAAATTAATCACACACATTTTGGCATTTGTTTCAAAAACTTGGGTATCCAGATTAACAGATTTAATAGTGAGATTCTAGATTTTTTTAGCTGAATTGGGGCCCAGCAAATTGGCTAAGTGATGGTTTGGAAGCTTGTAAATAGATAAGCATTGACTCTCTTCTTAGTGACCTTATTTGGTACTTATCAACCACACCTGAAGTATTGTGCCGAATTTTTTCCTATATCTTACCTAAATCACACAGAGAAGGGCAATTTATATAGATATCTTGAAATCATATTGCAAGAGGGATGGTTGATGAAATTGGTTACACATGGTCTACAGAGAAGAGATTTTTTAGCTGTAGAAGGAGGTCAAAAGAACAGTTTTCAGAGACTTGACTCTAATAAAAATAAATAAATTTGTAAAATTAGACTTGTCTACGCAATAGTACATGTCCTGTTTGCTGTTGAAGGGATTCAAATAGAATTCATGTTGAATATCAGAGGCCTTATGAAAAGGGCAGGCAATACTTGATGACTATTGAAATTCCTTCAGATTCTTCAAATTTTTGGATTTGAACTGGAACTCTTATTAATGATATGAATGTTTCACAAAATAGAAAACTTCTCTTCATGTAAAGTTTTCAAGTAGACACTCAGGAACTGAACCTCAGGTGGGAGGCTGGCTCACATGACTTTTACATGTCCTATCAACCCAGAACATTATCAGACTTAGCCAAAATGTTACAGAGAGAAAAGTCTTCACTGGGTGATGTTAAAGTTGGTGACCAGGTTTTAAGTCCTATTCTACAGGTTTTATGAAACAATAAGAATGACTTGCTTCAAAAACTACTGAGCTCACATTTGAGTTATAAAAGTAGAAAACTTTTTTTTTTTTTTTTTTTTTTTGCCTCTTTACCTCCCTACTGATATACTCAAAAAGCATAAAAGCAGATGCAGAGTTCAAAGAATATTGGTCAATAACATGTCTGTCCATAAATGAGTTCTGTGTTGCGGCAGAATAGCAATGACACACAGGAATAAGGAGAGGAGGATATTTCTATCCATCCCATGTATTCTTACGTGAGAAAGGAAATTTCCTAACCAGAGGAATGGAGCTATAACCCCCAATCCCATGTCAACACATGCACACACGCACGCACGCACACGCACACACACATTGACCAGAAGGAATTTGAGTTGGATGGACATTTCCCCTCTGCATCAGCATTCTGTGTCTATAGTTCTCAGCACTGCAACACAGATGAGGGCAGGGGCTTTCTCCTCAAGAAAGAAAATGGGCTTAGTATGGCAAGAATAATTCACCTATCGGAAAATTCAGAAAGAAAGGGCTAAACTGGGAATTCATTGAGCACTTTCTTACAATACACTAAGCAATAAGGGCTAAGCTCCTTCAGCTATATGATTTAATCCTCATGTTAATCCTTTTTTTTTTTTTTTTTTTTTTTTTGCCTCTTTACCTCCCTACTGATATACTCAAAAAGCATAAAAGCAGATGCAGAGTTCAAAGAATATTGGTCAATAACATGTCTGTCCATAAATGAGTTCTGTGTTGCGGCAGAATAGCAATGACACACAGGAATAAGGAGAGGAGGATATTTCTATCCATCCCATGTATTCTTACGTGAGAAAGGAAATTTCCTAACCAGAGGAATGGAGCTATAACCCCCAATCCCATGTCAACACATGCACACACGCACGCACGCACACGCACACACACATTGACCAGAAGGAATTTGAGTTGGATGGACATTTCCCCTCTGCATCAGCATTCTGTGTCTATAGTTCTCAGCACTGCAACACAGATGAGGGCAGGGGCTTTCTCCTCAAGAAAGAAAATGGGCTTAGTATGGCAAGAATAATTCACCTATCGGAAAATTCAGAAAGAAAGGGCTAAACTGGGAATTCATTGAGCACTTTCTTACAATACACTAAGCAATAAGGGCTAAGCTCCTTCAGCTATATGATTTAATCCTCATGTTAATCCAAGTTCTCTACCTCAAGAACCTATTAGTCTTCCAACATGATCTACTGTTATGTTCTGGGTCTCTATTTTGTTCTCTGCCTCTTCTGCCCTATTTTTCTCTCTGTGATTCTCTTTCCCGTGCTTTCTCTGGGTAGTTCCTCTATTTCTCTGTTCCTCTTCTGCCTCTCTACCTAACTGGACAGCAGAACAGCATTGCATCTAGAATCAGATTTCATCAGTTCACATTCTGGTCCTGCCACTTTTAATAACTGTGGCCTAGGCAAATTAACTAACTTCTCTGGGCTTCAGTTTCCTCATCTGAATGAAGCTAAAAATTGTACTCATTTCAAAGGACCATTGTGAATATGGAGATTGCTTAGAACAATGCCTGCCAAGCAGTTAACTCAGTAAATGAGAGTTATAATTATGTGCAATCCATAGCTATCTCTGTTGCTCCCTTCTTGTCTGTCTTTACTTTTTATCTTTTCTTTATTTTGAACTATATCTTTTTACTCTATTATTCAGATATCAAACTACCTAAAATATCCACCAGCAATACAAAAAAAAGTTCCATGAATAGCAACCTTTGGCATGGGTGGGTTCTTTATTTCATAATGTGGATCAACCTTCAGGTTGTTATGTAACAAATAAAAAACAAGCATAAAGGATAAGCTGTAGTAGTGGGTAGGGAGTGTCCCATATGTACGCAGAGATTTTTGAGGGTCAGAAAAGCTGGTTGAGGTGGAATTTTAATGGAACTTTAAAGAACTGGTATACTTGGATAAGAAGAGAATCACATTCCAGGCAAAAATAGCCCACTTCCAAATTTCAGTTTAACATAAAATCCAAAAGTTATGCTCTCCATCCAGGGCTTTTCCTCAGTCCCATGGGTTCACTGATATGACACTAGTCTCCTGAGAACTAACTTATTAAATTACTTCTGTCTGTCTTTTAGAATGAAATATCATGGAAAATTTTTTTTCTTGAAATACTTCAAAGATGAGAATATTTACATTTGTTATTGCTTTTTCTCAGGGATCGATTCTGGTGGAGGCAAGATGAGGGGAGTAGAAGAGTTAGAAAGCTTCCAATTTACCCTCCATCCTCTAAAATGCCCAACTCCTTGAATGTCTTGCCTTCTCATTATGCTGCCTTCATCCCTGTTTGCTGATGTCACAGACAAATCTGCTGGCCCGTATTTCTTTCTTTTTTTTTTTTGCGGTACACGGGCCTCTCACCCTTGCGGCCTCTCCCGTTGCAGAGCACTGGCTCCGGACGCGCAGGCTCAGCGGCCATGGCTCACGGGCCCAGCCGCTCCGCGGCACGTGGGATCCTCCCGGACTGGGGCACGAACCCGTGTCCCCTACATCGGCAGGCGGACTCTCAACCACTGCGCCACCAGGGAAGCCCCCGCATTTCTTTACTATCAAAAATGAGAGCAGTTGGCTGGCACTCTTCCATTTCAACCTAAGACCTATGGTCACGATGGGTTAATTCAGCCTGTGTTTGGAAGACTATCCAGCAGGCTGGACTCTCAATTTCCTATCCCCTTCATCTCTCATGACCATCTTTTCTACCCTACTTTATTCACTCACTCCATTGGTCATTCTCTGCACCAAGTGATCACCTGTAATTTACCGATTAAGCCGTGTTCTAACCATCACCCACTTTATTTGCACATTTCAGGGTTAACTACAACTATTTCAACTGTTCTTTGACTTCATTTGACTTCCATTCTTCTACTTTTGCTTCAGCCCTCTCCTTTTATTACTCCCTCCAAAACACCTTAGATGACATGGGAAATACACAAACCCCCTTGACCTCCTGCCTTTCACTGCACTGACGATCTCATAAGTCAATGGAGAGCTGTTGCTAAAAGTCACAAAATAGAGTTGATTGATATACTATAATTAATGAGTCCTCAGTACTCCTCAGAAAATATTCATCATCAGTGATCCCAAACCTTCTCTACCCAGGCTGCCCACTTGCTCCTCTCCCAATGAGAATGTACCAAATATACAAATCTACCATATCTCCTCCCTGCCTACCCTTCTACTCTTTCATTACAGTAGAGATGTCTGTCCTCCATGTAAGACCAATCCCATGCAATGCTCTACTTGGTGACATCTTGATGACTCAAAGTCACCTAAACTCAAATTCCTAAAACTAAACTCATCACCATCCCCTCCAAACCTGACTTTTCTCCATATTTCCCAGTCTCAGAAATGGCCACACCTTTTATCTGGTTGCATACACCAGAAATTCAAGGTCATCTTTGTCCCATCCTTTTTCTTCCATCTCTTATCATGTTCTGTCTACTTGACCTCCTGAATACCTATTTCTCTAATCTGCCTCTTCTCTCCATTTCCACATTCAGCACTAGAATAGAATCAGCCATCATCTCTGAGCTGAACTAATACAATAGATTCAATACTGCAGGGTACCTCTCAAATCTGTTCTCCATATCTCAGTCAAAGACACCTTATGGTGAGAGGGATATATATATATTTTTTTCCAATCTCTTTATAAACCTTTAAATGGCATTCATTTATCCTAAGATAGAGACCCAAATGTCTAACATGGCCTACAGCCTTGTGCAAGGCATCACCCTGCCCATACTTCAGCCTCCTATTCCAACACTCTCTCCCACTTACTCCAGAAGCTGCAGCCACACTGGCCTCCTTTCATTCTCCCCTAAGTACCATGTTCCTACCACCACAGTAACAAACTTGACACATGCCTTTTCCCCTGCCTGGAACACTCTCCTCTCCCATACTTTCCTGCCTTGACCTGTTCCAATCCTCCTATTTTATACCTTAAAATATCATGTACTTCCTATCATATAAACCAGTAATTATAACATTCAGTAATTATTTAACTCATTTCTTTTTTTTTTTTTTGAAATTCACAACTTATTTTTAATGCATCACAGAAATTAGATGGATTTATGGGCATATAAATGAACAGATTCTTATAGTTATTCTTGCAAAGTTATTCTTAGTATTTTGCTCTATTACCTCAAATAGAATTTTACCATGTTTTATCACATTTATACATATACTCTTTCAAAACTTTGCTTAAATGTATATGAATATTTTGACAGAAATATTAATGAACACCCAATGTTGGCATCTAGCACTCTTACTTTATTCATTTTTAAAATGTTATACTGAATTTATAGTTGTTATAAAATATTGGCTATATTCCCTGTGTTGTACAATATATCCTTGTAGCTTATTTTATACATAATAGCTTATACTTCTTAATCACCTAGCCCTATATTCATTTCTAAACTTGCTCCACTAGATTACAAATCCCATGAAATTAGGATCTGTTTGTGTTATTTTGTTTTATTTTGACACGTCTCCACAATAATAAGATTCAATAAACATGTGTTGAATGAATGCTTTCTTTTTCAGTTCATTTATAGAAGATAAGAGCATTTTGAAGCATTTGAACCGCCCTGTAGCATTCTGACCCCAAGGGGGAAACACTGATCCCTCATCTGTGTCCTTCTTCCATATTATATAGCACTTATCACAACAAATTTATTGTTATTATCTTTCCTGGCTAGCCAGTGAGTTATTGCTTTAGGTATGAAAAGTCTTATTCATTTGTGCATCTTCTTCCCCAAAAAGCACTGGACCTTACTGAGATTCAGTGAACGTTAATTGGGGTGACCTCCACAGCTACAAGAGGCTGACCTGAACAATGTAGAAGGCTGGGCTGACATTTCTCTATAACAAGGCACAGGGCCCAGATTTACACAAAATGATTCAATCACTTGTTAAAGGGGAATTTAGACCACACTTACCCAACTTGGATAAATCAGGAAAATGAAACTCTGGCCTAATTATCCAGATTGATTAATTAATTGATTTCAAATTTACTGGTGATCATTTTGCTTTATTTTCCAACACTTTTGAACACTTACCATAGAAATGACAGCATGTACTTTTCATAGAGAGGACAAATTCCACTTCCATTCCACAACCCTTCATCAAAAACCCAGAGAGCCTAAGTCCTAAACAGTGTAGAGCCATGAATAAAGAGAAACATATACTTAACGAAGTTCCTTACCCCTCTGACCTTCTGTAAAATTTTGGTTTGTCGCAAGGTTTCCTAAATACCCAGTTGAGCAAGAGCATAGGCTGGAGAAATGTCCTTTATTTCAGTGATCAAAACAAATTAAAATCAAAACCATGGCATTCCAGAAGTTAGGAGTATGATTCTGGAACTAGTAGCCTAGGTTGCCATCCTGGTGTCCCATCTACTAGTTCTGTGTGCTCCTGTGTTCCCTCTGAGCCTTCCTTTCCTTACCTGAAAAATGAAGATTAAAAATATCACCGCACTCACGGGGCTGTCATAGTGAGTAAAGAATTAATACATATAAAATTCTTAACAGTGCCTGGAACATTTTAAGACTAGATGAATGTTGGTATTGATACCAAAATTTTCATCAGCATTATCAGCATCGTATTACATTGGTGATCTTCGGAATTTTGCCTCTTAATAAATGTAAAGACCACCTTCTCAAAAAAAATTTTAAAAAAAGAAGAAAAAAAGAAAAGGTAATACACTTTTTAAAAGCTCAATTACAGTAGCGTGAGAATCATAAATGACAGAAGGGCAGTGTCAAAACAAAGAGGGGACAGTCTAGGATGGGCCTGAGATAGAATTCTTGGGCCTGGTCATCCCATTCAAAACCTTCCCCTTGCACAATAACCCCGCTGTTTGTTTGACTGTCGATAGGTTGATAAGCGGAGGCAGGATGTGTTAATTTCTTGTTAAGCGCGTGTGGCCGGGCCCTCGGCAAACAATAGGCTCCGAGAAGGGGAGCTGCTCCCGGCCGGCCCCCACCGGCGCCCCGTTTCCGGACTCTCAGCCTCACACATCCCCCCTTTGTTTTCCCGGGCTCGGCCGCGCGTGTCGTAGCCGCGGCCA